>NC_134814.1:18769679-18782179 GCF_046742065.1 Oratosquilla oratoria
ACACTATAACAAGTACAGGGTGGCAAAAAACAAGTATGCCACAAACTAGTGTATGATTCATTCTGCAAGAACTTACGCAGCAAACGTTTATAACATTTAAGATGATAAACATGAATTTATTGAAAATCTAAACAAAAAATAATTCAGTCCTTAGAGGGTTAATGAAGAATCTGTGGCCGAAAGGCTTAGCTCTTATGACCCCTTCCTTCTCGCTAGAAATTCTCAAAACGATTTCCTTACGTGACTTTTATTTACGAAATTCTGTCCTTTAAATTGAAGATCATATCAAAGCTGGATGGAATCGTCTGGGATGAGTCAACTACTTCTAGTTTTTAGATTGTGGACACCTTATCAGAGAAAAATATCACTAGGGTGTGTCCAATAAGGTATGGATTGAAACTATAGCTGGGAGTTTCTTTTTCATTCAGTCAAGAGACCGGATAAACAGAGACATCGAGAGCACCTCTCTATATATCTGGGGCACCCATTATGTCCGATCCATGGTCAACATTTTCAGCGATGAAATAATATAAGAGCACCTGTCAGAGAAGCCCAGAGAAAACATGAAATTATATGGTGGCTTTTTAGTTTGTTTGTTGTCAACTGGACCATTGACAATTGGGCACAGACCACTGGTGGCCCATGGACCAGAGGTTAAAAACCTATGATAATTTGAGATCTCATCACATTTATAGCGATTATAAAGGATTACAAAGACGAAGCATGCCGACAGGAGACCTTTTGGTCCATATCTAGGTCGGATGCGAAAAATCATAATAATGATGAAAAAATATGAACGAATAAATGAATAAATAAAACTATAATAATATAAATGATAAGTAAAATACATGAATAAATGTATAGGTATAGTTAGATAATAAACAAACAGGTAAATTGCAATTAATAATAAATTGACATATAACTAATGATAAATGAGAATCAAGCAAATAATAATAAACAAACAGACAAATGATAACAAAAACAAATAAACAAATAATATAAAATAAATGATAGTCATTACAGCATCTTGCTTAGGTGTTTATCTAAATGATTCTTAAAGCTTCGAACTGAACTACATTGCACTGCCTCTGCAGGAAGTTTATTCCATTCAATAACTACACGGTTGGCAAAGTTGTTTCTACCCACTTCCAAATTAAATCTATTTCCAGACAGTTTGAGACCATTGTTTCTTGTCTGATTCTCATTCAGTGTGAAAATTTTGTCACTTTTGATGTTGTCAATTCCCTTTAGAATCTTAAAGACCTGTATCAAGTCATCTCGGAGTCTACGCTTTTTAAGGAAAACAGATTCATATGTTTTAGTCAATTTTCGTATGATCTATCTTAGATTTTTGGAATCAGTTTTGTGACTCGCCGTTGTACTTTTTCCAATCTGTCAATGTCTAAATGAGATTCGGTGACCATATGGAAACAACATATTCCAAATGTGGACGAACTAATGATTTATATAGCTTGTGATGGACTTTTGAAGTCAAAAGATCGCACAATCAGTTCTAGAATCTTATTTGCTTTCTCAAAGGCTGAAATATACTTCTCGGACGATTTGAGATCGTTACTGGTAATTACGCCGAGATCCTTTTCACTATCCACTTTTGTTAACGAATTTCCAAATAACTTGTAATCGTACTTACTGTTATTTTTACCTATGTGCATTACCTTGCATATACTTGTGTTAAATTTCATTAGCCACTTATCAGACCTTGCATTTACTTGTGTTAGATTTCATTAGCCAGTTTTCAGACCATTGCTGTAAATTATCTAAATCTTCTTGAATATCTAATTGGTTTGAGTGATCATTTGCCACTCCGCACAGTTTTGTATCATCAGCAAATTTGGAAACAGTAGATTTTAGCTTGTAGTCTATATCATTTATATATATACTATGAATAGAAGTGGCCCAAGAATGGAACCCTGAGGAACTCCATTCGTAAAAATTTTCCATCCAGAAGTTTTCCATTTAAAACAACTCCGTTTTCGATCATTCAACCTACTTAATAGGCTACCACTAATTCCGTGTGAAGCTAATTTAGTAAGTAGTCTTTCGTTGGGGACGGTATCAAAAGCTTTTCCAAAGTCTAGATATATTAAATCTATATTGTTTCTTTTGTCACAATTCGAGATAACTGTGTTGTAGAATTCGAGTAAGTTAGTCATGCAAGAAAGTCTTGATGATAGTTTCCATCATTTTTCCTACAATTGAAGTCAAACTTATAGGCCTGTAGGTATTTGGATTCTTTTTGTCACCTTTTTTGAATATGGGAGTATCGTTAGCGAGCTTCCATTCTCTTGGGACATCTCCGGATATGATGGATTTCTTGAAAATACTTTCTAGTAGAACAACAATCTCATTTTTCATTTCCTTTAAAATTTTTGGCTGCCAACCGTCAGGCCCTGGTGTTTTATTGGCATTGAGTTTTGTTATATTTACCGTAGTGAGTAAGTTTACCCTAGACTTTTCTCAGGTTTCAGTTTGGAGTTCACTTTGAGGTGTTTCGTTTATGAATACTGAGCCAAAATAATTGTTTAAAATATCACACATTCCTTCATTTGAATATTCAAGTTGACCGTCAGCAGATAATAGTAGACCATGGTTTTAAGAAACTCGTGATTATTTCTTTTTGACACGTTTTGAGTTTCAATATCATGCCTTACATTATAATTTTGTTCTGTATTGACACCTTGCTCTATATTGATATTTGGTTCTTCATTGACATTCAATGCCTCATTAATATTTCCCCCATCACGGACATCTGGTTGCTCATGGTCACCCGATCTTTTTTGTACACTTTGTCCCCATACGTCACCGCGTTTGACACCGGGCTCCCGTCATTCGTTGACATTCTGTCCGGCATCTCTTCCTAAAATTATATTTTGTCCTCTAGTGATATCATATTCTACCGTGATATTTTTCCTTCACTATCATTACAGCCCATTGTGATCTTTTGTCCTCCACCGTCATTATATCACATCATGATATTTTGTCCTTCATTGAAATTGTCCGGCATCCCTTACTAAAATTATATTTTGTTCTCAACTGACATTATATCCTACCGTGATATTTTGTCCTCCACTATCATTACATCCCATCGTAATATTTTGTCCACTATCATTACGTCTCATCGTGATATTTTGTCCTCCACTGTCATTACATCCCATCGTGATGTTTTGTCCTTTGACATTACCATTATGAAATCTTTTGGTCCATAACGAGGCGGGTGTAAAAAAAAAAAAAAAAAAAAAAAAAAAAAATGTTTTAGATTAATTCTAAAACTGGGCAATACTACATAAAATCGTCGTGGTTGTAAGCTTATTCCAATCACTGACGATGCGTTTGTAATTTTTTTCAACTACTAAATTAAATCTACATCCTGATAGCTTGAGGCCATTATTTATCGTCCGGTTAAATATTTATTGTGAAAATAGTTCTAATTTTGATGGTATCAATTCTTTTTAAAATGTTAAGAACTTGTAATGAGTCCTCTTTGAGTCTCCATATTCTTTTTTAGTGAGAACATGTTTAAGTTTTCAAGCGGTTTTCGTATGATTTGTTTCTTGTATTTGGAACGGATTTTATGGCTCGCTGTTACATTTTTTCAGTTTATCAATATTTCTAATGTGACTTGGGAACCATAGAGAAAAAGTTTATTCCAAATGTGGGCGGGCCGGTGATCTATATAATTGACTGACGAAAGCTGAACTTTTGAAATCAAAAGGTCGTTCTACCAAGCCCAGAACCTTATATGCTATCAGTGAGGCAGATATAGTACTTGGATGTTCTAAGGTCGCAATTACACCAAGATAATTTTTTTTAATAACTTTAGTTTTTGAGTCCTTTGATCTAGTGTGCCAAACCACTTTCAATAACCAGTTGATTTAAGTGATCACTTGTTATTCCACATAGATTATTATCAGCGAAATTAGATACAGTAGATGTAAGTCCACAGTCAATAACATTGGTATGTGCTATGAAAAAAGTAGCAGTACAAAGGAGTCCAGATGATATCTAATCGTAATATCTTTCCAACTTGAGGTTTTACCGTTCGGAACAACATTGAGTGTCGCTTTTGGCCCTTCTTTAGTATGTGGTTTGTTAAGTCATCGAGAGTTTGGAGTTTGGGTGCGTATCCTTGGAGTGATGATGTGGTAGGTGATAGGTATATGTCTTTAATATATGTTGCATTCTGTATTTGTATTTGTATAGCGGTCATTTCTACTGAGTGATTATTCCGTTTTTCTTATTATGCTAAGGCATAGTTTGCTTTTGTGTAAGTGTTCTATACCCAGCTTTTTTGTGCTTTGTCCTGTCTGAATGTGGTGTAGTCTTTGCAGTATGGTCCGTGGTGTGTTTTGTTTCTTGTATTTGTGTTGTTCAAATTCTGTTTGTGCAAAAACTTGTGTAACTCTAAGTGCTTGTTTGCGACACCGTTCATGTTTATGTTAAGTACGTTTATATTGTGTTCATTTTGTGTTGGTATACTTTTGGTTTAGGGTTTAGGTGTGTATCGGCAGAAAGTTCAGTCTGTTGTGCAGTGTTTAGTGTTGGTGAGTGTGGAGAGGGGGGGGGGTCGCCGATTTGATGAAGGGGCCTTGCTGCGGATGTGCTGTGTACGAGTATTACAACACTGCTTCTGATCCAGGGCAGTATTTATGTATGTATGTATGTATGTATGTATGTATGTATGTATGTATGTATGTATGTATGTATGTATGTATGTATGTATGCATATATGTATGTATGTATGTATGTATATATGTATGTATGTATGTATGTATGTATGTATGTATGTATGTATGTATGTATGTATGTATGTATATATGTATGTATGTATGTATGAGTGTGGTGTATTCTAGGGATATTGAAGAGTGAGAGTTGTAGCACAGGGGATATAGATGCACAGATGTGATAAGACTTGTGTATTTGAGGCCTGGTGGGAGACTGGAGTTGGTTTCTTTGTCGCCGGGTTGTGGACGGCGAGGGAGGCTAGGCGCTGGTGTGCTGCAGTCCGTAACAAACAAAAAGGGGCCACTTATAGACACTGCCTACTGACACACACACACACACACACACACACACACACACACACACACACACACACACACACACACACACATATATATATATGCAATAAAAACACTAGGAGCGTGTGTTCACAAATGCGTAAGTAACCACTAGGAAAATTAAACTAACGAAGCAGAGCGCTTTCGTATAATTACATCTTCAGTGCAGATACAAAGAAGGAATTATAAGATGAAGAAACAAGGTACAGAATATATGACATAGTGAAGAGGGCATTCGGAGAGGTAGTGGAAGAAGTACACGTGACGGACGTTTGGGCCGTCATGGTAGCCAACAAGTATGGGACGTTTGGGCCGTCCTGGTAACCAACAAGTATAGGACAATTGCTCATATATATTATATATATATAAATATATATATATATATATATATATATACATATATATACTTGTATATATATCAACCACAATTCACTTTAATTCTAAGCCATCAATGTTGAATGACTCGAAGAGGCATACATGCAGAAATTGATACGTGGTACAGCTAAGGACTCGAACCACCACTCGCATGTAACAAGTGACAGTGGCTTAGCCGATTGCACTGTCAAGAGAAATACAAGTTGTGCGTAATTTTTTTTTATATATTTGTATGCTCGATTTTCATACACAAAAACGAAATTTTGCATTCAACCCACTTTCGCCATGATAGTACAACTGGTATGTAACCCATTCAATTTTGTATATATATATAATATATATATAGGTATATATATATATATATTGGTGAAGCGTGGCAGGAGATTCTCTCTGAGGCATATTCTGTTAAAAACGACAGCAAAAGAATTATTGATAAACTTTTTTCGCAAGCTTGAGAGCTCACGGAAAAAGTTTATCAATAATTCTTTTGCTGTCGTTTTTAACAGAATATATATATATATATATATATATATATATATATATATATATATATATATTACACATATATACATATATATATACATATACATATATATACATATATACACACACACACATATATATATATACATATACATATATATATATATATATATATATATATATATATATATATAATATATATATATATATAAATATATATATATATACACTTTTAGAACCCGTGTATAAGGCTGATGCCATGACGAGATAACGATAATGCTGGGATATCGGAAACTGCTTCCCGTGTCGCAGAGGAACCCTTGAGGAAAATATTTGCCCGATATCTGCTTCCAGAAACAAAAGATGAATCCAATCTTGCCTTCTTCTCTTGCAGTGCTCCAGTGTTATCATGTGTACATATTCTCATGTTGAGTTTTCTATATAGGAAAGAAATATTGTCATTTACAATAATTACATAAGGAAGTTAATGAAAAAATGGAATACTTGTAAAATCAACTGCCAGTCTTTAGTCTATAGTTTGTCTCAAATTCGAAGTTTTAGATTCAAATTAGGGACGTAGAAATGATTTCCGCGTTGTCTGTTCTGTGATAAATCTATTGATTGATTTGCTGTTTAATCAGATTTTGGAGATTCTTAATAATATGAACGAGAGCATCCAATTTACCGCTGGAGTGGAAAGCAATATGGAATTGTCGATCGGGCCAAGTTTTACTATTATTCAATCATTTTCTCTATGTTCTCTCCACATACGTCCAAAAGGCTTCTACACACTACTCAACCATCCCGTTCTTGGTCTTCATTTCAAGTTCACGTTTTTTGCCTCTGCTTTCAGTACTTTCTTTGATAGTATTTTGTCATTAATTGTATCTATATGCCCAAACTACTTCAACACTGTTTTATACTGTCCAAAATCGCCTTACCCACCCCAACTCTTGCCTTACCTTCATATTTTTAATCTATCTATTCTTGAAGGCAACTACCATCATTTTCAAGCACTTGATTCTAAATAGATAAATAAATGAATTCCTTGTAGTATAAGGTATTAGTTTAACATTTCATTTTCTATGGACTATCCATACCGTAATTTTCTCTGATTTAGTCAGGAGTGTTGGGTTTTGATTATTAAATGTATAGTAATTAAAAACAAAACATCCCTCATAATTGTAATATTTAGTTAGGGTCCTTAACGTTTTGATTAGGGTCCTTAACCTTGATTGGTAGTTGTACGTCTCAATAGGTTTTTAAAGTTTGCTGTCAGCCTATATTCGAAAGCGCAATAAACCAATAAGGGTTGTATCTATAGGCTGGAACTTACTCCTTTGTATTCAGTCTTGAAGTAACCTCACGTCTCATTCTCCAAGAACCCCAGTCCCCCCACTCTCTTCCTGTATCAGCAGACGGTCTGTATCTAATCCTTCGCCCTTGACCTTATCAACCCATAGATATAGAAAAGCAATTCCCACCCAGGGAAGGTTAAGCTGCTCTCTTTCTTTATCACAAGTCATGCGGTATATCAGTTACGAGTTATTTCCTTCGAGCTAGTAATTGAATGCACATGGATTTTGAACTTGAATGAAACTAGAGCAAAGGAAAATTAACTGAACTGTATCCTAGATTAATGTCTGAGAAATAGGGATATGAAGAAAAAACGGAGATTTGAATAAAGTGGTATTTGCCTTTTTTCTGTGCAAGAGAAAGTCCCGTTAGTGGAAGTGGAGAAGAAGATTCCCATGCTTTTCATTGAAGCAAATAGCTTAATCGTCAGTGATGCTATGGGCAGAATATTCCTTCCTCAGTCTTTCTCATCCCCCACCCTTCTCGCAAATATACCTTCCCTTGTTGGTGCGTACAATGTTGTTCAAAAAAAAAAAAAAAAAAAAAAAAAAAAAAAAAAATTATTATAAGGAAGCTATTTTATATAGACATATGATGAATACCTAATAATTAAATATATATTTACAAAGTTTCTGGGTAACTGGCTCTCTGCAACAGTAGTTTGGGGTTTGAGATTTACTTAGAATCGTCTCGTTCCTCCATCCATGTCCCCTTCCTCTAGCTCTCCATTTTTTTTTTTATCATTATCGACTCGTTATCGCTCTTAACCCTTTGCTACCGTGGGAAAGATGTGCTACGAAGATGAATGGAATAGTCTGGTGGTAGCCAGGATTGAAGGCACCACCCACTATAGAACGAATTAAACTCACAAGCCTTTGTGGACCTAAATGCGGCCCAGGGGATGACTAAAGGCTGAACTTTGCTGACCCCCAAACTAATTAAACTACTGTAAAGGATAATTTCCCTTCAAGCATCTACTTCCATCCCAAGGCTGATGGATGATTTAAGTCTTTATCGTTGCGCCTTTGTGGGTTTTCGTCGGTTTGATAAAGTCGTTGAACGGAAAAAAATTACAAATAAATGACAGTGGAAGAGCTTAATTAAAAAAAAAAGTTTAATCCTTTCTCCGTGCATGGGAGCTTTCCTAAGCTGAACAAAGACCACTGGCCTCAGGTAAAATATATGTACAATCATGAATAGTTGTGGTATCGTTTATCAGGATGGAGTTAACACTCCCATCCCCCCACCCCTTTCTCTCCGTCTGTCTGTCTGCCTCTGTCTTTCTATCATTTTTTCCTGTCTGTCTGTTTATATGTCTGTCTGTCTATCTGCTTGTTTGTCTGTGTGTCAGTCTGCCCGTCTGTCTATCTGTTTGTGTGCCCGTCTGTCCGTCCGTCTGTCTCTCTGTCTCTTTCACACATACACAAATTCAAATTTGACGTACCCTTTTTACACACACACACACACACACACACACACACACACACACACACACACACACACACACACACACACACACACACACACACACACACACACACACACACACACACACACACACACACACACACACACACACACACACACACACACACACACACACATATTCCAGATAAGAGCCACTTTTCAAAGTTAGTCGATTTGTTATTTATGCGTTTTCCAGATTTCCGATCAAGGGACAGCTTTATCGAGATCAGTCGCTGTATCAATTAGCTTTTGACGGGAGAAACCTCGAGAGAAGGGTTGGGGGACATTGTTGTCAATTTATCTGGTGCCTCGATAGATAATTTCATTGTTATTATTATTATTATTATTATCAATATTATTATTATTATTATTATTATTATTATTATTATTATTATTATTATTATTATTATTATTATTATTATTATTATTATTATTATTATTATTATTATTATTGTTATTATTATTAATATTATTATTATTTTTATTATTATTATTATTATTATTATTATTATTATCATTATTATTATTATTATTATTATTATTATTATTATTATTATTATTATTAATATTATTATTATTATTATTATTATTATTATTATTATTATTATTATTATTATTTTTATTATTATTATTATTATTATTATTATTATTATTATTATTATCATTTTTATTATTATCATTATCATTATTATTAATTATCATTATGATTATTATTATTATCAATATTATTATCAATATTATCATCACCATCATCATCACCATCATCATCACCATCATCATCATCATCATCATCATCATCATCATCATCATCATCATCATCATCATCATCATCATCATCATCATCATCATTATTATTATCATCATTATCATTATCATTATTATTATTATTATTATTATTATTATTATTATTATTATTATTATTATTATTATTATTATTATTATTATTATTATTATTACTATTATTATCATTATCATTATCATTATCATTATTATTATCATTATCATTATTATTATTATTATTATTATTATTATTATTATTATTATTATTATTATTATTGTTATTAATATCATTATTATTATTTTTTTTTCTATCTTTTGCACCTTAAAGAAGATCTGTGCTCCGAACTCTTTTCATTTGTATTTTGTATCTTTTTGTAAAGTCTAAAGAAAAAGGAGTTTTATTTAGTTTATGTAATGTTACAAATGGACCTGATACAGCAGCTGGCTTGCGATATCTCCGGCGATTGTAAATTTAGATTTGCTTCCGGTGTTATGAACGCGCTTATATTTGGAGATCATATAGGCAGTATTCCGTGGCACGCTGTGTCGGGATCATATCTCCGCAAGTTTATTATGGTGTCACTCTATCTCTCTATATACAATGGGCTTCTTCCTCTCTTGTGAGGGGAGATATATACTTATTAAATCCTACAATATGTACATTTTCCTTTTCTGTTTAGATTGTTTGTTTTAAATGGGGCTGAATGAAGGACCTGGAGGTCTTCCTTACTGGATTCTTCTCCCGCGAAGTGTCGAAATAGAATTTGAAGTGAACTAGAAACCATGAGCAAGTAAATAAACCGAAGAATTAAATAAATAAATAAATATTTAAGTAAATTAGTTAGCAAATGAATAAAGAATAAACCAAAACAAATAGTAGATGATATGATACATTAGTTGATATATAGATAAATCAATCAATCAATCAACAAATAAATAAATAAAAAATATACAAAATAGTATAATAAATAAATAGATTGGTAAGATAAATCTTACCAATCTAACAAACCAATCAACAAATGAATAAATAAGTAGATAAATAAATAAACAAGTAAACAAAGAAATAGAAAATGAATGAGTAAACTAATAAAGAGAGACAGAAAGAAAGAAAGACAGAAAGAACGAGAAAGAAGGAAAGAAGGAAAGAAAGAAGGAAAGGAGGAAAGAAAGGAAGAAAGAGAGACAGAAAGAAAGAAAGACAGAAAGAAAATATGAAAGAAAGAAAGAAGAAAAGGAAGGAAGACAAAAGAAAGACAGACAGAAAGAAAGAAAGAAAGAAGGAAAGGAAGGAAGAGACAAAGAAAGAAAAGAAGAAAGAAAGAGAGACAAAAGAAAGACAGAAAGAAAGAAGGAAAGGAAGGAAGAAAGAAATATAA
Organism: Oratosquilla oratoria; assembly: GCF_046742065.1. Lineage (NCBI taxonomy): Eukaryota > Metazoa > Arthropoda > Malacostraca > Stomatopoda > Squillidae > Oratosquilla > Oratosquilla oratoria. The sequence continues at coordinate 18,780,595 of NC_134814.1, forward strand.
ACCGTTTTCTTTATGAGGAAGACAAGGACTTGGTCGAACAATGGGATTGAGTTCCGCATGCTTATGCGGCCACCACGCGATGACCGGGGCCGCAGCCGTTTCTCTTTAGGTAGTCTCTCCCAGAGGCGGCCCCCAAGTCCCTCCCAGACTTCGCGCTTCCTGGGCGAGGGATTGTAAAACAAGGAGGAAGCATATACGCCAGGGAACGAAGAGGCGAACACAAGACAAAATTGTGAGATTTCTGTGGTTTGACAGGGTACATGTTCAGTACAATATGTGCTTTGAACACACACACACACACGCGCGCGCGCGCGAGCACACACACACACACACACACACACACACACACACACACACACACACACACACACACACACACACACACACACACACACACACACACACACACACACACACACACACACACACACACACACACACACACACACACACACACACACACACACACATGATTCGACGGCGAAGTGGTAGCGTTCGCAACCGCTACCCCAGCGATCCGAGTTCGAATCCCGCCCAGGGCTGAAATAATTGGAGTACCGCTGCGCTACGAGCAGGTACTCCAACTCTCGTGGGCGAGGAGTTGGGGGCTAAGCTCAAATCATTATCCATAGATCGATCATATATGAGCTCTGAGCTCTCATCCGGTAGGGTAACAGCTGTCGATCACGAGTCCAAAACGTGATCCAAGACAATGGTAAAACAATGGTGAAACACACACACACACACACACACACACACACACACACACACACACACACACACACACACACACACACACACACACACACACACACACACACACACACACACACACACACACACACACACACACACACACCACACACACACACACACACACACACACACACACACACACACACACACACACACAAGCATTTGATGAAGCTGGAATACGTGCTTAGATTTTTTGTCTTTATGACGAAATCAGAAAAACATTGTACTATTGTGGCGGTTTAGCGTGAGAAAATAATTTCCCGACGCTCTTCTTCAATGAAAACCAATATTCTCATTTCCGTTTAGAAGTACAAACCCGTGTGTCTGAAACTCGGTCTCCTGACGTGGCCCTAAGGTCCCTTTCTACTTTGACTCATTTTCCTTAACTTTCGCCAGGAAAGGATAAACAAAGCCTCTTGTTTGATACTTTCACCAAGAGTATTAGTAGGAAAAGCGTTACGTGTAACTTGAAACTCTCTCAATACCAATACATCCTATCGAAGTATTGAAGAACGTTCTATTACAATTGAACTAATGAGGTGGGCACGGCTGCCTTAGACTTGCTCTGTTGTAACCTGTATCCCAGGCGGAATTATCTTCTTAGATAATAGACGTTGTACACGCCTGGATGCAAAGCTACCTTCTGCTGTGATAAGCCCGAAAGACCTTAGAGAGTCCACGCAGGACTTGACTTATGGCTTTATTAAACCACTTTTTCAGGCTCAGAAATTAGCCCCCCTTTTTAATGAGGTTCATGCTAGCCTGGTGTATAAGCCAGCATGGTAGGCGTGACTTTCGTGCACTGATAAGCCTAGTTTTATGACGGTGT
>NC_134814.1:18794679-18804679 GCF_046742065.1 Oratosquilla oratoria
GTGGAAAGGTTGGTAGTGTCCTGTTTATGACTTCTTGTTTAATTATTTGTTTTCATTTTCCTTCCAAGGTTTTTGATATATATGCAGACCAGTGTCCTGGAGTTCATCTCCTGAGTCGGAGGCATCCCTGCGCGGCCGTTTGCATTTTCGAGTTCATTGCCCACAAGCTCCCTTTCTCCACATTCCGTCGTATCTTCCCTTTAGCACGTGTTCTTTCATTTCTCCAGAGTTCCCCGGGGACCAATTGGCGCTCTTGTTGGGCGATGCAGAATGTAAACAAACCTCCCGCGCCTCCTCCTTGAGCGGAAATTATTTTCCAGTCGCGGTTGTTCTAAATCTTTTTCATTTAATATTGTCTGTAGCTACAGGTATCCCATTAGTCTAGGCTTTGTATCACACATGTGTATGCGTTTGTGTACGTGTGTGCATATGTATGTGTGTGTGTATTTGTGTATGTATGTATGTGCGCGTGTGTCTTTGTGTGTTTGTGCGCGTGTATGTGCTTGTGCATGTGCGTGCATATCTATTTTTTGTTTGTATGTGTTTGTGTGTATTTAAGAGTTGTGTGTGTGTGTTTGTGCGTGTGTATGCATGTACGTGTGTTCTGTGTATACCTTATGTGTGTGTATGTTTATGAGCATGGTGACCTAATTGTATTTTCCAAATGGTAATTACAGGGAATGCCTACACGTGTTTGTGTCGTGTCTTTCTTCCCTTGTTAGACGAGTAAACATTGGTTCTTTCTTATTCCACTGTTTTCTTTTAAGCCATTTCAAAAGTCCATGTACCCACGAGTAAAGTAATTTCCGTATATTTTTCAGGAAATTTTTATTTTTAGTTTTATGCGTAATCCCTTGCCACTCCCCATCCCAAAAATATTATCCTTGTGTACTCTTTCCACTCTATTCATTGTTCAGAGCATAATAATAAGTTTATTTTTTTTCTTTTAATGAGGGAAGATTCAATCTATTTACGTTTTTCTTATACTGTCTGTCTACTAGGCTGTGGATAATTTAAGTTGTTGTCATTTGTATTCTCTTGATTTTACTTGTATCCTCCTGTTTCTTTATGTGGCCCATACCATTGCTTCACATTCTAATATAGGGTGGATAAGTTGTTTTTAATGATTTTTTCCTCATCACTCCGTGTGTGAGATGAAACACGACTCTTAATTCGTTGATAATTTATGTTTCACCACAAATTTTGTTAGCATGTAACAGCCGTCACAACTTCTTCGTTTTTACTATAGTAATTTTTTAATTTCCCAGTGAGAAAATCATTGATGTCCTTTGTGCTTTTGCTCATTTCTTAAGTGTGTGTATATGTGTGCGTGCGTGCGCGAGCGTATGTGCGCATGTGCGTGAGCGTATGTGTGTGTGCCTGTGTGTGTGTGTGTGTGTGTGTGTGTGTGTGTGTGTGTGTGTGTGTGTGTGTGTGTGTGTGTGTGTGTGTGTGTGTGTGTGTGTGTGTGTGTGTGTGTGTATTCACCTAGTTGTATTTACCTAGTTGTATTACACGGGAAGGGAGCTATGCTCGTAGTGACCCGTCATTGTATCTTTCATCATCAAGTTTTTTCTTAAAATATTGAATAGTATTTGCACACACTGTTTCTTTATCTAAGTTATTCCATATATCCAGCACTCTGTGTGGGAAGCTATTCTTTTTCCGATCTCTTCTATAGCAATCCTTTTTGAGTGTGTGTGTGTGTGTGTGTGTGTGTGTGTGTGTGTGTGTGTGTGTGTGTGTGTGTGTGTGTGTGTGTGTGTGTGTGTGTGTGTGTGTGTGTGTGTGTGTGTGTGTGTGTGTGTGTGTGTATGTAAAAAATAGGGAGAGAGGGGAGTGAATGAAAGATTGAAAGCGAAACAAAGCGTGAAAGATAAGTCAGAGAGAGAGAGGTGGTGATGATGGGAAGTCATTTCTCGAAAATTTTGTCTCTGAAAGCTTCGACTCTTCACAGTGATAAGGTGGTAATGGGCTTTGCTCCAACCCAGTGGTTCCCAAACTGTGGGTAAATTTCCCCCTGGGGGGGAGGTAATGAATTTTCGGTGGTAATGGAGGGCTGACAAAAAATCAAAAATAAAATAGAATAAAATAAGTTATTCCATATATCCAGCACTCTGTGTGGAAAGCTATTCTTTTCCGATCTCTTCTATAGCAATCCGACCTAGATATGGATCAAAAGGTCTCCTGTCGGCATGCTCCGCCTTTGTAATCCTTTGTAAGAAAACATTGCGGTGCCCGGCATTAGGATTAAGGTTAACTTAGTACCTATAGTTGTAAAACTGAAAAAAAAGTTTGGGAACCACTGCCTAACCCTTCACAACCGAATGGGTCTTACGGAGATGAATGAATTAACTTGGCAGCAACCAGGATGAAATGAAAATTGCCATCCGCTACGGAAGAGCTTAGACGAGGCGATTTTTTTTTTTTTTTTTTTTTTTTTTTTTTTTTTACGCAATAGCGTCATACAGTGGGGGGAGGTTTTCATAATGAATGTAGGAAGGCAACTGGGATGCACATACGAGGCGAGTTGTACCCTCTTCACTCACAAGGGGTCGTTACGGAAACGAATAGAATAGAGTGACGGCAGTCGGAATAGAAGGACGAGGTTAGGGAGTGTCATGCGGCACAGGAAGGAGTTAACTTCTCCAGGTCGCCACAGTAATGGCCCATTTCCTTCCCTTGGGTCCTTGAACACGGTGACGCCGTGCATGGCGTTTCTTCCGGTTATACATAGACAAGAAATTTAACGCAACAGACGGGGACACTCTAGCCTAGAGAGGAGTTCCGCTGGGTCGAAACCCGCCTCTAGATCGGAATTCGTCCTTTAAACAGTAGTAGAAAGAGTCTGTGTCTTGAAGAGCACCCACGAAGTACATAACCGTACTGAAGGCACTGACTTTGCAGGCGGTGCTGGCCGCCGTCGTAATCCTCCTCTTCCCTCCCTTCCCCACCTCCCCCTCCCCTTCCCTTCCCACCTCCTCCTCCTCCTCCTCCACCTCCCCCTCCCCCTCCCTTCCCACTTCCACGTCCTCCTCCACCTCCTCCACCACCTCCTCCTCCTCCTCCTCCACCTCCTCCTCCTCCTCCTCCTCCTCCTCCTCCTCCTCGTAATGAGGCTGACGTCAGCCATCACGATAGCGGGCGCCGTGAAGGCGCATGTACTGCGTGATTCAGTGCTTTTATGCGCAGGTGATCCTTTAGGCTACGCCCCTTGTATCACACGGGTATATCGCAGATGCATGTTTAATGTATTTTTGTATGCGGTATATCTCTTATAACAAAAATGGGACCCCTTTTCTTTTCCCGACACCAAGACTGTGCGGGGGGGCATTTCCAAAGTGGTTGACGAGGTAGGATTACGATAGGTTAGGATGGATTAGGTTAGGTTTAGTTAGGTTAAATTAGGTTAGGTTAGGTTAGGTTAGGTTAGGTTAGGTTAGGTTAGGATAGGTTAAGTTAGGATATATACATTAGATTAGGTTAGGCTAGATTAAGTTAGGTTTGGTTAAGTTAATTTAGGTTAGGATAGGTTAAGTTAGGATAGGTTAAGTTAGTATATATACATAAGATTAGGTTAGGCTAGATTAAGTTAGGTTTGGTTAGGTTAATTTAGGTTAGGATAGGTTAAGTTAGCCTAGCCTAGGTAATATCTGAAAAGCACAAAGAAACGACAAAAGAAAAAAATGGTGTCGGGTGAACAAATATTATCTCAAAAATGATTTCTCGTGCACCATATTGTAGTAATATAACAACGACAAAATATTTATTTGTATAGTTTTGATGCGTCATCTTGGATCAAATTAGAGCGTCAGCAAGTGCCCATGTGGCTGCTGTACGCACAGTATAGTAAGGGTGGCACCGCATAACTGCGGCTGAAGCCGTCACCTTTGCCCTGTGTACTTGGACTGGTGGGGCAGGTCACAGTTACTTCTGGGAGTCTGAAAGAGTGCGGTATTCGAACCCATAACTAAGCGATTGCGAGATCAGCAGGCTTATCCTCAACAGGTATCTGTGCATTGTATAAATCCTTCAGTTACGAAAGGGACTTCCCCAGCTGATTGAAGTCCTCTGGTGGTAACTAGGATAAACCTTAAGCCACAGAACAGAGCGGAAGGCTTAATCAAGGCCACTTGGATCAGTTGAAATAAAACGGCGGGAAAGTGTCGATAGCAGTTAGGATATGAACACGCTCCCTGTGATGTGTATAATCTTTTACAAAGTTCGTGCATAGGGGTTTACGTGTGCAGAGCTTGTCAGTCGAAACGTCACCCTTTCTGGACGGCGTGTATGTATAGAGCCACGCGGTAGACACACGATCGAACTTGATAGGATCAGTATACAGACAAATAACTCGCCTGCTGGAAAGGCTGGAGAATCGGACGATGGCCGCGCGCGCAGGCAGACCCTCCCCTACTAGATATGGACCAAAAGGTCTCCTGTCGGCATGCTCCGCCTTTGTAATCCCTTTGTAGTCCTTTACCCATGAATTTCTATGAATGATGGTACAGTTTCCTTCATTTATAAGACCAATTATGGCTGATGTCCTGTAGGACCTATGGGCAGTTTATATCACTGAATATCTATTTACGACCTGATGGACTAGTTCATTTCGTAAATGTTCGACATTATGCACTCCCTACAACCGCGCGGAAGTCGCGGACCACTTGTACACACAGTGTGGAAGACTTTGCCTGATCTGGCGGTCGGCTGCCGACGCCTCCCTCTGTGCGGCAACGAGGGTCAGCTGCATGTCACGTGACTTGTCATTACCGTCCAGGCCGAGGAGGAGCATGTGATGTCGTCCTAGTCTCACGGGAATGCAATTTTACACACACACACACACACACACACACACACACACACACACACACACACACACACACACACACACACACACACACACACACACACACACACACACACACACACACACACACACACACACACACACTGTATATATATATATATATATATATATATATATATATATGTATATATGTTGGGTTCTTCACTTTGACTGACCACTCCTATAGATTTTATTTTGGTTGGTTTTATTCCTATGAAGGACAGGGGGTTAGACTTGCGATAAAAAGACGTTTGTACCCTCCTTTAAGAGCTTCCATGAGTTGAATAAGATCGTTTGGTGGTCATGCTAACCAGAAGGTCAAGGACTTAATGGAGAGTGTTGTGAAGGAGAACATTGTTGGATGTTTACAACATTTGACTCAGAAAGGGAATTTCATTCTTCCGAGACTGATATCTGCCTGTTGATCAAAGTTCACGAGATAAACATTCTATCAAGCGCTTGGTAGGAAAAAAAGGAGTGTTTGATGTTTCAAACATCAGGTATTAACTTTTATACAGCACAAATTAAGCGTTCTTTTTTGTTTTGTTTTGTTATACAATACAAACCTTTATGTCCTGGATTTATATCGAGCACTGTGACCTTAACAATGTCAAGGACGTTTGAAATGCCTTTGTTTATCGTCTCTTTGTCTGCATTGAGTTTAGCTATAAAGGCTAACGACGGACCTCGAACAGATCGAGAAAACTATGAAACCTGCCCCCTCTTGACGCGTCATTGTCAACGAGAAAAAGAGGTGAAAACTGGCAATGGGGTCGTTTTAGTAAAGGGTCAACCTTGTCGTTTTTAAGTAGAGCCCCTTCCCCCCCACCCCACCCCCCGAGCTCTGTGGAGGCTGAGTTAACAAGGTAGTAAATTGGTCAAAGTGTGAGCATACAAACTCTGTCTATTTGCGATGCAAAACCTCGGAGTCGACATGACGTCACCATTGTGCTCAGACCTGCTATTGATTAGTATTAATATCCATGTGAACATGGACTGGGAATGAAGCGTTTATTCCTACTCTTCACTCCCAGTCCATGTTTCCTTTGCCTTGCTATTGCTTAGTTCCAGGACAATACAGTGTGACGTCACCCCGAAAGTTCCGCGTACATGGTGTGATTGGCCTCGAGACCCGATCGGATAGACTTGATTGGATGGAAATTCTATCACCCACACGATCCGATTACACACAAAGACTAGTTCAGTTGATGATAGGAAACTCTTTGCAATAAAGAATTACTTTTGTCTCTGGGAGTTCCCGTGATGACCCGAATGGAATTGAAAAAGAAGAAAAAAATATTGAAAAGGCAAAATCTTTCGCACATCTCTTTGATAGAGGAATTAAGTTGCACTATATGTCATTGGAGCAGTTGCTTTCTTTCTTTTTTATATTAATTATTCATTTGTCAGCTCTTATAATAATCCATACTGCCTCGTTCCTTCAGTTTTTCTAGTCATATTTCATAGGATGCAGTTTTCTTTATACTTTTTGTTTTTCATTTTTCACAAGAACACGTTTTTTTTCTCTATAAACGGATGGCTTCTGTCCAAAACAGCTTGCCACCAAAGAAGCACTCCATCTTGGAGATAATCTCTCGAAGCTGTCGCTGGCGAAACTGACGGTTATCCTCACGGTCAACACATACACGGTGCGATTTGGTCTGATCCGGCCGAGCTGGTGGGTTTCGAACCCAAACTCTACTTTGCACCGTCCGCACCAACTGCCATTTGGACGGACAGATCACACTCAGCCGATCCGACCAGTCCTGACCGGTAGCGTTAAGATGTAATTGTAACATGTATGGTGGACTTAAGTAAGACATTATGGCTCTTGGCTTGTTTCTCTTTTGCCACACAGGCATGGCACAACCTTAAAGTCGGAGTGTGCCCAAGTGGATACACAGAAGGCTTTAGCGTAAAGGGAGAGTGTGTATGTAGCAAGATTTTTTTTTGTGTGTGTATGTACGCTTGTGTGTGTGTGTGTGTGTGTGTGTGTGTGTGTGTGTGTGTGTGTGTGTGTGTGTGTGTGTGTGTGTGTGTGTGTGTGTATTGTCTGGATATGACATCATACAAGCCAGGAAGTGTGCAAACATACATACGCATGAAACCATAATCATTTTAGCACGTTTTAGCATACACCCCCGAATTCAAACTCGGGGTTTCTCGTGTGTGAATCGAGCGCGTTCCTAGCGAGCAATGCGAGGCTTCTTGAGTTAGTGTATACGATAGACTTTCGTGCAACTCCGGCCGAGGAAGTTCGTGGACGGACGCACTGACGCCGCCGCCGCCGCCGTCACCGCCATGCAATATTGATTGAGCAAAGCTGTTTGCCCCCTGAGACCACTTGCGCCCCCCCTCCCCCTCCTCCTCCCCTTCCTTCTCCCTTCCCCCCCTCCTCCCCTTCCTTCTCCCTTCCCCCCTCCTCCCCTTCCTTCTCCCTTCCCCTCCGACCTCCCACCCCCTAACCCCCAAACCCTTTTCGTTGTCATCTACTCCCCGCTGGTGGTAGTTGGCAGAACAATAGTGACGTCATGTCGTCTCAAGTCCGTAGACCACCGATGTCGTTCCTTCACTAAAAATAGGCGTAATATATATTACCTCCTTTCGGCTGTGCCCTGCGTGGCACTGGTATTATACCAATAGTAGTCTGCGTGGTTTTCTTTGTATCATGTTATCTGACAGTTTCATATGACGCATGCACTGTCATCAACCCGTTAACACGTTGACATATTTCGCATTCTATTGTTTTTGGCTAATGCCAGATGGCTTTACTCGATCAAAGAACAGACTCTCCAATGGGATCTCACACGATCAGAACTTCATTTTACTCCCAGTCTGTCCCTCGAGTAAATAAAAATGTCTGATACTAACCAGAGCAAGAAAAAGAGGAAAAAGAAAACGTTGAATACATTATCATATTACAGGGGTGCTTAGGCGCCCGACCTGACAGTGAATCTAGCGCTCGATTTATTTTTAATATTTATTTATTTATCTTTTAGTTTCCGTGCCACGGGTGTTACTTTGCACGATATAGTCTTTTATAAGCACACAGTTTCACCATTTTCTGGCTCTGTAGTGATCTACGGTATTCAAAACAACATATTTTGGAAGGAGTTGATGACTTATTAATATTGTAATTTCAACAATCAGATCTCAATACCATTGTTTCTAATCAATACTGAATAAAAACAAATAAAGAACAACAAAGAAAACGTATTGAAGCACATTGCCATCCGAATATAGATACATACATATACTAAAGGCTTTTTTCCCCCTACACGGGGGGGTAGCCAAAAAAAAAGGCATAGGAACCACTCCCACCCATTCCATTTCCTATATATTCCACTCCCCTCCACCCTCCTCCCTCCCTCCCTCTTATATTGGCACCTCCTGGATGCCGAATATAGATAATTACCATAAATATAGGAAAAACAAAAATAGAAATAATTCCTTCTGTCCACATAACGCTAACCCTTTCTGTGCACTGCCTCATTGTATAGATTTTGTTGTGAGTATCAACAGGTGATTTTATTCATGGGATAGGGATGTCCCAGGGGTATATGGAACTGCCTAGTCTAGGCCTTATGGTCTCTTGCAGTCTCCTTCATTTCTATGTTCGTACATTGAGACCTCGTGGATGAGAAGTCATAGATAAGTTTCTGTTTTGGAGACTTCCCGAGTTAAGAAACTTCCTAATATTCTGAATGAAATTCTGAAATCTATAAAACTTTGGAAACCAGAAGAGCTTTTTGGTATATTGGTATTGTGCTTTTGAGAGTCGTTTTCGTTCCAAATATTAAAAGTTACAGAATTCTTGGGGTAACCAGTAGAAAGGACCTATTGTGTGTACAGGACGTTACGGTTTTATAGGTTTAAGACACAGATTTCTTTACTTCTTTTCTCCTTTTCTGCATAGGGGGACGAAGAGGGGGGGGTCGCCGAATTTATGAAGCGGCCTTGCTGTGGATGTGCTGTGTCTTGCGACACTGCTTCTGACCCAGGGCAGTGGACAGGATGCAGGGATAACCCGTCATCCAGGAGGTGCCAAGATAAGAGGGAGGGAGGAGGGTGGAGGGGAGGGGAATATATCGGAAATAGAATGGGTGGGAGTGGTTTCTATGCCTTTTTCTTTTTGGCTACCCCCCGTGTAGGGGGAAAAAGCCTTTGGTATATGTATATATGTAAGATACAGATTTTGTTTCGGAGAAGCTCACACGATTTTATGCAGTGGCTCTGGCCTGATCTCCCTCGATAGAAAACTCCACCCCACCTCACCGATGCACAAAGTTGATCTCTTCTTAACCATAAAAAATCAGTTAAGTACCTTATACCTCAGAGCGGGACTGTGCCCTTTACTGAATTAAAATGTCTGGAAAACGGATGAAAACCAGTGAAGAGTGTCATTGTAGCCATAGGACTAGTATAGATATTCTCAGTATATTCAACACGGAGTTCTTTCCCAGGGAGTATAGATTTTTTTTTTTTTTTTTTTTTTTTTTTTTTTTTTTTTTCTATCGACTCATAAGGTGGTCATTAAGCCTGGTTTGAATTTTTACAGTCTCGACGTTGATGCGAGCATAGAATAACCCGACGCTAACAAAAGGAATTTTTGCAATGTAGTATTGAAGAGCATACGTGGAAACAATTGACCAAATGCAAAATTGGAATTCCTACACTGATTCCGCACCTCATAACATCCTCATCAGGAGACAGCTCCTGACGGTCCTCTGCTTCCTTCGTCGGGCTTCCTCTGTCAGTCTTCCTGTGTCAGTTAATGAGAAATCTGTTTGGGGAGGGTTTCACCAACTCTATTACTTCTTATCCTTTGTCGTTCTGTCCTCCTATCACCTCAGTATTGAAACACTCTAACCTAACCTAACCTAACCTAACCTAACCTAACCTAACCTAACCTAACCTAACCTAACCTAACCTAACCTAACCTAATCTTATCTTTTTCTCACCCTCATCTGTTTCTCCTCTTCATATAGAAAGTTTTTTTCCTTCTCTTCTGTGGTTTGACGGTCTTCTTCAGGTGGGAGGTTAGACTGCTTCATTACCCTCTCAGCTGAATAAGATTATCCAGCACTCTGCCAATCAATCAGTCAACCATCAGGTGTCCATGTCTAGACAAAAGGCTCCCCATGAGTCACG
>NC_134814.1:18822179-18824679 GCF_046742065.1 Oratosquilla oratoria
TTAAGTGTTTGACTGAAGTGGCTTTGGTCATGGCCACGGGCAAAAACTCAACAAAAACCAAAGGAAACTTACTAATATAGCGTCATGAGGAAAAGCGAGACTCAACTTCCATGTTTGTATTTCTTTCAACAGGATACCTTACCGATTGTTCGTCATGTCATTAGGTTAGTTTTCTTGACAAAAGGAAATGACTTGTTCTTGTTTAGACTTTAGCCAAAAGCTCTCGAACCTGCTATGTTAAGTGTTCCACAAGACCGGGGCATAAGTATTGACTGATTAGTTAATTGGTTGATTGAATGCTTATTCATATATCAAATTGTTTGTATATGAATGCATACAGACACACACAGACACACACACACACACACACACACACACACACACACACACACACACACACACACACACACACACACACACACACACACACACGAACACGCACACACACACACACGCACACACAGACACACACACACACACACACACACACACACACACACACACACACACACACACACACACACACACACACACACACACACACACACACACACACACACACACACACACATATATATATATATATATATACATATATATGTATATATATATATACATATATATATATATATATATATATATATATATATATATATATATTTCTAAATAGAAATGTAGTAGCACATTTGTAGATAACACACAGGAACCCACAGTCGGAGAAAGATTAAACTTCGTTGATAGCCGAAATATAGGATTATTCTTTATTCGAAGTTTATTCTTTCTCCGACTGTGGGTTCCTGTGTGATATATATATATATATATATATATACATATACCAAGGCTTTTCCCCCCCCTTTAAAGGGAGGTAGCCTAAAAGGAAAAGGCATAAAAGCATTCCCACCCATTCCATCCCTGAATACACTCCTGTGTGTGTGTGTGTGTGTGTGTGTGTGTGTGTGTGTATGCGTGTGTGTGTGTATGTGTATGTATATATATATATATATATATATAGATATATAGAGATATATATATATATATATATATATATCAAATAATTCCGACTGTCGTCCCCGGATTCGAACCGGGCTCGTGAAATCACAAAGCCATCGCCCTGCCAACTGAGCTATCGAGCCTATAAAATTCTCTAACCTGGAAGTTAATCTACTCCCGAGGAACTAAGTCGACTGCAAACTGCCGTCCGTACTTATTTTTACAGAGAACCAGGCCAACTTGTAGCTAGTGGTTAAGCTGGTACGTTTCCTTGATGGACTTATCGTCGTTGTCATACCTGAGTAGAATCACCAGTGACGGTGATGTCGATCAAATAATTTCGACTGTTGTCCCCGAATTCGAACCGGACTCGAGAAATATACATAGATAGATAGATAGACTTATTGACTTATCTATTTATTTGGCCCTTAATATATGTATATATATATATATATATATATATATACATGCAATAAAAACACTAGGAACGTGTGTTTTATAAATGTTCATTTATACACTTATTTATTTACTTATATTTGCCTCATTAATTTATTATGCAAGACGGTTGGGTATTAACTTATATTAGGAAAAAAATGGGTCCGTTCATCTTATCTTAGATCAAATTTCACGTAAAATTAATAAGGAACTTTTAAGGTCACATTTCTTATCGTCCATGATTATATATAGAAAAAATGCGTCGGTAAAAGAAAAAAGGAATATATATATATATATATATATATATATATATATATAAATATATATATATATACATATACATATACATATATGTATATATATATACATGCATATATATATATATATATATATATATATATATATATACATATATATATATATGGAAGAGGCTCGTAGATATAGGTACACAAGTGAGGTAGAAAGAGGGGTAGATAGTGAGAGTTTAATTGTTATTGGATCGGCTGTTTTGTAAACAGGAGTTCGAAGGAGAGAAGGCGAGTAATGGTATAACTTTACTCCTAGCGTTATGTTTATAAACAAGTACCTGGGGACTCGATTTTTTGCTCTATGTAAATTTTACTTTTGCTGATGTAACTTGGGTGATTCTGTAGTAAATTCGAGATTGCTTGAGAAAGCAATATTGTATGCCCAGTTCTAACGGCGGATTTGACTGGAAAAAGGGTGGCGTAGAAAATTCAATTAGTTCACGATTGTAGGTTCACGCCCTTAGGGAGGTTCTTAAATATAAAGGTAAATATCATATATATAGAAACACACACACACACACACACACACACACACACACACACACACACACACACACACACACACACACACACACACACACACACACACACATATATATATATATATATATATATATATATATACATGTATATATATATATATATATATATATATATTTATATACTATAGCTGTAGGAAATAGATGTTACCATGCCCTGGAATCTGTAATGAAGAGTTGGACCATCAACAGAAGAAATAAGATAAGAATATATAACATTGTAATAAA
>NC_134814.1:18834679-18839679 GCF_046742065.1 Oratosquilla oratoria
TATATATATATACATATATGTATATATATGTATATATATGTATATGTATATATATATATGTATATATATATATATATATATATGTAAATATATATATACATAAATGCATATATACATATCACTAATGAGAAATGTAGTAACACATTTGTAGATCACAACTAACACCACAGTCGGACGAAACAAAGAGTTGAGTAAGCGAAACTACACATTTCGATTGCTAACTGCAATCCTCTCCATGTACTACATTCGTGAAGATGATTGCAGTTAGCAATCGAAATATATAGTTTCGCTTACTCAACTCCTTCTTTCGTCCGACTGTGGTGTTAGTTGTAATGTATATATATATATATATATATATATATATATATATATATATATATATATATATATGTGTGTGTGTGTGTGTGTGTGTGTGTGTGTGTGTGTGTGTGTGTGTGTGTGTGTGTGTGTGTGTGTGTGTTAGATATATATATAGAGATAGAGAGAGAGATAGAGAGAGAGAGAGAGAGAGAGAGAGAGAGAGAGAGAGAGAGAGAGAGAGAGAGAGAGAGAGAGAGAACACGTGTCTTTCTTCGTCGGGCACACTTACCTGTTTTACATTCCCAGAATTACCCGTATTAAATAATCATATCTACTAACGTTTGCACACCATTTATGCGCAACCGAGGCATTTTCTCAATTCACGTATTGACTTACTCATTTATTGAGATGTGACTACAAGGAAAGGTCCCTAAAGGCATTTTTTTCTTTCCTTGCGCCACCCTATAATGCTGCTTTAAAAAGCTAAATAGGTCATTATCTTGCATGTTAGGTCAAAAAGGTGGTTTGGGTACTGGGTTGCAAAGAAGGTAAATTCTGTCGGAGTCGCTAAAAACGAAAATCTCTTTGAACCAGGGACGCTCTCGCTAGAATTTGATTTGGCTAATACCAGACAATTGTATTGAGCTGTGGGGTGGGGGGTGGGGGGTAGGGGTGAGTCGTGGGGGGGGGGGGAGGTGCAGCCTTGACGCAAAACAAAATATTCATCGACCGAGACACAGTTTCCTCTCGTATTGTAAAGGTTTGCTCACAGCGCTAATGCGCCGTTGGAGTCATCGAAAGCGTATATTTGCTTAATTCCGGGTTCAAATCCCGCAATATTCTCTGATTTACAGCAGTGACAGTTCCCTGCCTCAGCAGTCCGAGCGCATAAGGCAAAGGTGATGGCTTCGGCCGCAGCTACGAGCCTCCTGGCAGAAGCTCCTCACCACCTAAATTGGACTGTCTAGGCACACATTTATTGGTGCAAACGGTGCAAGACCGTTTTAGGGTCTTGCGTGGTGTTTGATTACAAACGAGGAGCGTGCCGACAGGAGACCTTCTGGTCCATAACTAGGTCGGATGCAAAAAAAAATATAACAACGATAGATAAATAAATAAAAACTACAATATAAATAATAATAAATAAAATAAATAAACAAACAGGTAAGTAGTAAGTAATAATAAATTGGCGAGTGACTAGTAAACAAGGTCACTTGGAAATCATGCCATGGTATATGCAGGCAAAAGAGGCTTAGTGTATTTCTATTTATTTATTTATTTCACTCTACGCGCACAACAGTATCCGCGAGGAAAGTGTGTATATAGTGCATGTATACTGTAACTGGTCCACCAGCTTGCCGCATCCCTCGGTGTTCTCGAGGGCGGGGTCTAATGAGGTCTTGGTGCTGTTCATGGCAATTGGTCGTAATAGCTTTGGTGTAAATTCGGTGTAAGTAACACCGCGAGAAGTGAGGACCCCAAACATTGCTTAAGGAGCATAAGTCCCTACAATAAGGTAATGTTCTTTATCGAAAGTTGCGGGCTCTGGCATCAAGACCCTCTTGAGGTCAGAGTTCGCCCCCATCAAGAGCACCGAGTTCTCTGTTCTTAACTAGAATGTATTAAATAAAGTTTATTACAGTGCCGAAGAGTCTTATGTTCCATTCAGCTAGTAACTGGATCCTAGGCGGAAGGTGGGTGTTGTATATCTCCTCTATCTATGCGCTAGTGACGTAATCGGAAGCTTGTTGGCCTCTCATTAACTTAGTTGTGGGTTCGAATCCCACACTCCTCTCCGGTTCCCAGCAGTGAGTGTTACCTGTCGCAAGAGTCCAAGTACATAGGGCAAAGGTGACGGCTTCTGTCGTAGTTACACGCCTCCTGGAGTAGGTTCCTCTTCTTCCTTTTACCAAAGGATTACAAAGGCGGAGCATGCCGACAGGAGACCTTTTGGTCCATATCTAGGTCGGATGCGAAAAAAATCATAGTAATAATAAAATAATAAATAAAAACTATAATAATGTAAATAATAAATAAAAAGTATAATAATGTAAATAACAAATAAAATACATAAATAAATGAATAGGTGTAGTTAAATAATAAACAAACAGGTAAATATTAAATGATAATAAATTGACATATAACTAATAATAAATGAAAATCAGACAGACAATTGATAACAAAACAAAAAGGATGAACAAGTGAGCAAGATTTGTGACTTACTTCACCGGGGAGGACACTTTACCCTGCATTTTGCCCACTGTCACCAAGCTATTTCATTAATATCCTTGGTACTCCGCTACGGGGGGATAATTGATCTCAATGACCCCCTTCCGTTCCGGGTGGCATTTTGTCCTTTGCTCTAGTTGTAGCCATAGTCTTCTTATTCGCTTCAGCCGTGCATTGCTGAGGAGAGATCGGGTGAATATATTGTGCCGTGAAGTACTCTGCAGCAAAGACCCGAGGCCACCTCTTCACCCTCCTTCATCTCCACATCCATCTCCTCCACCTCCTCATCCTCCTTCTCCACTTTTCCTTCCTTCTCCACCTTTCATTCTCTGCCCTCCAGCTGCTGCCGCTCCTCCTCCTCCCATTCCTCCTCCTCCTCCTCCAGCTACTCCTCCTCCCCCTCCAACTCCTCCTTCTCCTCCTCTCCTTCCAGCTTCTCCTCCTCCTCTCTTTCAGCTCCTCCTCCTCCTCTCATTCCAGCTCCTCCTCCTTCTCCTCCTCCTTTTTCTCCTCCTCCTCTTCCTCCTTCCTCTCTTTCTCCTCTTACCCCTTCCCTTCTTCTTTTTTCCTACTCCTCTTTCTCCTCTATTTCATCCTTTTCCACCTCCTCTTTTTCCTTCTTCTCCTCCTCGTCTTCCTTCTACCTTTCCTCCCCTTCTTTCTTCTCCTCCCTCCTTCTTCCTTTCCTCCTCGTCATTCCTTCTACTTTTTCTCTTCCTCCTCCTACTCCTCTCCTCTCCCGCCACCCTACTTTTCCTCCTCCTCCTCCTCCTTTTCCTCCTTTTTCTCCTTGTCCTCCCTCCTCCTCCTCCTCCTCCTCGTCCTGTTCCTTTTCCTCCTTTTCCTACTTTCGTCTCCTTCCTCATACCCTTCTTCCACCTCCTCTTTCTTCATCTCTCTTCTCCTCCTCCTCCTCGCTTCTCCTTGGCCCTTCTCCTCTATGTCTTCTCTCATTCCCTTTCCTCCTTTTCCTTCTCTTCTTCCTCTTCCTCATCCTCTTCTTCCTCTTCCTTCTCCTCCTGCCCCCTCCTCTGTTTTCCTCCTTTTCACACTCTTATTCGTCTTCCTCCTATTACACCCTCAGTTCCCTTTCTTCTTCGTCTCCCATCTCCTCCTTCTTCTTCTCCTTTTTCCCTTTCTCTTCATCTCCCTACTCCTCTTCTTCGCTTTCTTCTCCTCCTTATCCTCCCATCCTTCACTTCTTTCTTCTCTTCCTCGTCCTCCTTCCCTACATCTTGTTCCCCCTCCTCCTCTTCTTCGCTTTCTTCTCCTCCTTTTCCTCCCATCCTTCACTTCTTTCTTCTCTTCCTCGTCCTCCTTCCCTACATCTTGTTCCCCCTCCTCCTCCTCCTTCTCCTCCTCTTCCTTCTCACTCCTCTTTCTCCTCTTCTTTTCCTTATTCTGCTACATTTCCTCCTACCTCTTTCTTCACTCCCCTCCTCCTTCTTCTCCTTCTTCCTCATCGCTTCTCCTCTTTTTCTTCCTCCTACTACTCCCCTCCTCTCCCTCCTTCTTATCCTATTATTGCCCTATTTCTCCTTATCCTTCTCCTTCGTCTCCTTCTCCTCCTTCTCCTTCTCCTTCTCCTACTCTTCCTTCTCCTCCTCCTCCTTCTTCTTTATATTTCTCTTCCTCATTTTTTCTTTCCCTCCTCGTCCCCAATCTTCTTGTTCCCTCCTTGTCCTCTTCTATTTTCTTCTCGTCATTCTTCATTTTTTCCTTTCTCCTTCTTTTTCTTTCCCCCTCTCCCCCTTTTACTTCCTTCCCAACCCATTTCTTTATCCTCTCCCCTGCGTTCTCCCTTCCCGACCCCTTCCTCCTCCCTCTCTCCCTCCTCCTCCTCCTCTCCCTCCCCTTATCCTCCTCCTTCCCTGTTGCCCATTTTCCGTGATGCTTAATCAGCTTATATCCGATTAATGGATAGGGAGTTTATGTAAATCGGGCATCGTCGATGTAAATTACTTTTGTGAGCCATGGTGGGGAAGTAGGTGTGTGTGTGGGTGGATGGGGGGATGGGTGGGGGGGATATTGTATCCACTGTGGGTTTTTGAGGATAGGGCACGCACCGCTGGGTGGCTTACGTTCTCCCCGGGGGATTGTTAAAGAGGGACTTTGCTTCCGGGAGGGGAATGATTGACAAACGATTGATTATAGTGGATTGACATTGAAGACGACGCTCACAGGAGACCTTTCGGTTCATAACGAAGTTGAATGTAGTTTATTAGATAGATAAATAAATTAGTAAATGAATAAATAGATAGGTGAATAAATAGAATGATAAACAAATAAATAAACAAATAAATAAATAGATAAATAGATGTATCAATAAATAAATTAATAAACAAATAAAAATAACTAGATAAATGTAAAATAAATAAATAGACAAATGAATAAATAGAATTGTAAACAGGGAACTGAATAAAATGCGTACTTCCATACACACACACACACACACACACACACACACACAC
>NC_134814.1:18847179-18854679 GCF_046742065.1 Oratosquilla oratoria
GAATTGTATAAGACTTTTCCGTAACAAGGAGGATGGGGGCAGGGCTTATGAGTGATGTCATGTCGTCTGAATACCGGCCTACGTGACGTCATGTCGACTCGGACAACACTTCGAGTAAGTGGGGAAATTCAAGACTGGTCACTGTCCTTCAGTGGAAACAAGTGCCAAATGTGATGTAGAAAAATAGTATTAGTAGTTATTGTGAAAAGAAATATCGTTTCACTTGAAAAACAGAATGTTCAGGCATTTCCTGGATTTTCACACACACGCAATATTTTGCTGGGGAAAGGAGGAGGAGGAAGAGGAGGAAGAGAAAGAGTAGGTGGAGAAGGAGAAGGACGTGGAGGAGGAAAAGGCGGTCGCTTTACCTGCTAAAATCTAATATAATTAACCCTTGTTTACGAGTGGAATATTGTTCTCCGTATTTTTGTTCTGATAAATTACAAATCATTTTATTTTTTTGAAAGAAGGAAGGGAGAGGAGTAGACGCCAATGAAAATGGGATTTTGAACGATCAAGGATTTATTTTTTAAAAGCCCCCCCACTCCCTCAGCTGAATGAATTCGCTTGGCACTAGCCAGAAGAGAATCTTTAAAGACTTCTATTAGCCCTTTTACTCCATGGAGGATATTACTGCTGTAATAAAACTGTTAAATACATTCTTGATTATCGATTCAGATTTTTTGTGACACTGCCGTCGAATCTAGTTGGTAATTAACCTCAGGTTATGGCAACATCCCTCTCATAACTACACCTAATTGGCTGTTGCACTCGAACGCTCAGTGCAACAGCCAATCAGGAGTAGCTGTGACCCAGATGTTGCCATAAGGTGAGGGTTATTGTTCATTATTGTCACTGGCACGGCTGATACGGTAGTTCCAATATTTATTCTTGTGTATTGTAATTCCCTTCAGTCATGTCTGTTTACAAAGCATCCCCCTCCACACAACACAAAATCTATCCTCTAAATGAGCATTTTTTCAAGAGTTTCGTAATCAAGTACATTAAGAAGATTATAGCTAATGAGTTGGAAATCAAGCAAGTAAAAAAAAATCCTGTAATTGTAAGAAAATTCAGCGGTTGCCAAGGGAAAATATAAGTATTCATTATAAACAGCGAACAAATCCCTGTTCCCAACATAACGTTACATCCTGCACCAAATCAACGAATGTACATTGTGAGTGAAGACGACCGGACACCTTGCTACCGGACATTTTGCTCCCTGACACCGGCTATCTCGTTACCGGACAATTCGTTACTTGGACAATTTGCTACTCTGTCATTTCGCTACCATATAGTAGTCAGATAGGACACGTGGGAATGGGCACAAGCTAAAATAAGAAATAGATTCAGTAGATGTTGGTTCACTAACAGCGTGGTTAGCGAGTAACATAGTGTTTAACGATTGGAATAGGTTGGGTAGATGACAAATACCACATTAATGTTGGATGTTAGTCAATGAATCTTAGTCAACCTATTAACAACGCTCGTCAGCCAACTACTGCTACTGCATTTGTGGATATATTTTTTCTCCTCTGCCAGCACCCATACTTCGTTTAGTTACTTCAGCAAGAAATGGAAAAACATTAGTGGATGATGTAAATTATATTTACGATGAAGACAAAGCGAATAAGGATGGTTCAAAGCAGTATTGGATGTGCGAAAATAGATTGTGAAAAGCCCGCGTACACACCTATGTTGTTGATAGTGAAAACAAAATCGTTAAGACTGTTGGTGAACATAATCACAGTGCTACAGCCGCAAGTTATGAAAATAGATTTGAAACAGTGATATCACCATGATGATGACTTTAGTCTAAAAGATGTTTGTCTGCACTTGCTTTCCTTCCCATTGGTGATGTCATTGAAGCCTTTGAAGAATTAACTGATGACGACGATTTTCCACAATATATTGTTTCATATTTCGAAAGCTATTATACTCGAGGAGTGAGATGTCGTGGCCAACGAAGGCGAAGAGTCGATCCAGTCTTCCATATTCAGTTATGGAATGAACATGAACTCACTGAAAATGGTATACCACGCAGAAATAACTATATTGAAGGATTTCACAATGCACTAACTTCAGTGACCAATGTACATCCTAATATTTAGTCCCTTATAATTGCTCTAAAAATGAAGAAGCTCTCGCTAAAGCAAGAATCACCCATCTCAGCCGTGGAGACAGCGTAACCACGAAGAAGAAATTACAGGGAGGCCTATCACCGTATAAAAAGATTACTAGAACAGTATGACCCTTCAAGTAAACTCCAATATATTCGTGGAATTGCTCATAACGTAAAACACTTTTCACTTCATCTTTTCTTCTTTATGAATGTGTTTTACTACACTTTTAACTTCATCTTTTAAACAAAAATATACCTTCTATCTAATAATAGACCATACAACAGTGTTACATACTTGTCTTTTTAATTAAAAACGTACTTTCTATCTGATAACAGTGTTACTTGTTTGTTTTTTACTTCATATTCTAAATAAACATATACTATGTTTCTATCAGATAATAGACTAGATAATGAATAAGATTTGTTTTTGGAACATTTTATAAATAAATTTCTCATTTATCAATGTGTTTTACTTTTACTACATACACTGGTAGCGAAATGACATAGTAGCAAATTGTCCTAGTGATAAATTGTCCGGTAACGAGATAGCCGGTAGCAAAGTGTCTGGGAGCAAAATGTCCAGTAGCGAATTGCCATAGAATCATATACATACATACATACATACATATATATATACATATATATATATATATATATACATATATATATATATATGTATATATACACACACACATATATATATATATATATATGTATATATATACATTTATATATATATACATATATATATATATATATATATATACATATACATATATATAGCTATAATTGGGCAGCAGATCGTCTTTTAGGCAGATGCAATTAAAATTTGCAGCAGCTTCTGCGTTCACGAACTTTTTGCTGACATTCTCGACTTTTCTTAAGCTGGCGCGCTTTGGCGTGCTAAGTTCTCTAATTACCTGGCCAAATAGCATTGGTGGTATAGGTAAAGGCATGGGAATTATCTTCTTAATTTTTATGCAGAGCTTTCGCCTAACAGTTAGGCATCTCCAGTGCTAATGAGTACAGTGTGTAAGGGATGATTATATATACACAGTACACAGTTCACAAACACTTCAGTGCTGATCCGGTTAACCAATCAAGAAGTAGGACGCGAACCTAAAGCGGAGCTCAACGTCTTATGATTTAGGGATTGTGAATGGGTCCGGAGTCTGTTCATGGTAGGGTTTTTATCTTTTATGTATAAAGCTTCTAGAGTATGAAGCCGTGTGTGGTTTGTTTCTGTCTGTAAAATAGTGGGGTCTGATGCACGTCTTCGTGGTGTCGTTTGATCGCGCCGTTGGAGAGGTGAAGGGTGAGACGCCTCGTGAGCTTCGTCGTAGTTATCCCCTATGTATGTTTCATTGAGGGCTTCACAATTCCCTTTTCTGCAGGAGTATTCATAGACGAGATGGCTACGTTGAAGTTTCGGTGTCCTCTGACAGGGGTTGTTCTTAATAAAGAGTTGGGATGTCTTCATGTTTTTATAGAAAATAACCAGATCTATTTTGTCGTTGTCAAAAGACGTTGAGCTCTGCTTCCTGATTGGTTAACCGGATCAGCCCTGAAGTGTTTGTGTATATATAATCATCCCCCACACACTGTACTCATTAGCGCTGAAGGTGCCTAACTGTTTGGCGAAAGCTCTGCATGAAAATTAAGAAGATAATTCCCATGCCTTTACCTATACCTCCAATGCTATTTGGCCAGGTAATTAGAGAATTTAGCACGACATAGCGCGCCAGCATAAGAAAGGTCGAGAATGTCAGCAAAAAACTCGTGAACGCAGAAGCTGCTGCAAATTTTTAATAATACACACACACACACACACACACACACACACACACACACACACACACACACACACACACACACACACACACACACACACACACATACACAAACATACTTGCAGACACACACGCAAACATGCTCTCTGAACCATTTTTACATTTCCGTCTACCCACATCCTTTTCTGTCTCCCATTTTCCTTCCCTTCTCGTCCCCTTTACCTATTCTGTCCCACTTTCGTTCTCCCTTTCCAATCTAATATGCTTTATCTAACGTTCTTCTTTCTCATTCATGTTACATTTCTCATTCCTCTTCATTTGTCCTTTCTCTTCGCCTTTTACTTTCTTCTTTTCCCCTTTCTTATCTAATCTCCATTTCCTATTCTTTAAAAAAAATCCTTTGTCTTACCCTTCCTTCTCGTCATACGCACTTTTTTCTTTTCTTTCTCTATTTTCTTTATCTTCATTCACCTCTTCCCCTCGTTCCTATTCTTTTCTCTCTTTACATGTGCCTCCCCCTCTTTCCTCTTTATCTTCATCTTTACCTCTATCCTCTCTATTCCATCACCTTAGTTCTTTTCACTCTTCTCTCTCTCTCTCTCTCTCTCTCTCTCTCTCTCTCTCTCTCTCTCTCTCTCTCTCTCTCTCTCTCTCTCTCTATCTCTCTCTCTCTCTCTCTCTCTCTCTCTCTCTCTCTCTCTCTCTCTCTCTCTCTCTCTCTCTCTCTCTCTCTCTCTCTCTCTCTCTCTCTTTCTCTTCTTTTCTTTTCCCCTCCAGACTGTATTTATTTTTGATTTTACTGTTACTTCCCTTACCACTCTCTTCCTGGCCTTTTCTTTTTCCTTATGTCGATATTCTTATTACTTCCTCCTTCATCCATTCTTCGTTCCCTCTATCTCTCCTCTCTCCTTTTCTCCCTTTGCCTCTCCCTCCCACCTTCCTCTCATCTTCCTTTCTCCCTCCACCCCTCTTTCCCTCCCTTTTACCAACCCCCCTTGTTGAATATTATCTCTTTGGTAAAGTCTGACAGTGTCTTCCTCCGGGAGTGAAAGTCTTCTCCAAAACTTTCTCTCTGCAACTTCGTCACAGTTGTCCGCAAGTCTGCGGCTTTTTTTCTTCTCTCTCTCTCTCTCTTTCTCTTTCTCTCTCTCTCTCTCTCTCTCTCTCTCTCTCTCTCTCTCTCTCTCTCTCGCCGATTTTGCCTGCCTCATTGTTCTGCAGCTCCGCCGGACACAGCGCGTTTTTCTGCTGGGCCGTTTGACAAATTTGGTAGTCACTTTTCTTGACTTTGCTCCTTCGTCTGTGGTCTGAGACTTTTGGCGTGCTTCCTCTCACGAACTATCCTCTCTTCAGCTCTCGACTGTATTTATGAGGCTTTCTGGAAGTACATTCTATGCCTTTGTGTTATTTGTGTACATGTTTATCATCGTATCCTTATCTTACAAATGCATATAGGAATGGAGAAAATGTGTGTTTGTGTATGCATGCATACGCACGCGTGTGTGTACGCGTGTGTGTACATGTCTGTGTACTCTCACTTACACATAGTATATCATACACTTGAACTCGGAGCGCACATCTATCTTTGCACTACGATTTTGTATTCGCATTTGTGTGTATGTTCTTGTTGGGCGTTAGCGTCATTTGTAAACTTGATGTTTGTTTCCTTCTTTCTCTTTTATTCTATTTAATAAGCTTATTTCTTGACGTCATTTCTCTTGTTAAAGTTTTAATCTATGCACATGTCATGGATACTCACTATAATTTCAAATAGGCTTCCTTTTTATGTGAACTGCTTTCCTTTCATATATTTGTGTTTTATGATCATGTAACTCCTGTCCCGTTTTACTTTTTTGTACGATATAATCATCTATGTTCCTTATTTAATTCAGTGGTTTCCTTAGCAACAACGCATTATAACTCCTTTATCCTGGTTATCCATTTTGGACAAAACTTTTGGAATTATATCTGATATGTTTTAGATGTGCATTTCAGGCTAGCATTTCATAGTTATTGTTAGACATAAGTTACTATTACTAGAATTGGTTGACCATTTCTAGGTTTATTTAGATGAATACAAAATTCAGGTTTGTCCATCACACAGAGAGTACATTGTGTTGGTGATATACTCGTTGCTATGTAGTTCCCGGTAAATAGTAATCTTTAATTTATTTTTTTTGTACTTATTGAACATACTGTTCCTCTTCTCCCATTTTGCACATCGTTTATTGTTTTTCATTTTGATTTTGTACAATTTTTCGTTGTTTTTATGCTATGTCACCAGTGAACATGTCTACTGTGTAATGTAGTTTCCGTTCAAACCCAA
The DNA here is from genome assembly GCF_046742065.1 of Oratosquilla oratoria. Taxonomy (NCBI): domain Eukaryota; kingdom Metazoa; phylum Arthropoda; class Malacostraca; order Stomatopoda; family Squillidae; genus Oratosquilla; species Oratosquilla oratoria. The sequence goes on from NC_134814.1 coordinate 18,853,418, forward strand.
GTGTATTGAGAACATAACTAGCACCAGCACCGATCCCAGTGGTACTCCACTCATCACATATCTCCAGTCTGAGTCCTCTCGCCAAATTATTGTTCTCATTTCCAACCCGTATAAGAAATATTCCATCCACTATTACCCCTTTAAGGACTGAATATCCCAAAAGGTACATTATTTTTCCTGTTGGCTGACTCCATATGAATTTTTAATTTTAGAGGAACTTTTTTGTTGTAAAAAGGTAATAGATTACGTTGAAAGCCTTCACGAACGAAGAAATTCAGTCTCGATTAATCTCTTCCGTGCCGGAGGTCACTTGTTCTCTCCTTTTGAGAGCCGCTGCGAGGATATGTTCCATGGAAGAGTGGTTGAACCTCAGTAGGCCAGAAATGAGATTTGTAATTGTTAGCATATAGAGTTATGGTAAGAACGTATTGAGGTCATGAGGGCCCTGGTTTGCTCTTGAGGCCCGTTCAAGCATTAATGAAATGGCATGAATAACTATTATCATATTTTGTCACTGTTACGGAACAAAAATCGCTGGTATCAGCAATGTAATTCAAACACTCAGGCTCAGTGACACTTGGTACTCACACTGAGAGGGACCCAAGCTCAAAGCCACGCGACAGTTGGACCTGATTGTTTGAAAATGTGTCCTGATTCTTGATATATAACACTCAGAGTCGTTGTGTATTAACATACATCATGCACATTCATGCTGATTGGGTGGTTTAGGGCTGGGAATGATGTTCTAATCTAAGGGTTCTTGTCGCCTCACCCAGCCCCACTTTTAACAAATATTAATTTTCATCCCTTGATAGCAGCCAGAATGAATATGAAATTGGTAAAATCCATAGAAAGGGATAAAGTTCTGAAACGTTATTGTATTTTCATAACCAAATCTCTGCCCAAATTAGAATTGAACAAAGAGTTAGCAATCAAAATTCGGGGATTGCTTTGCTAAGGAAGTACAAAAGGAAACACTAGTTTTAGTGAATGCGTGTGCAAGATTTAGCAAGAATTATTATAACAGTTCTTTATTTTCAAACTGGTGGAATTGTTGAATATAATAAATCGTCCATTGTGGAAACATTCTTACTACCCAGACGCACTACAATAAAGAAAGAAATCAGGAAGAGATGAAAAACCATCATTCACTGAACTCTAAAAATTACAAGTCAAGTATATGCTAAAAGCAACAAAGAAAACTTTAGTTGGGAGTGTAGAAAAAATATATCTATATTTTGTGTTGTTTGCGTAGTAAGTGT
>NC_134814.1:18857179-18864679 GCF_046742065.1 Oratosquilla oratoria
CACACACACACACACACACACACACACACACTGTTCACGATTTTAAGACTATTCACGATTTTAAGAATAAACTTGATGATGAAAGATACAAAGACGGGTCCCCACGAGCATAGCTCCATTCCCGTATAATACATCTAGGTACAAATGGGTAAATACACACACACACACACACACACACACACACACACACACACACACACACACACACACACACACACACACACACACACACACACACACACACAACTCAGTGGTGCAGTGTTAGTGTTCGCGGCCGCCACTACGGCGGTCCTGGTTCGAATCCCACCTAGGGCTGAAATAATTTCCGTATCGCTGCGCTGCGGGTCGTTACTCCAACTCTCGCGGGCGGGGAGTTGGGTGTGTGTGTGCATGTAAGGTCACAGCATTACCTTTAGATCAGTCTTATATGAGCTGTGAGCTCTCTTCCGGGAGGGAAATAGCTGTCTAACACGTGATCTAAGACCATGTTGAATCACACACACACACACACACACACACACACACACACACACACACACACACACACACACACACACACACACACACACACACACACACACACACACACACACACACACACACAACACACACACACACACACACACACACACACACACACACACACACACACACACACACACACACACACACACACACACACACACACACACACACACACACACACACACACACACACACACACACACACACACACACACACACACACACACACACACACACACACACACAATCTCACTCACTGTTAAAGTTATAATCCGATTTCATATGGTCTGGAACTCTCATTTTGCGTCACATTTTGAAAAAAGAAGGGAAAGAAAAAAGAAAGATAAAATCTGTTCCCTTTGGCTTCCCTTCGCTGTCATGCCTTCCATGATACCAGCTTGCGACAGCCAGTTAATTTTCACATTTCAATAATAATTCTGCAGGGCCAAATTTGAATAATGATTTATTTTTTTCTAATTAACAGCCCCCGCAATGTAATCCCCTAAATGAGCCTAAATAACGTAGGAAATTAGCACAAAGTACCTTTATATTTCGTTCAAACCTGGGGGGGGGGGGAAGGGCCCTTCACTTTAAACACAATCGTTTGATACCGCTGGAACACAATTAGTCCTAGTTACTTGCGCTGACAGTCATAGTGACCGGTTTCTCTGTCGTCGCATATATTCGTATATTCTTATTTGAAGGATCAAGAGGTTCATACTTATTTCCTGAGATCATCTCGCCATTCATTCTTAAAACTCGTCACTAATCTATGACATAAAGTGCAATTCATTGTGCTGATATTCGATTAACGGACCATGCTTAAAGATTTTAGTAGATTCGATTGTATTTAACAAAAGTAGATAGTGAAAAGGATCTCGGCGTAATTATCTGTAACGATCTCAAATCATCCAAGCAGTGTATTTCAGCCTCTGAGAAAGCAAATAAGATTCTAGTACTGATTGCGGGATCTTTTGACTTCAAAAGTCCATCACTCATTAACAAGCTATATAAATCGTTAGTTCGTCCACATTTGGAATATGCTGTTTCCGTATGGTCACCGAATCTCATTAAAGACATTGACAGATTGGAAAAAGTACAACGGCGAGCCACAAAACTGATTCCAAATATAAAAAATAAATCATACGAAAATCGACTAAAACATATAAATCTATTTTCCTTAAAAAAGCGTAGACTCGGAGGTGACTTTAAGATTCTAAAGGGAATTGACAACATCAAAAGTGACAAAATTTTTACATTGAATGAAAATCCGACAAGAAACAATGGTCCCAAACTATCCGGAAATAGATTTAATTTGGAAGGGGGCAAAAAAACTTCGCCAATTGTGTAGTTAATGAATGGAATAAAATTCATGCAGAGGCAGTGCAATGTAGTTCAGTTCGAAGCTTTAAGAATCATTTAGATAAACACCTAAGCAAGATGCTGTAATGACTATCATTTATTTTATATTATTTGTTTATTTGTTTTGTTATCATTTGTCCGTTTGTTTATTATTATTTGTTTGATTCTCATTTATTATTAGTTATGTCAATTTATTATTATCTACTATTTACCTGTTTATTATCTAACTATACCTATGTATTTATTTATGTATTTTATTTATTATTTACATTATTGTAGTTTTTATTTATTCGTTTATTTGTTTATCATTATTATGATTTTTTTCACATACGATCAAGATATGGACCAAAAGGTCTCCTGTCGGCATGCTCCACCTTTGTAATCCTTTGTAAAAATCTTCCACCTTAAAAAGAGGACTCATAATTGGTGGTTATTTCCCTTTTCTTATCCCATCAACCGGTGACACAGAAAAAAATCCGCTCTCACCCATAGCACAGACAACAGTCTAACGTTTCCTCCCGGACAGATCTATGAGTAAGATCGACGACACATTGGTGTTACTGTTGTGCCACGGTCTCCAATTGGTGAAGTTCGAGTATTCATGCAATTATATTTTCCGGCTTGATATTCACATTTCAGTAGCATTGATCTTTGTATTTGTTAGGTTTAATTTCGTTTCTGTCAAAACCTAGACATATTTATGGAGGTTTTAGATTCTCTCTGCCTCTAGGGAAGTATGAGCTAGATACATGGGGAAGGTCGTGAATCACTCTGCTCAAGTTTGAAATGTTGTAAGGAAACACACACACACACACACACACACACACACACACACACACACACACACACACACACACACACACACACACACACACACACACACACACACACACACACACACACACATACACACACACACACACACACACACACACACACACACACACACACACACACACACACACACACACATGGCGCTGTGGTTAGAGCTCTGGCCTGCCACTACGGAGGTCCGGGTTCGACCCTCGCCCGGGGCTGAAATAATATCAGTATCGCAGCGCTGAGGGGTGTTACTCCAACTCTCGTGGGCGGGGAGTTGGGGGTGTGTGTGTGTGCAAGGTCATAGCATTACCCATAGATCGGACCTACGAGCTCTGAGCTCTCTTCCAGGAGGGAAATAGCTGTCGATCACGAGTCCAACACGTGATCCAAAGACCAAGTGAATACAAAGACCAAGTGAATACACACACACACACACACACAAACACACACACACACACACACACACACACACACACACACACACACACACACACACACACACACACACACACACACACACACACACACACACACACACACACACACGAAGGGGTATATGTTTATAATAAGTCATGTTTTCCTTAATGATATGGTCATGAAAATAATTCATATATATATGTATATATATATATATATATATATATATATATAGTATGTATATATATAGTATATATATATACATATATATATATATATATATATATATATATATACACATATATATATGCAAAGGAGAGGGACATGAAGAACCACTAGTAAGTTAAAAGGGGGTGTTATAAAAAAGGAAACACTGACTTGGAGGTTCGTCGGGGTCAAGGATATAATTCACTGTAATCCGGCATTCCCTCAAATTTATCGCTTGTCTGGCCCCATGGACGCGGGATTAAAGAGCTCCATCTGTATGTATACACATGATACTTAGACTGAATAAGTAAACGTGTACATGTTTGTGTATTTATGTAGGTATACAAATATATATGTGTATATGTGCACTACATACATACATACATACATACATACATGCATATATATATATATGTATATATATATGTATATATATATATATTTATTTATATGTATATATATATAATGTATATTATATATATATATGTATATATATATATATATAATATGTATATGTATATATATATATATATATATATATATATATATATATATATGTGTGTGTGTGTGCGTGCGTACAGTATATATCTGCGTATATACGTATATGTATATATATCTATATATATACATATACATTGGCGAAGTAGTGAGTGGTGGTTCCACCAGGACAATGTCCCATGTCACAGGTCCACGCTAGTGACCACGTGGATAGCCAACAGGGAAATGAAAGTGTTACAACTCCCGCCCTACAGCCCTGACCTAGCCCCTTGTGACTTCTTCCTATTCCCATGCATGAAAGACAGTCTTAGGGGAGTCAGATTCCAGTCAACACAGGAGCTGAAAGAGGCATGGGAATATTACCTAAAGTGAGGACTGAAGAAGGATTTTGAGATCTTTCAGGAACTGGAGAGACGTCTGCAGAAACGCGTAGATGCGAGAGGCCATTATTGTGAAGGAGGCAACTTTTTGTAATCTTGATAAGATAATTAATATGTTACCTGAAATTTCCCCCATCATCTATAGCACAGAACTCGTATATAGCTATCTGTATTTATGTAAACTATGCGAAATATCCGTGGAGGAACGTTTGTAGTGATTACTACAACTGTCCTTAGTGGAAGGAGGTAGAATATATAAAGTCAATCCCAAAACTAATTTCTTTTTTGAAAATGGCGATGATACTTTGTAAGAAAATGTTGGCGAATTCTGGATTCCTTACGTTAAGTATACAATAATTTTAGATATTTTTACAATACATAAATATCCTCTTTACAGGATATAGAGGGATATGTTTTATTCTATTTACAAGATAAATAAAGCTGATATAATGAATATTATTATTTATATTAAATATAATTGATTGAATGCATGTTCTAAGGGGTGACTATAGTTTATCCCGTACTCGGCGATCACGAGTCCTGAAGGGGTTATTTCACGTGTTGGCTACAGATCACTACACGTTTAGCGTTCCTGACACGGGCTTAGCCTTGATTCTTGATAAACATTGGGCAATTGCTCACGTCAAACTTTCATGAGTTTCCAACTCCTAAACCTTCTGTGTGTAACGGTGGACATCAGAAATGCAATTTATTAAAGCCGCATTTCGGTGCTGGCTCCTAATTAGTATGATTAAGCTGGTTATGCTAGATTCATACCTCAGCCACACCCATTCCAACAAGCTCAACGCTTCATATACACTTCGTATAGTGTATACCACCTTACACGTCCACACACACACTCACACGCACACAAACGTACACACACATGTACACACATACACGTACACACACACGCACACACGCGCGCGCACACACACACACACACACACACACACACACACACACACACACACACACACACACACACACACACACACACACACACACACACACACACACACACACACACACACACACACACACACACACACACGCACTCATATAATGACCTCGTTATTCTTGAGCATAACAGTTTCCTGTTCCAGCTCGAGTTTGGAAAATTTCTCAGAACTAAGGTTGGCTATCTTGAATTTTATCCCATAAAGGAGAAATTTACTTTTGTACAGTTGCACAAAAACCTTTGAGTTCCAACACGAGCAGGTATTGTGCCTCGAGAGCCTTCAGAAGTTTCCATGTTAGCCAACGTGAGTTTTACCACCTGAAGGAGAAACTCGTACTTTTGTGCAAGAAAGTCCAGCCACGCAGTATTTGCATAACTATTGTGTTCGTCTGCTTTCTTATGGCTTGGCCCCAGTGGGTAATACCGAAATCCTCGAGAAGTAGTATATTAAAAAGGTCGGCCACACAATACACGCAATAAGAATTGTAATCCATATATAGAGCTAGTGCTTGCACATTCTGACAAGACCGTTTGGTCCATAACGAGGGCGAGCATGGAAGAAAACCACAACACAAGATATACAACATCACGCACTGGTAAATAAACAAGTAGCCAAATTACCTAATTGATGCATATTACAGGAATAATGAGTTCCCTTGATATGGTGTTATTTCAGATAAATCTTTAAACTCTGAAGTAAACTACATTCCATCGCTACAGAGCAGCTTATTTCGTTCAATGGCTTTTAGGTTGGCAAGATTCTTTCTAGAGGGTTTTACTGTTATGTTGCTAATCCGCTTTAGTCACAAATAAAATTAAACTGTAAACAAGAAGGAAGGAGAAAGAGAGAGAGAGAGAGAGAGAGAGAGAGAGAGAGAGAGAGAGAGAGAGAGAGAGAGAGAGAGAGAGAGAGAGAGAGAGAGAGAGAGGAGGGGGGTTGGCGGAGAAAGGAAGAAACAGTAGAAACGTACCAGAAACAGAGAGTAAGATGGCACTGGCGGGCAACCAGTGGCATTCGAGCCTCCAATTAGTGCGGAGGGCAAGAACATAAGAATGAAGGAGACTGCAAGAGACCATAAGGCCTACACTAGGCAGCTCCGTATCCATCACCAGCCTGTCATCCCCATCCATAAAGTTGGCTAATCGTTTCTTAAAACAACTGATAGTTTCAGCGCTTACTACATGATTACTAAGTTTATTCCATTCGTCGACCACCCTATAAGTAAACCAATTCTTGCCTATTTCCATTTTATATCTAAATTTGTCCAGTTTATAACCATTACTGCGAATCCTGCCCTGTTGTTTTAATATGATAACCTTGTTTGCATTATATTAAGGAAGTGTATCGAAAGAAAAACAAAAGTCCCATTCAGCCAAGTAAACTGCTTATCCACTAAAGGATTGCTAGACAAAGGGTATCCTATAGAATGCAAACTCGTTCACGACTTATTTCGCATATGAAGAAAACGGAAAGCCGCTCCTCTACTCGACTTGTGGGGATCCTAAGCAAAGTCAAAGTCTAGAAAGTCTAATAGCAGTTGATCTCCAGTTTTCCTTTGTTTTGTCTTCAAACTAAACCATGTGACGTCACTCATAAGATCTGCCTCTCTTCTCGTAAGCAGACTATGTATACGTAGATTATTTTTGTCATAGCAATTCACAGCCTAAACTTTGTTTTGTCTTCAAACTAGACCATGTGACGTCACTCATAAGATCTGCCTCTCTTCTCGTAGGCAGACTATGTATACGTAGATTATTTTTGTCATAGCAATTCACAGCATAAACTTTGTTTTGTCTTCAAACTAGACCATGTGACGTCACTCATAAGATCTGCCTCTCTTCTCGTAAGCAGAGTATGTATATGTAGATTTTTGTCATAGCAATTCACTGCGTAAACTCATAGGGAACTGCACTTGAGTGCATCGCTGAAGACACCTTACCAAGTGCTTACATCGGTCATAAACCATTTTAACTACTTGCTGATACAAAAAAAAATATATATTACTCTTTTTTCACTCAATACCAGCACCATTTTCATCATTTACCATAATACCAGTCCCAGTCTTACCTTTACAAGCACGTCTGACTATGAAAGAGATGTATTCTACTTTATATTCTATTTGATCTGCGACGTTTATTAAAGTGTGATACTTTATAGATCATATATATTTCAGAATCAGCATAATTGTAGTTTTTAGAAATATAAATAATCCATTAGTTTATGTATGAACTTCTGTGATTCCAGTTTCCCCCCTGAAACCCTAATGCTCTCTCTAAGGGGGGGGGGATGCTCGTTGTTGAGAACTCCTGCTCTGAATTTTCCTGAAA
>NC_134814.1:18869679-18872179 GCF_046742065.1 Oratosquilla oratoria
ACCTTGGCTTCTTTCGATTAACCTCCTTTTTGTGCCGGGTGACGCGTTTTCTTTCGTTCTGGCTATTCCCCCGTTTACTCGCCTCCATCCCGCGCGTTCGGCTCGGGGCCACTGTCGTGCTTTTGGACAAAGCTAATTCACTCTTGCTTTAGACATGAGTTGCACTGAGATGATTGTCGATGACGATGTCCAAAGAAAATATGAAAATACAAAACATAAAGAAAGAACGAGGCAGCAAGCGAGCGAGCGAGTCAGCGAATGAATGCGTGTGCGTATTTGTGTGTGTGTTTGTGTGTGCATTTGTGTGTGTGTGTGTGTGTGTGTTTGTGTGTATATTTGTGTGTGTGTGTGTGTGTGTGTGTGTGCTTGTGTGTGTATTTGTGTGTGTGTGTGTGTGTGTGTGTGTGTGTGTGTGTGTGTGTGTGTGTGTGTGTGTGTGTGTGTGTGTGTGTGTGTGTGTGTGTGCGTGTGTGTGTGTGTGTGCGTGTGTGTCTGTGTGTGTGTCTGTGTGTGTGTGTGTGTGTGTGTGTGTGTGTGTGTGTGTGTGTGTGTGAGAGAGAGAGAGAGAGAGAGAGAGAGAGAGAGAGAGAGAGAGAGAGAGAGAGAGAGAGAGAGAGAGAGAGAGAGAGAGATAGAGAGAAATCTTTGTATCTGTTAAGAACCACAAATATCAATTCAGCATATCTAGATATTTTTCTGCTAACGCCAGTTGATTTTACTCTACTTAAATAAACTAAGTTTAACCTCATCACTGCCCTGGGGGGATTCATACTGCTGAATAAACTCATATAACGCTGGACAGAATAAAATAATTAACTTGTGGAAGCAAAAAGGGTGGGTTTAATCCCGTTACTACGAAGTCAAAATTAGCTGAATAAAACCGTCTTGCGTTAACTAGAATGACACGCTATGCAGTGTGGTAGTCATGAATTCTCAAACTGCAAGTACCACTTGCCACAGTATTCTCTGGGGGCTTGAACTTAGTTGACGATGAATCGTAATAAACGAGAAAGTTTGATCTCACTCCAGAGCAGTCAGCTCTCTTAAGTTAATTGGATATCGGAGTTTTGTGTTGATTCTGTGTCTTTTTTTGTTCAGTGTAGAGTGGGTTGCCTTCTGTGTACAGATATGAATTGGGAATGTTTCTTGACCTCTGCTGGCTCTTTAACACAAAAATGCAGAACACGCTAGCGAATTTGTTCTTGGGTGATGGGAAAAAATGGGACGATTTTAAAGTTACCTACAAAGTGCCATGTTCAGTCAATTTTGAGGTGCAGGAAACTTTTTTTTTACTTGGGAAACAAATCATGTGGTCACTTTTTGCTGTGGTTGTTGCTGTTGTTGTTGTTACCGTGATAACAAAATTGTTTTATACTCTGACTTACAGGCGAGGAAATGACTAACTTACAATATTTTTTTTCAGTTGTCCAACTTTTTAATTACGCAACTACTAGGGTACAATACAGCGTTAGGTTTAATTGAAAAGAACACTGGCATCGAATTTCCTTAAAAAATTCTGCGACCCTTGATAATGAATAACACCTCACTCGTTATCGCTGTGTTAGCGACCTCTCCACGGATACTTGAGAAAATAAGTTTCTTAGAGAAGTTAGGTTGTATAGTTGTTATACCACAGCAAATATATAATAGAAAATACAGGTTCATTGTGAACAGATGGGAGGAGTGTTTTGCTTGACGGACAATGAGAGGGGAAGAGTGGGAGGAGGGAGAAAGACAGGGAGGAGGGAGGAGGAGAGTAAGGAGGGAGGAGGCAGAGGAGAGGAAGGAAATAGGGGGAGGGAGAGGGAGGGGTTTAGGGATTGGGGTGAGGGAGATACTGCAACACAGAGGCGAGTTTTGCTGAAACTTTGTGTGGGAGCCAGGTTATGCTGGTAAAGAGTTGTTGAGGCGATGGGACGTCTCGTTAGCGGGGTTCGGATCGAGTGGCTGCTGCTTCGCAAAAACACGAAAACACCAACGGAAGAAGACGCCTCCTCCATAAGGAGCGTGGAGGGAGAAGGGAGAGGGAGGTGGTGAGGAGGGAGAGGAGGTAAGAGGAGAGACAATGGAATGGGAAGTGAAGAGGGAGTGAAGAGGGCAAAAATAACGACGAAAATTTTTTCCTTTCTTTTTCGTCTGGAAGATAATGTTTGTCACCTCGTGGGAAGGCAGTATTTCGGTATACGATATACTCATAGTGACGTAATAAAATTGACGGTTGTATTTCGCGCGTTTGAACCATGTTGGTTGTCACTTTGTCTTGATGTTCTGAATGCCACGAGGCTATTTTCTACAGCAGTGGTTCTTAACCCCTGGGTCGCGACCCAAATTTGGGTCGCCAAGCCATTTTATTGGGTCGCTAAGGGTTTGCAGAAAATAATTATTTTCCCACTACAAATATATTATAATTATATACTGTAATAATTAAAATACATGATGCCTAGTTTTAGGATTCTAAGCAGACCATGATTAAATAAAAACTCCAAAGCATAAAATTTAT
>NC_134814.1:18877179-18879679 GCF_046742065.1 Oratosquilla oratoria
CCATTGGTAAACAAGTTCTTGCCCCTTTCCTTTTATAATTGTCATTTTTGTCATGAAAAAACTTTAATTCCATAAGGTATGGATGATGATGATGATATATGGTTTAACTTCACAAACTCCCCTCTATCCGAAGGCTAGGACGGTGCCCCTCACAGAGAGCTTTGTAGCGTGGAATTTAATGAACCATACCCTTGGTTCAACTTCGCCGGTGGCAGGATTCGAACCGCCCTCACCTCGACTTTCGCCGCAAGCTACGACGCCCGAACCCACTCATGCAGCGAGCTTCCGTATTGGAATAAAAGAAATAAAAGTTACAAAAATATTGAAGAAAATCTGCAATTCGTTTAGACAAACGGAGCATAGGTAATTAATTAGACTCCAGGAAGTCTTGCCTCTTGACTAACGGTGCATTAAAGTAATTAGCCAGAAGGATGGCAAGAAATTAATTAGCTGTTGTTGTTATTTTTCGACATCATTTACGTTTACACTGAGATACGCATAAATGATAACCTGAAGTCTTCTCCAGCCGGCCGCAAGACTGGGTCTACAATAACATTACTATTTCCACGGTTACTCTTCTTCTGAACTTGGTAACTGTACATCATCAGTAGACTATGTAATAATAGGTTATCAGGTTTCTTGAAACATATCACCCCATTTCTGTGTTAGTGTTTCTTGCGTGAACCATCCAGTACGTTCTGTATTACTTTTCTTCCACTAGAAGACTCCGGATATCTTCTACCTTGACCATCTATGACTTCTACTTTTTGAGAGATTTACTGCATCTTTATTTAACTTCACTTTGTGCCCATCTGTTAACAATGTATCTTTTTTGCCTCTTTACAGCTATTTACAAATATAAAGTGTGCATGCACGCACGTACGCATGCACGCACGTACACATGCACATACGCACACACACACACACACACACACACACACACACACACACACACACACACACACACACACACACACACACACACACACACACACACACACACACACACACACACACACACACACACACACACACATTTGGAAGAGAAAGAAATGTTGATTGACAACCAACTTGGATTTAAATAAAGAAAGTCCTATGTATCCAATCTACTGAATTTTTATTCGAGAGTGGCAAACGCATTGCATAGGAGAGAGGGATGAGTGGATTGTGTTTACCTAGATTTGGAAAAGGCATTTTACAAAGTGCCGCACAAAAAACTGATATGGAATTTAGAAATACGTAGGAGAACTGAAAGGGAATGCTCTGAATGTCTAAAAGACTTTTTGAGTTAGAGACTTGTGAGGATATTAGTGAGAGATAAAATGTCGGACTGGAGAGTGGTGATTAGCGTAGTGGCACAGGGATCAGTGATGCATCTATAATGTTCCTATTACATATAAATCATGCGATCAAGAGAATAGATAACTATGCAAACTTATTTGCAGACAGAACAAGATCATGAAGGAAGTGAAAAGCAAATAAGATTGTACATTGTTACAAGAAGAGCCTGGAGTGTATGATTAATTTCAATCAAAAGAAATGTAAAACATTGGAATTAAGTCAAAGTAGAAAAATACCGACGCGAGGATATTGAATGAGAAATAAGATATTGTCTGGAAAAAGGTTGAAAGTGATCAAGGGAATTTGATCATGAATGATCGCCCACCAAAATGTCATAGAAAGAAAATGGCAATAAATACTTTTAATTTAAAGAATGTAAGAGTAGTATTGTCTGGAAAAAGGTTGAAAGTGATCAAGGGAATTTGATCATGAATGATCGCCCACTAAAATGCCACAGAAAGAAAATAGCAAGAGATACTTTTAATTTAAAGAATATAAGAGTAACATTTTATTACATGGAAAAGAACACGATGAAAAGGAATCTTGATACTTTGATTCTTTCCAGACTGGAATTTACAGCGGTGGTGTAGTCACCCCCACCTAAAGAAAGATAAAAGAAAAATAGAGAGAATACATTGATGACTCCACGTCTGAACGAAGAACGATTGACAAAACTTGATCTTCCAACACTGAAAGAGCGAAAACAGAGGAGCAACTTGACGTGATATTTAGATCAGGAAAATGTATAGAGAAAAGGAACAAAGAGTATTTGCTGGTATTGGATGAATGGTCAACAAGAGGTCATAGACTAACATTGAAAAACCAATCTTGCTTTGAAGATGTTAGAAAGTAAAACTTTCCATATCAATGAGTGAATTAATGAAAGAAATTGGATGAAAGTATAATCCAGCAACCTCCCCCCACAAGCACACAAACAACAACTCTTTCCCCCATAAGTGATGATATGGCTTGAATTATTGTGAAGCTGAGTCCCTGGGCTGAGCTCGTGTGTGTGTGTGTGTGTGTGTGTGTGTGTGTGTGTGTGTGTGTGTGTGTGTGTGTGTGTGTGTGTGTGTGTGTGTGTGTGTGTGTGTGTGTGTGTGTGTGTGTGTGTGTGTGTGTGTGTGTGTGTTTGAGTGTGAGTGTGATTCACCACCAT
>NC_134814.1:18882179-18884679 GCF_046742065.1 Oratosquilla oratoria
CATGCAGAAATTGAAATGCGGTACTGCCAACGACTCAAACCCGGCTAGCGCATGACAAATGCTGTAGTGACCTACCGACTACGCTATCAAGATAGCGTAATCGGGGTCAAGTCGTTGGCAGTACCGCGTTTCAATTTCTGCATGATGGCCTCCATCGGATCTCCCGATGTTGATGGCTTAGAATTAAAGTGCATTGTAGCTGTTAATACTGTATATATATATATATATATGTATATATATATATATATATATATATATGTATATATATAAATATATATATATAAATATATATATATATATATGTATGTATATATAGTGTATATACACATGTATATGTATGCTAATAAGAACACGGGTATGTGTGTTCACTTATGCAAAGTAGACCATTTGGAAAAAAGAAACTAACGAAGCAGAGCGCTTTCGTATATTACATCTTCAGTGCAACAAGTACTTGTTGCACTGAAGATGTAATATACGAAAGCACTCTGCTTTGTTAGTTTCTTTTTTCCAAATGGTCTTCTTTGCATGTATATGTATATATATATATATATATATATATATATATATATATACATATATATATATATATATATATATATATATATATATATTCATATATATATACGCACATATATATTGGTGTATGTATATGAGTATATATATATATATGTATATATATATATATATATATATGTATATATATACATATATATATGTATATAAATATATACCCATATCTGTATGCATATATATCTATGTATATATATATATATATATATATATATATATATATATATATATACATACATTCTTGTATATATATATATATATTTATATATATATATATATATATATATATAGATGTGTGTGTGTGGGTGTGTGTGTATATATTATATATATGTATGTATATATATATATATATATATATATATATATATATATATATACATATGTACAACATTACCCCGTCTGGGGTATTGGCTGCTTGTTATTGTGGCAAAGTAGCATGCAGTTGATACTTTAGGGTCTATATGGGGCGCCCCTACGGACCAGAGCCACACATCATTTTGTCTATTATAGAGGAAAACTCTGTTCATAGAGAAATGATGACACTTTTATACTACGACTGTCCCTCCGTTATGCTGCCCTCCAACCCCTTGTTGCTGTCCTGTACCATTTCTATGAGTATTCCTTTTCTGTGATGGGGAAATTCCCTGTGGTGGGGGAAAAGAATACTGCCACCAAGTATTCCCACTTGGATCGTAAGAGGCGATTGGGACTAGGCATCCTTCTCCTTGTAGCCCCACAGGGGAAATTCCTAAAAGAAAAAAAGAAGGCATAAGAGGGGCTGGAAAGCCTCGGACCAGATGTGGTACAGATGAGAGTAAAAGGGAAGAGATAGGTAGTATGTTTGTGAGAAGAAAGATGGATGTGTTGGCTTTGAGTGAAACTAAGTTGAAAGGGAAGGGTGAGTGTAAATTTGGGAGTGTAAGTGGGAGGTTATCAGGAGTGAAGAGAGGGCGAGGGAGGGAAGGGGTGTCCATTCTAGTAACTGAAGAGATAGGTAAACGGGTAGTGGAGTGGAAGGAGGTTTCCTCAAGGATAATGTGGATGAAGGTGAAACTGGGGAAGGAGATGTGGGTCTTTATAAGTGCATATGGGCCTGGCAGTGAGAAGAGTGTAGAAGAAAGGGAGGCCTTTTGGATATATCTAAATGAGTGCATAGAGGATTTGGGAAGAAATGTCAATGTGATAGTACTGGGAGACCTTAATGCTAGGGTGGGAAATGGTCCAATCGATGGAATGGTTGGGAAATGTGGAGTTCCAGGAAAGAATCGTAGTGGAGAGTTGATGGTGGAAATGTGTCTAGAAAGAGAGTTGATGATAGCAAATACAGTGTTTCGGAAGAAAGTCAAGCATAAGTACACATGGGAGAGGGTGGTGGAGGGAAGGGTGGTAGATAGAGCGCTAATGGATTATGTAGTGGTAAATAGGATTATGATAGGAAGAGTTAAGGATGTACATGTGCTAAGGGGAGAGGATGGGGGAATATCAGATCATTTTTTGGTGGAAGGTAAGTTGAAAGTGGAGGATAGATGGAGGAAGAGGAAAGGGACAAAAGGTAGGGAGGTTCTTAGAGTGAACTCTTTGAATGAGAAGGAAAAGGAGAAGGAGTACGGAAAGAAGCTGAAGGAGGAGTGGGAGGGAGTAAAGGGTAGAGTAGAGCTGGGTGTGGAGGAGGAATGGGGATGGTTCAAGGAGGGAGTCATAAAGTGTGCAAGGATGGTGTGTGGAACAAGAAGGACAGGGGGAAATAGAAGAAAGGGTAGTGAATGGTGGGATGAGGAAACAAAGAAGGTTGTAGAAGAGAAGAAGCGAGCTTTCACAGATTGGTTACAGAATAGGACGAGGGAGTCATATGAGAGGTACAAAGAAAAGAAAAGAGAAGTAAAGCAAAAGGTAAAGGTTGCAAAGAGGAGAGCAGATGTGAAATGGGGTA
>NC_134814.1:18909679-18922179 GCF_046742065.1 Oratosquilla oratoria
GTGCATCTAATGACTATGAAAGTTATGTATCAATACAGAGAGATTTAAAAAAGACAATAAGAAAAAGAAAACGACAATACGAAATGAACATCGCTGAGAAATCCAAAGAGAATCCCAAAGAATTCTATAGTTACATTAGAGATAAAAAGGTTGTTAGGAATCACATTGGTCCACTATCATCTGCTGACGGTCAACTTGAATATTCAAATGAAGGAATGTGTAATCTCTTAAACAATTATTTTAGCTCGGTATTCGTAAACGAAACACCTCAAAGTGAATTCCAAACTGAAACCTGTGAAAAGTCTGGGGTAAACTTACTCACTACGGTAAATATAACAAAAGAAACAATTAAAAGGTGTATAGACAAACTCAAAGTTAATAAAACACCAGGGCCTGACGGTTGGCATCCAAGAATCTTAAAGGAAATGAAAAATGAGATTGTTGTTCCATTAGAAATTATTTTCAAGAAATCCATCATATCCGGAGATGTCCCAAGAGAATGGAAGCTAGCTAACGTTACTCCCATATTCAAAAAAGGTGACAAAAAGAAACCAAATAACTATAGGCCTATTAGTTTGACTTCGATCGTAGGAAAAATAATGGAAACTATCATCAGAGATGCTATCGAATATCATTTAGAAAGTAACCGTTTGATAAATGATAGCCAACATGGTTTCAGACGGAAACGTTCTTGCGTGACTAACTTACTCGAATTCTACAACACAGTTGTCTCGAATTTTGACAAAAGAAACAATATAGATTTAATATATCTAGACTTTGCAAAAGCTTTTGATACCGTCCCACACGAAAGACTTCTTACTAAATTAGCTTTGCATGGAATAAGTGGTAGCCTATTAGGTTGGACTAGTAATTGGTTGAAAGGTCGAAAACAGAGAGTTGTTTTAAATGGAAAAACTTCTGGATGGAAAAGTGTTGCAAGTGGAGTTCCTCAGGTTCCGTTCTTGGGCCACTTCTATTCATAGTATATATAAATGATATAGACCATGGACTAAAATCTACTGTTTCCAAATTTGCTGATGATACAAAACTGTGCGGAGTGGCAAATGATCACTCAAACCAATTAGATATTCAAGAAGATTTAGATAAATTACAGCAATGGTCTGAAAAGTGGCTAATGAAATTTAACACAAGTAAATGCAAGGTAATGCACATAGGTAAAAATAACAGCAAGTACGATTACAAGTTATTTGGAAATTCGTTAACAAAAGTGGATAGTGAAAAAGATCTCGGCGTAATTATCAGTAACGACCTCAAATCATCCAAGCAGTGTATTTCAGCCTCTGAGAAAGCAAATAAGATTCTGGGATTGATTGCGCGATCTTTTGATTTCAAAAGTCCATCACTCATTAACAAGCTATATAAATCGTTAGTTCGTCCACATTTGGAATATGCTGTTTCCGTATGGTCACCGAATCTCATTAAAGACATTGACAGACTGGAAAAAGTACAACGGCGAGCCACAAAACTGATTCCAAATATCAAAAATAAATCATACGAAAATCGACTTAAGCACATGAATCTGTTTTCCCTAAAAAAGCGTAGACTCAGAGGTGACTTGATACAGGTCTTTAAGATTTTAAAGGGAATTGACAACATCAAAAGTGACCAAATTTTCACATTGAATGAGAATCAGACAAGAAACAATGGTCTCAAACTGTCCGGAAATAGATTCAATTTGGAAGTAGGTAGAAACAACTTTGCCAACCGTGTAGTTAATGAATGGAATAAACTTCCTGCACAGGTAGTGCAATGTAGTTCAGTTCGAAGCTTTAAGAATCATTTAGATAAATACCTAAGTAAGATGCTGTAATTATTATAATTTATGTTATATTATTTGTTTTTGTTTTGTTATAATTTGTCTGTCTGATTTTCATTTATTATTAGTTATATGTCAATTTATTATCATTTACTATTTACCTGTTTGTTTGTTATTCAACTATACCAATGCATTTATTTATGTACTTTAATTGTTATTTACATTGTTATAGTTTTAATTTATTATTAATATGATTTTTTTTTTTTTTTTTTTTAATCCGACCTAGATATGGATCAAAAGGTCTCCTGTCGGCATGCTTTGCCTTTGTAATCCTTTGTAATGTATATATATGTTTATATATATGTATATATATATATATGTGTGTATATATATATTCATATATATGTATATATATATATATATATATATATATATATATATATATATGTAAGTATGTATATATATATATGTATATATATATATATATTTGTGTGTATGTGTGTGTGTGTACGTGCGTGTGTTTGTATGTCTGTGCGTGCGTGTGTGTGTGTATACTTACGGGCGCACATGTTTCATATTCATATGGATACAAATTATACATGATTACACATATGTCAGAGCAATTCCAGTGCCGCTACTCCCTATTGCTCCCATGATGAATGGCTTCAAATCATTTCATCATTTCCCCGGCAACGTTCGGGCTGACGATTGGAACTGAATCAGTTCATTCCCATTACAGACATGTCATTCTAATCGACACCTATGATGTGGACTACTCTCTCATGAAGCTCTTAACATATTCTATTCTGGTTGATCTCGCGGAATTTCTTTTACTTGGGGGAATAGTATTTTCGTAAGGTGATTATCCTACGGTTCTCTTAGATTCATAAAGTTGTCTTCATTAAGACTGACATTGTTATTTCCTTAAACCGCGTTCGAACTTCACTTTCTCTTAGAGTGTTCCTAACCCGATAATGTATCCCTTGCGTAACAGTGCTATCTCTTGCTTGCGTGCGTTTGTCAAATTCCGATATCATCTCAGTTGCATACTTCGAAAATAGACCTTTCTTTGCGTACCACCATCCCACTTTCTAAAGATGAAGTCAAACATCTTCTTACTTTTGTAAGTCTGAGCCCAATTTCCTCACATTTTCGCATGTTGAAACCCAATATATTTCCTCCTGAGTATATTAGAATCTGACATACGCTCACCATCATGAGTTCAAAATCGATAGTTGTGTATGTTTCAATCACGGATTCGTAAATCGCACGTAGAAGTCGAAACCTTACACTATCTCACTTTCGGATTTCGAAACCGGGTATCTTCCCCCAATTTCGTATATTAATACCTAATAATCTCTCCACTTTCGTAAGATGAATTCCTTTATTCCCTCACTCGAGTGTGGCTCAAACCTATATTCCTTCCACTTGCATAAGACAAAATTCGATGACTCTCAACACGCTCTTGTCGAAAATTTGATTTCTTTCGTATACTGAAGAAACTTCTAGAGATGGTTTCTTTCGTAACCTCCCTATTGCCCCTGTCTCTAAGGCCGGTTTTCCCATTCATATTCACTCGACTCCATCTATATTCACTCAACGTTAATTAGGATGACGTCACACGCTTACGACAATGTTCTCACTAAAGCCAAAAAGCCAGCCAACTGCCGCCCTGTTAACTTGGGACGCGAAATTTATATCCCTTAAAAGAAAGTTTCCGTGTTTTCAGCGATCTGCCTTTGATGTCGCTGCGCACTCTCCAAAGACTTCCCTATCTTTTTAACCACGTTTCTTTTACTCTAGAACAAGTCACCCTTAAATGATAATTGTTGGGAATATTTACATGTTTTATTTGGGATAGGCACTTGCGTGTCTGTCGGATTGTGTGCGCGTGTGAGCGTTACGTACGTATGTACACGTACGCGCACTGACATACACACACACAAAGTCACACAAATACACACATACACACACATATGTACATATACATATACATATACATATACATACATACATATATATACATATATATATATATATACTGAATATATATATATACATATATATATATATATATATATATATATATATATATACATATATATATATATAGATATATTTATATATATATATATATATATATATATATATATATATGGGGTTATCGAATGCATGTTTTATTCATTTTGTATTGTAAGAACTTCTATAACTTCCCTGCAGCCCAGCCCCACGCAATACTCTATGAACGTTGTGTTTATTCAGGAACAAGAAAAATATATTTGCTTTTTCTTTCTCTCTTCTACTTCAATTTTTATTTCTCCACATTTCCCGCTGTACGATAGAATTTACACGCATTAGTTAGAAACATTTTCGTTGTACCTTGTAATGACCCATCAATAATTATACCGTTCAGATTGATGTAACGGACCAGTCACGAAGTAATCTATATATCAATAACCAATTAAACTTGTTGACAAATAATATAGTGAATTTTATTTAACGGATACTCTTTAAACTTTGAAATAAGCATCCATAATATTGAGTCCACAAACTGCTTAATATATCATAAAACACTCTATCATCAAAATATGGTGAATTATTTAGATTCACTTGAAAATATTTAACGATAGTGTTAACCATAACATGATGTTGCCAGATGCATAATATCACATAACTGTCCATTTTTTTTTTAATTCCCACTGTCTGATCATCTGGTTTCTTTAAATTAATTCAAAACACAAACTTGTGTTACATAGGACAGCTGGAAAGAGAATTGAGGCAGGAAGTCACCAAAACAAGGGATATATAGAATACAAAGTGAAATGACACGTAGTGTTCTGTTTGTGCATATTTGGTATCAAATCCATTGTTTTGTTTGGGAAAATGTGTCCTCCGTGTTACGGCGTAGGTCAGATATTAATAGGGCTCTCAGAGTTTAGCATATATATCGTGAATGTACACACAGGACAAGAGAAATAAAAACTGGGCGTATTTTCCTCAATAACCGTATTTGAAAACGATTTTTAGGCTTTTTGGACAATTGCTTTTACTGGGTATTTTTGTGTGCATTTACTCGTTCTTGTTTAAGCGCGTATGCATACATACACGTGTGTGCATGTGTATGTGTGTGCGTGTGTATGTGTGTGTGTGTGTGTGTGTGTGTGTGTGTGTGTGTGTGTGTGTGTGTGTGTGTGTGTGTGTATGTGTGTGTGTGTGTGTTTGTGTTGTGTGTGTGTATGTGTGTTTTTTGTGTGTGTATGCGTCTGTGTGTGCGCGTGTGCTTGTGTGTGTGTATGTGTGTGGTCGTGTTTCTGTTTAATGTTTGAGCCAATGCAGTTGGTGTCGTTTGTAGTAATAATAGAATTTGTAACTATTCATTAGACGCATTTTGAAAATTTTAATGACTTATTCCAATAACGCTTGTTTAATTCTATGACAAAGACTAAGCAAGCTTGATTGATTTTTTCCACATTTTTTCTGAGTTCTAACATCTCTAGCTCATCAACAAAATACGTACATTTCCCCGACATGATATATATAATATATATATATATATATATATATATATATATATATATATATATATATATATATATATATATATATGTGCGTATATTTACATATATATATATATATATATATATGTGTGTGTGTGTGTGTGTGTCTGTGTGTGTGTGTGTGTGTGTGTGTGTGTGTGTGTGTGTGTGTGTGTGTGTGTGTGTGTGTGTGTGTGTGTGTGTATGTGTGTGTATGTGTGTAAATATATATAATCCTATGTACATATGCACAAATACATATTTCCTGGAGGTATTTTGTTGCTAGCAATCCTGTGCTCTTGTTCTTGGGGACAATATCGCTCATAACAACTGAAGTCATAGGAGTGGAAGAAAGTTAAGAAGGATAACATAATACAAGGGTAGTAGAGGCCGTGAATTTGACTGGATATTTGAACTCTTGGCTTACATCTTCTACTTCTTTTCCTTATGGTTCCCTTTGAAGATTCCGACAGAACTCTGCGAGAGCCCCCGCACTCCGAGCTGGGAACCACTGCAATATGAGATCGCTATTATTTTTTTTCTCGTTCTTCTTCTTCAGTAGCCACTATATCACCATCGCTCCTTTCCTGCAGAAGGCTTCCGATCTTCATTTCGACTCCATTTTCAGTCGGTCTCCTGGGCAAGTCCTATCGCCCGTGGCCAGGCCTGTTGCTGCGTCCTACCACAGCACCGTCTCCCCGACTCCCTCTTTTCCTCCCCAACTCTCTCTTTCTCTCTCTCTCTCTCTCTCTCTCCTGACTGTTAGCTTTTGCAAATTTCCATCTTGTATCTACCTTCTTACTTCGTCAAAATTTTCACTTTCTTCAACCTTGTCTTCCTCCTCCCAATCATCTTCCTCCTTCTTCCTCTTTTTCTTGATCCTTTCTCTTCCATTTGCTAATAATAATATTTTTCCTGTATTCATCTTCTCACTTTTCTTCCTCATATTTTTGTTTCTTATTAGAAAAATAGTTGTGGCGAGTCCCTATATAAGTTTTATTCTGGCTAATACTAGACGCGTGTGGTGGAGTAATTCAATGGTAGGTAGCTTGCTTTGTATTGCAATGTCCCGGATTCATGGCTGAACTATCTTTGGTTTTGGATGGTGGACGATTTTCTTCAGAAAAATTCCCAATCCAAAAACATCCTATTTTTTTTTTTAATCCTCTTTATTATGATTTTTTGCTCCATGGTGGCCAACGTCCAAATGGATACGGCACCCCCGGTGAGGTGAGGTTATTACTGTATTTTATTACGTTACTGAGGGTACGAAGCAGACATATATTTCTCCTGTTTCGAGTCTGCCTGAGGGCCTTCGGTCGTACAGCTGGGAATTCTATGAGGACGGACCTTAGCGATCTCCAAGTAGAAGGAGGGACAGATGGAAGAAAAGGAGATGGAAGTGGATAATGAGAAGGAGGAAGAGGAGGAGGAGGAGGAGGAAGAAGAAGAGGAGGACCTTTGGCTCAAATCCTCGTCTGATCAAATTCTCGACAAGTTTGAAAGGAATTTCCTAGAGGTGACGGATCCGGGGGTGGGGGGGGAGTGGGGGGAGGGTCTTCTTCTTCTTCGGCGACATTTGGGTGAATCTCAAAAGCTCCGCTGAAGGTCTTCGGACAGCCCCGAGCTCCTTCTCTAGTTGTGTGAGGCGGGTCCTCTTCTTTCTTTGTGGCTCTGACGTGATCCTGGCGCACAAGAAGTGGAAAAGAAGAAGAAGAAAATAAAAGAAAAAAGAGAAGAGAAATAAAAGGCGGAGAAGAGGAAGAAGAAGAAAAGAGAAATGGTGGAAGGAGGTGACAACGATCAAAAGGATGACGGAGACTATGTGAAGTAAAAGGATGGCGAAGAAGCTGAAGAAGAGGATGAAAAGAAAAGAGAGAAGAAGGCTGAGGAGAGAGAGAGAGAGAGAGAAAGACGATCAAGAAAAAGAAGAAATTAGGAAAAATAAAGAGGTAGATGGTGAGGAGAAAGGAGGAGGAAAAGGAAAAAGAGGAAGAGAGAAAAGGAGGAGGAAAAGGAAAAAGAGGAAGAGAGAAAAGAAGAGCAGAAAAAGAAACCTAGCGTAAGGAGGAAAATAAGGACGTGGAAGAAGAGTAGGACGAAAAAGAAAAAAGAAAGAGGAAAAGAGGAGAAAACGAGAGAAGAAAAAAGGAAGAAGGAAAAGAAGAGGCGTAAAAGAAAAAAATGAGGAAGGGAAGAGAAAAAAAAAAGAATAATAAGGAAGAAGTGTCGGAGAAGAAAAATAGGAGGGAAAAGATAAGAAATATGAAGAAAAGAAAAAAAAATGTATTAAATAAAAAGAAAGAGTAAGAGGAAAAAAACAAGAATAGGAAGATGAATAGGAGGAAAAGGGGTAGAAGAAGGAGGTAAATGGTATTCAAGGGCTGAGGAAAGCAATGTAATGGATGAAAGAATGAATAGCTAACTGAAGACAAGGACAAGTAGGATGAGGATGAGGTTGAGGAGGAAAAAGAAGAGGAAAAGAAAGAAGAGGAATAGAGGAAAAGAGAATCGGTGAGCGAGGTAAAGAGGAAGTGAGGAAGTGAGAGGAGACAGCAGAGAAGACACTAGAGAGCACTTTATTTCATCATCTTCAAAATAAGACCCCTTATTACACAGGAAGCTTTGCTCAAGACCAGTGATTCGTAACCTGGGTACCTGGGTACCTGTACTTGTACCTGTACCTGTACATGTACCTGTACCTGTACTTGTACCTGGGTACCTGGGTACCTGGGTACCTGTATAACCAAGAAACTTTGAACCTGGAGGTACGAGATATAATAGGCAGTGCATGGTACTGTATATTTACAATGAGAAAGGAAAGCAAGGTTCGTATTACTATCCTTTTCATATGTTTGCATTGTATTTGTATTGGATGGGGGGTACAGTGATTCTTAACCTGGGTACCTGTACAATCAAAATATACAAAACCTTGAACCTGGAAGTATGAGATATAATAGGCAGTGCATGGTACTGTATATTTACAATGAGAAAGGAAAGCAAGGTTCGTATTACTATCCTTTTCATATGTTTGCATTGTATTTGTATTGGATGGGGGTACAGTGATTCTTAACAACCAAGAGATACGAAACCTTGAACCTAGAGGTACGAGATATAATAGCCAGTGCATGGTACTGTATAATTACAATGAGAAAGGAAAGCAAGGTTCGTATTACTATCCTTTTCATATGTTTGCATTGTATTTGTATTGGATGGGGCTACAGTGATTCTTAACAACCAAGAGATACGAAACCTTGAACCTGGAGGTACGAGACATAGTAGCCAGTGCATGGTACTATATGTTTACAATGAGAAAGGAAAGCAAAGTTCGTATTACTATCCTTTTCATATGTTTGCATTGTATTTGTTTTGGATGGGGGTACATTGATTCTTAAGAACCAAGAGATACGAAACCTTGAACCTGCAGGTACGAAATATAATAGCCAGTGCATGGTACTGTATATTTCCAATGAGAAAGGAAATCAAGGTTCGTATTATTATACTTTTCATATGTTTGCATTGTATTTGTATTGGATGGGGGTACAATGATTCTTAACAACCAAGAGATACGAAATCTTGAACCTAGAGGTACGAGACATAATAACCAGTGCATGGTACTGTATATTTACAATGAGAAAGGAAAGCAAGGTTCGTTTTACTATCCTTTTCATATGTTTGCATTGTATTTGTATTGGATGGGGGTACGAGGAAAATTTCTAAAATATCAAGGGGTACTAAGGACACTGAAAAAGGTTAAAGACCACCGCTCCAGACGCTCCAGATCTCTGTCCTCAACATGACGGGTGGCCGAAAGCAGTGGGTTCGAATCCTGCATGCGACTGTCATAAAGATTATTGGATTGATGTCGCTGTTACTAGCGAATTTCTCTCATGATATCCCTTATTACAAGGAACATGGTGCTCTACTGTACATGTATGACCCAGATCTCTATTCAGGCCGACAGTAACATGTTCTTCATAGTCACGAATGCGAAGGAGATAGCTCTGATTTTGAATGGCCAAAATAGATTTGTTCCCCTCAATGCAATACGAAAGAATAGGCTGAAAAATGAGATAGGAATGAAAAGAGGGCTTTACGGCAGAATAAAAAACGAGGAAAACACAATGTAACTACGAAATTAAGGTTGCCAGACAAGCGAGATCCAACCCAAAGGGCTTCTTTCATTTAAAAAAAAAAAAAAAAAAAAAAAAAAAAAAAAAAAAAAAAATTATATATATATATATATATATATGTATATATAATATATATATATATATATATATATATATATATATATATATATATATATATATAAGCTCAATTAAGATGAAGATGTCATGCTAGATTCGGAGGAAAAATAAGCGGTGTATAAAAAAAAATTCTTACGGTATTTTCAAAGGAGAGGTTAGGTATGGTACCTGACTGGGACCCGATTTTCTGCAGGAATGAAAAAGTAGACTAATTAACTTCAACATTAGTAAGGTAGAAGTAGTCAAACAGATTGATAAACTTAAAGCTAAAAAACGACCGGATCCAGAAGATTTTTTTTACGAGAGTACCGAGTGTAAATTTTATATCTGTGACCACTCAACAGAAATATTCAATAAGTCGGTTTTGTGCCTATTCCTCAGGGACAGGCAAACGTTGCTCCTGTTTTCAAAAAGGGAGATAAATCGTCTATACGCATCTACAATCCAATCAGGTTGACATCAGTTATAGGTAAAATGTTTGAATCAATAATAGCTAATAGAATAGAGATATAATTTCATTTGTGACTCACAACAGGGCAGGACTCGCAGTAATGGTTATAAACTGGACAAATTTAGATTTAAAAAGGAAATAGGCAAGAATTGGTTTACTAATAGGGTGGTTGACGAATGGAATAAACTTAGTAACCATGTAGTAAGCGCTGAAACTATCAGTTTTTTTTAAGAAACGATTAGACAAATATATGGATAGGGATGACAGGTGGTGATGGATACGGAGCTACCTAGTGTAGGCCTTATGGTCTCTTGCAGTCTCCTTCATTTTTATGTTCTTATGTTTACATCATGGGTTCTCCAAGTGTAAGTCATATGTAACTAATTTTCTGTCTTTTTACGCTAATGTCTTCAAGGAGTCAGATAAAAACATTAATTACGATGTTATTTACCTCCACTTTAGAAAAGTGTTGGACGAGGTACACCACCAGAGACTACTAAATAAAGTCAAAGCCCATGGCATAGGAAAAAAAATGTTTGAATGGATTAGATTTTGAATCAGTGACAGAAAACAGCGGGTCATCATAAACGGTGTAAAATACAAATGTGGGAGTATTTCTAGTGGAGTTCCCCAGGGCTTGGTTTTGGGTCCCTTATTTTTTATTATGTATAAAAGCGACGTGGGCAATGGGATTAGTAGTGATATCAGTAAGTTTGCGGACGACACTAAAATAGGATGCCTAATAGACCAGGAGAAATCGCCAAATTCCGTAGGAGGATCTTAACAAATTGTTGACGTGGTCAATTAAATGGTAAATGGATTTACACAACCCGGAAAGCAGATATAGCTTAGATAACGCTTTTTTAAAGAAAACTGAGTGCGAGAGACGCTTGGAAGTTCCAGTGAGTCCTGGCGTTAATTCCAGGAAACCGTGCAGTAGCGCCAGGAATAAAACTAACAGAGCACTAGGTTTCATTGCTAGGACATTTAAGAATAAAAGTGTAGAGATAATAATTATCAGACTCTATCTGGCGTTAGTTAGACTCATCCTTGATCATGCAGTACAGTTTTAGTCTCCATCCTGTAAAATGGAAATCACCTCACTAGAATCAGTACAGAGGAGAATGACCAAAATGATACATAGCCTCATAAATTTACTTTACGAGGATAGGCTTAGGCACCTTAACTTATACTCTCTGGAAAGAGGTAGAGTACGGAATGATCTAATAGAGTCTTTAAAACAAGCTCATCATACTAATACAACAGGACAGAGCTCACAGTAATTGATTTAAGTTGGACTTAGTTTTAAGAATTAAATAGGCAAGACCTGATTTACCATTAGAGTAGTCAACGAATGGAATACTGTAGACCTAGTAAACATGTAGTGAGCGCTGAAACTATCGGTTGTCTTAAGAAATGGTTAGACAACTTTATGGATGGGGATGACAGGTGGTAATGGGCATGGAACTACCTAGTGTAGACCTTATGGTCTCTTTCAGTTGCCTTTATTCTTATATTCTTATAAAACTAAAATCCATTTCAGTAAAGCTTTTATGTGAGGAACCTTGAGAAGAGAACAAACAGCAAACGAACAAATCAATGAATCTCGTAGGAATGCCCCCATGCTCTCTTTGTTCTTGTGTTTTCTTTTCCTTGTCTTCTTAATTCGCTTTCCTCAGTTTCCCCTCCTTCCTGCCTTGTTTTCTCCATCCCTTCCTCTCTATCTCTCTGTCTGTGCCTCTCTTTCCTCTTTGTTCCTGATCTTCTCTCCCAAACTCTTCTTTCATTCTCTTCCCCTTCCTCTCTATCTCTTTACCTCTCTTTTCTCTTTCATTAATTTTCCCCCTAATTCCCTCCATTCCTTCTTCTTTTCACTCCCTACCTTCTTCTCTCACTCATCACTCACTCAAGCACTCACTCGTTCACTCATTCACTCACTCAATCACTCACTGATTCACTCACTCACTCACCTCCTCTTTGTCTCTTTCGTTCCTCTGCATTCACGTCCCTCACCGCCTTTCTCGTACAAATGTGCTTCCCCTGTCTCTTGTCATTTTCTTTATGAATCCCCACGAAGACAGAGTCGGAAAAGAAATAGAGAAGCGGGAAAGATTGTGATGGAATTTTCCCTCTCCATCCTTTGCAAATATTTTTTTCGTGGAGATATAGATTTTTGCCAACGGCAGTAGGATCCAAATGTGAAGAAATAAGCAAATACAATATATATATATATATATATATATATATATATATATATATGTATATATATATACATACACACACCACACACACACACACACACACACACACACACACACACACACACACACACACACACACACACACACACACACACACACACACACACACACACACACATATATATATATATATATATATACATATATATATATACATACATATATATATATATATATATATATATATACATATGTATATATATATGTATATATATATATATATAT
>NC_134814.1:18932179-18939679 GCF_046742065.1 Oratosquilla oratoria
TTAATTAAATTGTCTGACGCAAACCAAAACGTAATCCTAAGAGTGATATCACCCCCCTAAGGATCACTAAGATTAGATTTTTTTTCCTCAAATCGAATAAAATCACTTAGTGTTAGTTAGATTTCTTAGTATTAGTTAACAGAGATTTATCATCATTTATCATCACCACTGAACAAACTAAATCTCATGATTACTTCTGTTATCAACCGTATTACAGGGGATCGCTCTTTTTCATAAGAGACTTAACACCAACTTTTTCAGGCAAAGTGTCGAAAAACTTATGCTCCCAAATGTGCAAGGATGTCGACACAGTGCCACAATATGTAAAGGGCACTTCGCACAGCCCCCCTCCCTCCCTCCCTCCTCCTCCTCCTCCTCCTCCTCCTCCTCTTCCACCTCCTCCTCTTCCAAAAGGTCTCTTATCTTTGCAAGTGGGTCGCGCTCCACTAAATCTCCACCCATTACTGGGGCTCTACCGGATTAGCAAACCTCTCCTTCCCTCCTCCCTTTCTTCCCTCTCCTTCCTTCTCTCCTTCTTTCCCACCCTCACTCCTTTAATCATCACCATCAACGTCCATTATTCTTCTCTTTCGCTTCTGAAGTCTTGTGTTATCCTTCTTCACCCGCTCGGTAAGTAGCTTCAAACTCTCTCGCTTTCTCTTTTCCTCCCGCTTCCCTATAACGTATTTTATCTTTTTGGGTTATTCGCTCTCCAACTTAACTGGGATGAGATTCTTGGGCTGCAGTCTTCTCTTCCCTCCTCCTCCTTCTTCTCCTTCTTCACCTGCTCCCTCTCCTCCTCCTTGTCCTCTTCGCCTTCCCACTCCTCTTTCTTCTCCATCTCTTCAGTGTTCTTCTCCTTTATCTCCTCGTCCTTCTCCTCTTCTTCCTCTTTCCCCTCCTCTTCATTTTCTTCCTCGTCTTTCTCCTCTTTTTTTTTCCTACTCCTCCTCCTCCTCCTCCTCCTTCCTCCTCTTCTTCCTCTTCCACCTTTTCCTCCTTTACCTCCTCTTACTCCTTCCTCTCCTCTTTCTCCTCGCCCTCTCTTCCTTTTTCTACTCCGGTGTTCCCCTAACCTTCCCTTTCTTTACCTCAACCTTCGCGCCAACTCAACTTCTCACCCCTCAACCCCCACTTTTTACCCATCTCCTCCTCCTTCTCCTCCTCCTCCTCCTCCTCCCCCACATCTATACACCCCCTCGCTCCTCCCCCTTTATGTGAAGTCCTTCTCGCTTCCTTTCATGCCTCACCTCAGAACGCTTGATCCTTCTTTTTGATCCTTCTTTTTGATATCCCCCCACCTCCGGCTCCACACGCTTCCCGTCCCACCATCTTTGAGCACCATCCCTCCCGATTTTTGCCGACATTTCATGAGAATGAAATTGTATGTCATCGGTCTGAAGCACGTGTTCACTTATGGTTTCTCCTGATCGATTTCATTCAGTTAAGAGGAAGTGCAACTTGTGATAAAGCGGGGCTCACGTCGACCTAGATCCTCCCACCCCCTCACGAGTGTGCTCGTTCAACATAATAATATCGTCTTCAATTAGCCAGAATCATATTCTCAAAGGCGTCACAGGCAGAAGGGTTGGTGGTGGTGGTGGAAGAAGAGGAGGAGGAAGAGGAGGTGAAGGAAGAGGGAATGGAGGAGGAAGAGGAAGGAGGAAAAAGAAGAGTAAAGTGAGTAGGTAGGGGACAGGCAGAAGGGTTAGTGGTGGAAGAAGAGGAGGAGGAAGAGGAGGAGAAGGAAGAGGGAATGGAGGAGGAAGAGGAAGGAGGAAAAAGAAGAGTAAAGGGAGTAGGTGGGGGGACCAAGTGGGGTAATTTTCTTTTTCTTTTTGGTTGGGGCAGGGAGAGCACGATGCACCTGCATTTACAAAGTCTCAGATGAAGTGACAAATCAAATCTGCGGAAGTGGTAGAGCTAAGGGTCTGACTGGAGGGAGGCCGTGTATCCATGTACTAGCATCTTGTACTTTATTCACGGCTTGAGACACGTGACTCGTGTGTGTGTTTATTCCCGACTAGTTTCGCAAGTACAGTATCTTTTTTCAAAAGCATACCTGCGAAACTAGTCAGTAATAAACTTAGACTATGACTCCTGTGTTTCCTACTCCACTTATATATATATATATATATATATATATATATATATATATATATATATATATATATATATATATATATGTGTGTGGGTGTGTGTGTGTGTGTGTGTGTGTGTGTGTGTGTGTGTGTGTGTGTGTGTGTGTGTGTGTGTGTGTGTGTGTGTGTGTGTGTGTGTGTGTGTGTGTGTGTGTGTGTGTGTGTGTGTATGTGTGAGTAGTAGAGGGTACGTGGATCAAATTGTTGTGGCAAGGCAGAGATGTGAGAAACTTTGAACAAAAGATAAAGATGTTTTTGATCCTTTATGGGTTTAGAAAAGGCAGGAAGACATTGAAGGAGGTATTGTAAATATATGGAACAAAGGAAAGCTACTGAGGGCAATCAAAAACCTTAACATGAGCAGTAGAGCTTATGTTAGAGTTTGGAGTGGTGAAATGTATTTGAATCGAGATAGGGGCTGCGTCAAGCTTACGTTATGATACTATGGCTATCAATGTGTACATGGTTAGGTGGTATGCAAGGGCGATTGAAATAGGGTCGGAGATAGACTGAAGGGGAATGGGAAGTGAGGCAGTTTTGGTACCTGAAGATACTGCGTTTGTAGCTGGATTAGTGGAAGGTCTGAGGCAGTTGGGGACGGAGCTTAGGAAGGTATATGACAGGAGGAAGTTGAAAGTAAATGTTGATAAAAGCAAGGTGATGAGATGTTCAAAGGATGAGGGTGGCAGTAAGTTGGAAGTATGTCCTAAAGGAAAAGTTAAAGGAAGAGTATATCTTTAAATATTTTAAGTCTTATGTACCCGGGAATGGAGGAATAAAGATGGAGGTAATCTGTACATTGAGGAAAGTAAGTAAATGTTTTGTGGGGAATAAAAAATGTCATAAGAAATAGATAGTTGAAGATGGATGCAAAAAGAATATAACCTGATTTCAGTAAAGCTCAGTTCATAGGACTACGCCAGGAGCTTTAACTTACAGACTGGGAAGCAAAATCAATCAGAAGACTTGTAAGTCAGGTGTAGGAAATATTTCAAAATACGCTTAATTCGTCCTTA
The DNA here is from genome assembly GCF_046742065.1 of Oratosquilla oratoria. Taxonomy (NCBI): domain Eukaryota; kingdom Metazoa; phylum Arthropoda; class Malacostraca; order Stomatopoda; family Squillidae; genus Oratosquilla; species Oratosquilla oratoria. Next base: position 18,935,337 of record NC_134814.1, read on the forward strand.
CATCCCGTTTAAGGACAGACAACCCCTAAATCAGGCTCGCCCAAAATGACTTGACAAAGAAATTGAAAAAGAATTGCTGGAAAGAGACAGGATTTGTAAGAAATACAAGAATTCTGGTGTATGAGGACGGAGCCTTTATTTGTACGACGTTTCGCTTATTACAGCTTTTTCAAGTACAAGTTGAGATACAAATGCTTGAGATTAAATAAGGGGAAAGGAGGGAACGGGGAGAGAAAAGGGGGGGGGAAGGAAGAGGAGGAGGAGGAGGAGGGGGGGGATTGGACACTGGGAAAGGATGAAAATGCTGGCCCAAACGTCCAGAGGGCGAAATGTCCACAAAGGGTGGTTTAGATATTTAATATTTTGCTGGCCATGGATATTAGGGGAATAATGTGAAGAGATATGTTAAACATGCCCCTATTTTGTTCGATAGTGTTCGTTCCTTGAATGATTGCTGCTTCTAAACACTTCCTGCGGATTTTGTCTGGCTCCCGTATCAGCAGCTCTGCATTCTTCCAGTCCATAAGATTGTTTTCCTTGTTTCTATGTGTCACACATGTCCTCATATGGTGTTTATCTAGTCAATCTTGTCGGCAGACTGCCACTTTTAAGCAGTTCTGGTGCACCTAACGACTATCAAAGCTATGTACTAATATAGTGATAATATAGAGGGATTTAATAAAGGACGATGAAAAAAAAAGAAAATAGTAAATGATTACCGCTGATAAATCAAAAAACAATCCCAAAGAATTTTTTAGTTACATTAGAGATAAAAAAGATGGAGAGATGATAATGGAAGAGATGGCAGTAAGGGGAAGATGGGCAGAATATTTTAGGGAGTTGCTAAATGTGAAGGAGGATAGGGAAGGAAAGATAGCTGCAGTGGGAAATGCGAAGAAAATGAGAGTGATGAGTGAGGAGAATGGAGGAGAAATAAGGAAGGATGAGGTGAAGGCAGTTGTAAAGATGATGAAAGCAGGTAAGGCACCTGGTCTGGATGGATGCCATGCAGAATGTCTGAAAAAGGGAGGTTCAGTGATGGTGGACTGGTTGGTGAGGTTATTTAATGTTTGCTGGAGAGAGGGTAGAGTACCGGAGGACTGGAGAAGTGCCTGTATAGTTCCTCTTTACTAGGGAAAAGGGGACAAGTGTGAATGTAGTAGTTTCAGAGGGATTAGCCTGTTAAGTGTAGTAGGGAAGGCTTATGGGAGGATCTTAATTGAGAGGATTAGGAGAGGAACAGAAGGAGTAATTGGTGAGGAACAGTGTGGATTTAGGACAGGTAGAGGCTGTGTAGATCAGATCTTTGTGGTAAGACAGATATGTGAGAAAGCTATAGGAAAGGGGAAGGATGTTTTTTGGGCTTTTATGGATCTGGAAAAGGCTTATGATAGGGTAGACAGAAAGGCACTGTGGGAGGTTATGCAGATTTATGGGATAGGAGGAAAGCTTCTAGGAGCTGTCAAGAGTTTTTATGAGAGTAGTAGAGCTTGTGTCAGGATTAGAAATGGAGAGAGTGAGTGGTTTGAGGTAAAGGTGGGACTTCGTCAAGGATGCGTTATGTCGCCCTGGCTGTTCAATCTATACATGGATGGGGTGGTGCGAGAGGTGAATGAGAGGGCAGTGGGTCAGGGATTGGAGACGGTTAAAGAAATAGGGAGTTAAGTGGGAGACAAGCCAGCTGTTGTTTGCGGACGACACTGCGCTTGTGGCAGGGTCAGAGGAGGGATTGAGGAAGCTGGTGGCAGAGTTTGGGAGAGTATGTGATAGAAGAAAGCTAAAGATAAATGTAGGTAAAAGTAAGGTGATGAGATGTACAAGGGGTGAAGGTGGCAGTAGACTGGAAGTGATTATTAAGGGAGAGCGACTGGAGGAAGTGGATAGTTTTAGATACTTGGGTGCAAGTGTAGCAGGAAAAGGTGGAGTGAAGGTGGAGGTAGAATGTAGATTGAGAGAAGCGAGTAAATGCCTTGGTGGATTAAAGAGTGTAATGAGGAATAGACATTTGGGAATGGATGCGAAGAGGAGACTGTATGAAGGAGTGATTGTGCCAACAGCACTGTATGGGGCAGAAACGTGGAACATAAGAGAAGAAGAGAGAAGGAATTTGAATGTGTTTGAGATGAGGTGTCTGAGAAGTATGGTGGGGGTTACTAGGCTGGATAGAGTGAGAAATGAGGAGGTGAGGAGGAGAACAGGGGTGAAAAAGGATTTGGGAGATAGGGTTGATGAAAGAATATTAGGATGGTTTGGACACATGGAAAGAGTGAGTGAAGAAAGACTAGTAAAAGAGGTATGGAAGGCAGATGTGGAGGGAGTGAACATGAGGGGACGTCCTAGGATGAGGTGGATGGATGGGGTGAAGGGGGCTTTGGGGAAGAGGGGAATGTCTGTTGAGGAAGGAAGGGAGAGGACGGAAGACAGAGGTGAGTGGAGAATGGTTGTATATGGATGATGTTGTGATTGCATGAGGAGGAATGGGCAGGGGGGTGGGGGGTGGGGTAGTATGTGTGAGTAAATTTTGACGCAGCCCGAAGGGATTTTCTCCCCGTCCTCTCCTTATATGCACGGGGGGACGGAGAGGGGGGGTCGCCGATTAAATGAAGCGGCCTTGCTGTGGATGTGCTGTGTCTTGCGACACTGCTTCTGACCCAGGGCGGTGGGCAGGGTGCAGGGATGACCCGTCATCCAGGAGGTGCTCAGATGAGAGGGAGGGTGGGAGGGGTGTGGAGTGTATGTAGGGATGAAATGGGTGGGAGTGTTTTTATGCCTTTCCCTTTTTGGCTACCTCCCTTGTAAGGGGGAAAAAGCCTTGGTATATGTATGTAGAGATAAAAAGGTTATTAGGAATCACATTGGCCCACTATTATCTGCTGACGGTCAACTTGAATATTCGAATGAAGGAATGTGTGATATTTTAAACTGTTTTAGTTCAGAGTAAAGTCCAAACTGAAGACTGTGATAAACCTAGGGGAAACTTTATACCGTTCAAAAGAGTAAAAGTTGTATAGAAAACTTTAAAGTTAATAAAACACGGTTTGCATCCAAGAATCTTATAAGAAATGAAAAATGAGATTGTCTTTCATTGGAAATCATAAAAAAATCAATCATATCCATAGATGTCTCAAGAGAATGGAAGTTATCTAACGTTATCCCCATATTATTGTGGTAAAAAAAAGGCCAAAGAACTGCAGAATCTAAGCCCCAATCGTAGGAAAAACGATGGAAACTATCACCATTTAAAAAGTTACTATCTAATAAATGATAGCCAGCATGAATTCTCTCGGAAACGTTCTTGCATAACTAACCTACTCGAATTCTACAATACAGTCATCTCAAATTATGACAAGAGAAACAGCATAGATATGATATATTTGGACTTTGCGAAGGCTTTTGATACTCTCACACGAAATAAGTGGTAGCCTAATAAGCTGGACCAGTAACTGATTAAACGATTGTAAACAGAGACTTGTTCTAAATGGCAAAGTTTCTAAATGGAAAGGTATTACGAGTGGAGTTCCTAATGGTTCCGTTCTTGGGCCACTTATGTTCATAGTATTTATAGATGATAAAAACCATGGACTGAAATCTATTGTCTTCAAATTTGCTGATGATACAAAACTGTGCGGAATAGCATATGATCAGTTAAATCAATGAGATATTCAAGAAGATGTAGATAAACTACAGCATTAGTCTGAAAAATGGCTAATGCAATTTAGCACAAGGAAATGTAAGGTTATGCACATAGGTAAAAATAGAAATAAATGCGATTACAAGTTATTTGGAAATTTGTTAACAAAAGTGGATAGTAAAAAAGGATCTCGGCGTAATTATCAGTAATGATCTCAGATCATCTAAGCAATGTATTCCCGCCTCAGAGAAAGCAAATAAGATTCTAGGAGAAGGCCAAGAATGGAGTGGATGGATGTGTCTTTGAGTTAATGTCCGGAGGAGGTAAGATATATGAGAGATTGACGAATAGTTGTGAATGGACTATAAATTGACGCGGTCCAAAGGGGATTTCTCCTCGTCTTCTCAATTCTTGCATGATGGCAGGAGGAGGGAAGGTTGCCATGTAAACGAAGCGGTGGGTCCTGTTTTGGGTACGCTGGGTCTTGTTTCTGACCCGGGTAGTGGGTAGGATATAAGGATGACCCTTCATCTACAAGGAGTTAAGATGGAAGGGAAACATCTAGGTTAAGGATGGGAGTAGGATGAACGGGGCTGGGCACATGCTTTGGCTGGGTACCTCCCTGATAAGAGGGAAGAACCATTTGGTATGTAGATAGACAGATAGCTTGTACATCAGATTCTTATTAAGCCTTATTAGCTAATTTAATTTG
>NC_134814.1:18942179-18952179 GCF_046742065.1 Oratosquilla oratoria
TAAAACTAAAGAATAAAATTAAAGAATAAAACTCATGTACAAATGAAACTTGTTAACCCACTGTCGGAGAAAAGAAATCAGAAATACTAATTATCTGTATATTTCGACCACTGACTGTGGTCCTCTTCAGTATTTCTGATTTCTTTTCTCCGACAGTGGGTTAACAAGTTTCATTTTACCAATGTGCTATTACATTACGCTGTGCTCATGTACAAATATATTTCTATTATAGTTGACTAATGGCTTAAATCGGGCTAAAAGAAAAGAAAAAAGAAAAGAAGAAGAAGAAGAAGAAGAAGAAGAAGAAGAAGAAGAAGAAGAAGAAGAAGAAGAAGAAATCACGTCCCCGTATAATCGTTGACAATGACGACAACGACGACGACGATGACGATGGCGACGTTTCCCTATGGCCAGGACAACAGATGGACTACAAAAATAGGAGTCATTCTTTTAGAATCAGCACAGAAAATGGGGTTTGCTAAAAACGTTAGAAAGAAAAGACTCCACAAAAGAAAACGGAGATAATTGGATACTTGAAATACAAAACGTGGCCATTCTTCCAAGTTCACAGAAAATGTGGAGCTCCTGCTTGACAATTCGACAGTAAACGTAATGACGTACAACAGCGAGCACTCCACCCCTGGTCCAGAAGATATTACAGCGATGTAAATTCATCTTTTTTTGTCAGAAATTTAATGTATTTGTTTAGTTTTCCTTATAATAAGAGTCGATTCTGTGAACACGATTGCATTTTCAATACGAGAACAAGGAAGCTTACATATTGTGTTTCCCATGTATCAGTATAGTCTAAGGATACAAGCTAATGCCCAAGCATCATGTAAAGCAGTGTTTCCCAACCTCTTTTGGCTGCAACCCTAAATCCATTCTTAGCCTGGAGTCGCGACCCTAATTGTAATAATAAATTCAACCATTTCATGTTATATTTCTACGTACTTGCATAATGTTTATAAACTTTCGTTTTTATAGTTCAGTTTATATTTACTAGCACAATGAATTTAAATACATTTGAAACTTGAATGAAAAAAAAAGTTAAAAAAGACCCTCTGGCGACCCTCAAAAACACCCTCGCGACCCTAGTTTGGGTCGCGACCCTGGGGTTGGGAACCACTGATGTAAAGGAAGAGGCAACTTCAGCGGGCGCGTTGTTTCAACTGAGCTCGTCACATTGGTGTCCTGGGTCGAGCTGTCAAGACGCCCAGGTAGTTGCTGAATTCCAACTCTGGTGTTAGCTGTGCTCTCTGCAGCCGAAACAAACTCACCACAATTCCTAATAAATGTTACCTCGGAATCTTTTCAAAGTAAGATAGTTGATAGATCTATATAGATGAATAAATAAATTGATAAATAGATGAATAGATAAATTCATATATATAGATATAAATCAATATATAAATAGATTATTAAATAAATAATAAATAGAAAGTAAACAAATAAATAAATAATTAAATGAATGAATTGATAAATCAATATATAATTGAATGAATGAATGAATTAATTGATAAATCAAGAGATAAATTCATAAATGAATGAATAAATGAATGAATAGATAAATGAATAAACTAGAAATATATCAAATACAGGACCCTCACGACCATTAACACAGGCTAGTGTGTAGTCTCAAGTTACAATAAAGATGGTGATGATAATGATAATAATAATAATAATAATAATAATAATAATAATAATAATAATAATAATAATAATAATAATAATAATAGTAATAATAACAATAATAATAATGATAATAATGATAATGATAATAACGATGATAATAATGGTAATAATAATAGTAATAATAATAATAATAATAATAATGATAATGATAATAATAATAATAATAATAATAATGATAATGACGATAATAATGATGATGATGATGATGATGATGATGATGATGATGATGATGATGATAAACGTTGCGTGACCGTTAGTGTTCTGAGCGCGCTCCAAATTATCTCCGATTTTTTGTTCCAACAAAGGACGAGAAAAGAAAAGTAAGACACCAAATTTCAACCCGCATAGCGCTCATGTCACAATGCTCGTGCACGCGGGATTCGCGCGAGATCTAAACAACCCGTTCAGAAACCTTCACTGCATTCAGCGATTCGCGCCGGCTTGTGATTCTCTTATTGTATTATTTCGGAAATAATTTGTGCGTGACCGTTATTGCTCCGAGCACCCAACCAAATGCTCTCCAATTTTTTTTTTCTAACGAAGAATGAAGAAGAGGAAAAGTAAGACACCAAATTTCAACTCCCATAGCGCGCACGTCACAATACTCGTGTGCGCGCGTGTCGCGCGACGCCCAAAGAACCCAACAAGAAACTTTCACTGCGTGAGAGAATACATACATACATACCAAAGGCATAGAAACCACTCCCACCTATTCCATCCCCTACACACTCCACTACCCTCCACCCTCTTTCCTCCCTCACACCTTGGCACCTCCTGGATGACGCGTCATCCCTGCATCCTGTCCACTGCCCTGTGTCAGAAGCAACATCGCAGAACACAGCACATCCACAGCAAGGCCGCTTCATTAATCCGGCAACCCCCCCTCCGTCCCCTCATGCAGAAAAGGAGAAGACTTGGAGAAATCCCTTCGGGTTGCGTCAATTTATTTCTCATACTTACTCTCTCACCCCACATCCCCCACTCCCTCATGCATCACAGCATCATCCATACACAACCCTTCTCCATTAACCCTTATCTTCTGTCCTCTCCCGTCCTTCCTCTTCCTTCTCTTTCGTAATGCCCCTTTTACCCCATCCATCCATCTCATCCTAGGACGCCCCCTCATATACACTCCTTCTACCTCTGCCTTCCACTCCTCTTCTACTAATCTTTCTTCACTCATTCTTTCCATGTGTCCAAACCATCTTGATACTCTTTCATCAAGCCTATCTCCCAACTCCCTTTCCACCCCTGTTCTCCTCCTCACCTCCTCATTTCCCACTCTTCCAGCCTAGTAACCCCTACCATACTTCTCAGACTTTTCATCTCAAACACATTCAAACTCCTCTCTTCCTCTCTTATGTGCCATGTTTCTGCCCCGTACAATGCTGTCAGCACAATTACTCCTTCATGTAACCTCCTCTTAGCATCCATTCCCAAAAGTCTATTTCCCATTGCACTTTTTAATTCACCAAGACATTTACTCGCTTCTCTCGATCTACATTCTACCTCCACCCCCACTCGTCTCTTTCTTGCCACATTTGTACCCAAGTATCTAAAACTATCCATTCCTCCAGCCTCTCTCCTTTAATACTCACTTCCAGCCTGCTGCTACTCTCTCCACATGTAATCTCATCTTCTTACTTTTGCCCACATTTATCTTCAGCTTCCTTCTTTCATACATCTTCTCAAACTCTGTCACTAACCTCCTCAATCCCTCCTCTGATCCTGCTACAAGCGCAGTGTCGTCAGCAAAAAGCAGTTGGCTTATTTCCCACTTTTCTCCATTTTCTTTAACCATCTCCAACCCCTGAGCCACCACCTTTGCATTCACCTCTCGCAACACCCCATGCATGTATAGATGAACAGCCAGGGTGATATAACACATTCCTGACGAAGTCCCACTTTTACCTCAAACCATTTACTCTCTCCATTTCTAATCCTAACACAAGCCCTACTACCCTCATAAATACTCTTGACTGCTCTTAACAGATTTCCTCCTATCCCATATATCTGTAATACTTCCCACATTGCCTTCCTGTCCACTCTATCGTAAGCCTTTTCCAAATCCATAAAAGCCCCCCAAAAAAACATCCTTACCTTTTCCTATAGCTTTCTCACATATCTGTCTTACCACAAAAATCTGATCTGTACAACCCCTACCTGTCCTAAAACCACACTGTTCCTGACCAATTATTCCCTCTGTTCCTCTCCTAATTCTCTCAATCAAGACCCTCCCATAAGCCTTTCCAACTACACTCAACAAGCTGATCCCTCTGAAACTACTACACTCACACTTGTCACCCTTTCCCTTGTAAAGTGGAACTATACAGATACTCCTCAAGTCCTCCGGCACTCTACCCTCTCTTAAATAAACATTAAATAACCTCACTAGCCAGTCCACCATAACTGTACCTACTTTTCTTCAGACATTCTGCATGGCATCCATCCAAACCAGGTGCCTTATCTGCTCTTATCATCTTAACAGCTGCTTTCACTTCATCTTTCCCTATTTCTCTAACATTTTCCTCATTCATCACTATCATTTTCTTAGCGCTTCCCACTGAAACTACCTTTCCCTCCCTATCCTCCTTCACATTTAGCAACTCCCTAAAGAGCTCTACCTACCTTCCTCTCACTGCCTTCTGTTCAACAAATCATGAAATCAATAGATCAACTAATGAGTGCATAGATGCATGAATTGGTAAATGAAGAGGTAGATAAATCAGTAAATAGATAAATGAATAAATAGATAAACAAATATATAAGAATAAATAGATAGATTAATAAATAAACAAGTAAATAATTAGTCATGAAACAGATAAAAAAAATAGAATAAGATGTGTTTATGGAGAATATCTACATCAAACTGATATCTTTAGGTCCACATGCACTACGGGCAAAAGTGACGTGGAACATTCCGAGTCAAATAAAGTCAGATGTTTATTTATGCAGATCTGTATATTACACATTTATGATTTATTAAATACCGTACTTATCGAGCTTATTTTTTGACTACTAATGAATTTCTTTTATATGAAGTTCCTGATTTTAAATCGACTGACTCAACCCCGTCCCCATCGCGTCGCCAGATGGGTGCTCCTCTTCCTTCTTTTCCTCTTCCTCCTCCTCCTCCTCCTCCTCCTTTTCCTCCTCTACCTCCTTGTCCTCCGTTGGCCGTCATCACCGAGGAATCGCGATTTGACGTCAATTCGGAAAACAGACGTGTGAGACTTTGTGGCGTCGACCTGACTTAGAATCGAAGCCACCAGGATTCCTTTCCTCCTCCTCCTCCTCCTCCTCCTCCTCCTCCTCCTCCTCCTCCTCCTCCTCCTCCTCCTCCTCCTCCTCCTCCTCCTCCTCCTCCTCCTCCTCCCCTCCTCCTCCTCCTCCTCCCCCCCTCCTCCTCCTCCTCCAAGTTTTTCTACTCCTCCTGCCCCTCTACCTCCTTCTCCTACTCCTCCTACCTTCTTTTCTTCTTCTCTTTCTCTCCTCTTTCCCCAACTCCTCTTCCTCCTAATCCCCTTTTTCCTTCCCCCCTTTCTTCTCCCCTCTTCCACCTTCTCATCCCACTCCTCCTCTTCCTTCTTCTCTACCCCTCTCATCCCACTCCTCCTCTTCCTTCTTCTCTACCCCTCCTCCTCCTCCTCCTCCTCTTCCTCTTCTCTTCCTCATCCCGCTCCTCTTCCTCTTTTTCCCCTCCTATCCCACCTCTTCTACTTCCTCCTCCTCTTCTACTCCTTCTCTTCTTCCTCCTCTTCCTCCTCTATTCCTCCCCTTCTCATCCCGCTGCTGCTCCTCCTCCTCCTCCCCATCTTTTCTTCACCTTCTCCTTCTCCTCTCTTTCCTTCTCCCCTCTTTCCCTCCCGTCCTCTGTTTCTCCTCCTCCTCCTCTTTCCTCCTCCCCTCCTCCCCTCCTCCCTCTTCTCACCCCACGCATACTCCTCCTTCTTCTGCATCTCCCTTCCTTCTCTGTCTTTCATCCTCCTCTCCTCCTTCCTCTTTCTTCCTTTTCTTTCTCTATCCTCCTTCTCATCCTTCCTTCCTCTTCTTCCTCTTCCTCTTCTTCCTCCTCCTCATTTCACTCCTGTTGCTCATTTTCCTCCTTTTTTCTCCTTCTCCCCACACCTTCAGACATGGTTACTGACACCCCTACGGACCAGATACGCGCAACATGTCCCCACTTTTACTATAGTATTATTCATAAATCTCCCTTTGCAAATTCTGTGACTCTCCGTCCGTCTTCAGATAGATATTGTTCTTAAGGATAGAAGACCTGGTTATCGGATATAGGATATCATTGTCATCGATGGGGCTTTGCCAGTTTGGGTCATTTGTCTGCGCAACGTTGTCTCCTCTTCTATACTCCGATGTCCTCACGGACCTCTGCTCATCCAGCGTTTCGTTTCGATTCTTTCGCTCCTTGTTAGGAGCGCCGGTTTGTATTGTCCGTGTGTGTAAGGTCATAGCATTACCCATAGATCGGGCCATATATGAGCTTTGAGATTTCATCCCGGTGGGTAATATATTTCGATCGCGAGTCCTACACGTGATCCAAGCATGTGGTGAATTACAAACAGAAGCGCGCACACACACACACACACACACACACACACACACACACACACACACACACACACACACACACACACACACACACACACACACACACACACACACACACACACACACACACACACACACACACACACACACACACACACACACACACACACATACACACACACACACATACACACACAAAAATACACACACACACACACGCACGCACACACACACACACACACACACACACACACACACACACACACACACACACACACACACACACACACACACACACACGCACGCACGCACACGCACGACTCATTGCGCAGTGGTAGAGTTCCCTGCCGCCGCTACAGCGATCCGGATTCGAATCCCGCCCAGGGCAGAAATAAATTCAGTATCGCTGCGCTACTACTCGTTACTCCAGCTCTTCTGAGCGGGGAGTTGGGTGTGTGTGTGCGTGCAAGGTCGCAGCATTACCCATAGATGGGTCATATATGAGCTCTGAGCTCTCTTCCGGGAGGAAAATAGCTGTCGATCACGAGTCCAACACGTGATCCAAGACAATGGTGATTCACTCACGCACGCATGCACATCTTCCTACTCTTTCCCAGCTAGTCCTTGCTGTCTAGCCTCTTTGCAAGATATGATGATGTATTTTGTATCATTTGGCCAACACCAGACGTTTTTATTCGGCAGAGGGACAACACAGTGGCAGAATCTCAGCTAAATTGAATCGTCTGGTCTGAATGGGTGGTCATCCCTGTAGGAAAAGGGTAAAAAATGGAAAAGGAAGATGGAGAGAGCAGGAGGAAAAAAGGGGATTGGATAGGGGAAAGGACAGCATTGAGAGAGAGAGAGAGAGAGAGAGAGAGAGAGAGAGAGAGAGAGAGAGAGAGAGAGAGAGAGAGAGAGAGAGAGAGAGAGAGAGAGAGAGAGAGAGAGTTAGAGGAAGTCGACTCGTGCTCACTTAAAGGTTGAAGGGAATTTTGGTTTGGTTAGAAACGGAACAGTATTCAGTTCCAGTTGGGAGTCTCTTTCCATGTTATGAATTAGTCGCATGAAATCTGCACCTCACCCTCGTCACACACGCGTGTGTGTCGTCGTCATCGTCGTCGTTGTCAGCCTCGTCATCATCATCGTCGTCGTCGTTATAAATTTCGTTATCGACGTCTTTATTTTTCGTTATTCTCGTCATTGTTGTCCTCCTTGTAATCGCTGTTATCTTCGTCGTCATCGCTATCATTGTGTTTGCTATTTGTTTCTTTAATTCACTGTCGTCATCGTCGTCGTCGTCGTCGTCATCGTCGTTGTCGTCTTGGCTGTCCAAAATTGGCGCGACGGACTTTGTTTCCCGTGAAAATATTTGTCCTCGCTTCCAGCTCAAGGTAACGGTTCAGTCGTATTGACAAAGAGTTCGAGTTTGGTCAACACGGCACATTGACACTTTCAAACAACCACCCACGTTCTTGTGAAGAACAGCAGGACCTACAAACCCGAGGGTCGGCCACAAGACTGAGGAGGAGTCACTGTTAGTCGGGATTCCATGAGTAGGGAGTGGTTTTCTTTTGCAAAATTCATCCTTTCGACACGGTATCCCCCATATATCATGGTCTAGGCCAGGGGTGGGGAACCTTTTTGTACATGAAGGCCACCTTACAATTCATCGTACCACATAGAGGCCGCATTGAACAAATTATTATTATTATTATTATTTTTTCAATTATTTTATCCCTTTTTAGGGCACGGTGTGAGTTTTCCACCCGCTCCCTAAAAAGTCAGTTTATTATTATTTTTTTTTAATATACACAAGCCCACCGGCTGCGCCGGCCCGGCTACGCCGGGGCCTAGAGACAGAATCTACTCAAACTTCTTTGTCAATGCAACAACAATCGCGATGTGTGGCTGAACAAGCCCTCGATTGTATGAATCGATTCATTAACCATGACTTTGATCACAAGCCATGGAACCAGGCACATAAATTTGATATCCACATAGCGCCTCGACCAAACACGCGCTCGTGCTTGTGGCGGACAGCCTCAAGCACGAGCGCTTCAGTCGCCCGACACTGATCTGCGCCTTCAGTCTCTACCATCCGGAAGATGTGGCATCCTTTCTGCAGAAATATGAAGATATTACCAATCAGTTAGCTTGCATTGTGAGGTGTTTCTTAGACTTGGACTTCCTAAAGGTGATGTACTGTGCATGTGGACTTCTTGGCCTGAATCTAGTGGAGCCATACCTGTCTTTGAAGATGTCAGCTGAAACAACCTACAGCAAATCACTCCAGCATTTCAGCAGCTGCACCAGGAACTGGCAATCAGGATCATTTAAGGCCTATGACAGTGTGGCCATGAAAGGAGGAGAGCTACCAGAAATCATGCTGGCATGGAACACAAGGTAAGATAAACTGAAGAAACAAAGCCTGCAGGACAAAGAGATTGCCCATGTGACAGTAGATCGGCGAAAAGATCTAGGTCCTGGACCAGCTGAAAAGAATGGGAGGATCATACACCTCAGCTGCTGGAGTAGATGAGTATGCGGCAGACACTGACAACAACCAATACACAAAGATACAACCCCTGTACCTGGAGTTTCGCTATGCTCGAGACACGTGACTTTCCCAGCCGAAATCAAGCGGCCTAGTTCGCCTCATGAAAGACTACAAGAAGCTTCCAATCAACAGCTATGCAGTGAACCTGAAACTATACCTCAAGGACTTTAATTGTAACGAAGAGGTGACTATGGAAGTCTTTAATGAGGCCATGGACATAATCCTAGGTCACTGACTATCTGTTGACAGATTTGGTGAACAATAACGCACTCTTGACACTCAAACTGAACACTATGGACACACATTCTGGTTTTGCTGTGCTTGATGTTCATTATTATTTGTCTCTAGTAAATCTAATGTCAATAATATTGAGTTTCCTTTCTGTATTCCAGGCCTTTACACAAATTGAATTAAAAACACTTTTTTTGGAAAGAGCAAACTTCAAGGCATATGTACAGAGGGGTTAAGCTTAATTAAACTGTTTATGATTGGTATTTTCTCGTTCATACTGTCCATCTCCATATTCTAAGGGAGTATATCAAAAAATTAGTACTAACACCACCTTCTACTTTCATACTTCTCCTCCTCCTCCTCCTCCTCCTCCTCCTCCTTTCCCTCCCCCTACCAGCTCCTCCTCCTCCCCCCTCCTCCTCCTCCTCCTCTCCTCCTCCTCTATCACTTCCACCACCTTTTTCTCTTTTACAACACACACACACACACACACACACACACACACACACACACACACACACACACACACACACACACACACACACACACACACACACACACACACACACACACACACACACACACACACACACACACACACGCGCGCGCGCGCGCACACACAGGCTTGATTATGCAGTGGTACCGCTCTCGACAACTAATTCATTGATCCAAGTTCGAGTCCCATCCAGGGTTCTAAATTTAAACATTACTACACTGCGACAGGCACTCCAACTCTGGTGGGCAAGAAGTTTGGGTCTGTGTATTCACTTGGACTTTGGATCACGTGTTGGACTCGTCATCGACAGCTATTTCCCTCCTGGAAGAGAGCTCAGAGCTCGTAGGTCCGATCTATGGGTAATGCTATGACCTTGCACACACACACCCCCCAACTCCCCGCCCACGAGAGTTGGAGTAACACCCCTCAGCGCTGCGATACTGATATTATTTCAG
>NC_134814.1:18957179-18967179 GCF_046742065.1 Oratosquilla oratoria
TCGCCTTCGTTCGTGGGCGGTGCGGAAGGTGGGGATGTCCGGCTTGACGTCATGGGCGAATGGCGGCGGGTTTCCTTGGGGGGTGTCCTTCGTGTCGTCGCCACCCGAAGAGCTCTCGCTGATCAGGTGCGTCTTTTCCCCGGGGAAAGAGAATTCGCACGGTCCTCGTCTTCCCTTCCGCCTCATCAGGGCCAAGAAGACTCTAAAAGTCACCAGGAGGACCATCAGTGCCCCAAAGAAGTCTGACCAGACCATCGAAACTGTGGAGAAACCACGGAACTGCTCAAATAAGGAAAAGGGGTAGACCTCTGCCTCGCCTTTCAGATGAAAATCGAGTTGTTCTCCTGTGACTGATGTTTTCATCAAGGAAACACTTCCTCCTTTGCGCAAGAAGACAGAATCAACAACAGCTTCATTTATGGAGGAATACATAAAGTGCAATTTGCCGTCGTCGGTGGCCACAATGGCCTCTTTCTCGAGGGACCCGATGCTGACATTACTCAGAACCAGAGGTCCGTCTCTCACAACTATCCCTCCCTTCACGATGCGGTGGATCGCCCCGCCTTCCATTTCGGAAATGGCATGCACAGAGTAGACCATTTTGTTCAAGACGTCGATGTGGCAGCCGATAATGTTCAAATGTTTACCACCAGACACCTCTAGACGGTCCAGCGACTTGATAGAAGTGTTCGACAGCAAGCAATCGTGATCAGTGTTCAAAACGGAGTCGAAACTGTCAACACTGGAGTCCACGATATTGAGGTCAGTAACGTAGGAAACATTGAGGGATGCTACGTTGCTTCTGGTGATATACAGGCGTCCTACAGCACCCTCTAGGCTGAGGACATTGCTATCAAGGATGTGCAAGGATCTCGTAGGGTTGTTCTCGTCCTCCCCCGTGTGTACAGTGACACTCAGCTCGTTGGAGGAGGACACGATGATCTGGCCAAAGCACGACACGGTGACGCTGAGACTCTTGGCCCCAATCAGCTTCAGGGTCTTCCACTTGTTGCAGCCGGTCGGGTACGCGTTGAGGATGACCTGGCAATGGAAAACATGTTTGAACAACAGCCTCGGACACTGACGGCAGTGCTTTAGGTCACAGTGGTTTCATGTTTGAATCGATTAAAAAAAAAAAAAAAGAGAGAGAGAGAGAAGACCCACCTCTTCTGTGGCGTCGGTGTAGTTGCAAACCATACTTTTATGGGTGTCGTTATGGCAGAACGGGAGCTCAAGGTCGACGTCAATGGAATTGGCATGGAGGAGAGGCCAAACCCCGAGGACCCCTCCAAGCAGGAGGAGGAACGGTGTCCTGCCCGCTGGGTTCCTCATCGGGTTCTCGGTCTTCCTCCTTGTTTGCACAAACAACGGTTTTCGATTCAATACCTAAGGCACCGTGGAGTGACACTATTGGAGAATGCCAAATGACACTACTGGGGGACACCGGAGGCAATTCTCGACTAGCGCCACCCGAGTTCGCAGCCACTCAGGACAAAAACAAAGATACGACTGGTGCCGGCGGCGCCTCGGCATTCCCATAGAGCTCTCATCCTGAGACGGGCGTCGGGGAAAAACCTGAAGAGGCACAAGTTATCTATTCAGGAAAATCTACGAAATAAAAGGAATGTTTGCTTACACACACGCACCAGTAACTGTGAAAGGTTTGATGGTATAGTCCAAGCCAGTGCTATAAAGAGATCTAAAACTGGGGATGATAGATGGAGAAATAGGGATGTGACCCTACAAGCACAACTCTTTTCGTGTATATTACGATTGGAGAATCGCCCCTCCACCTGTCGCATAACAAAACACCCCCACCCTCTCTTGCTCTGTGTGGTCCCCTCTCCCTCTCCATCTCGCCTTCCCCTTTCCTTCCCTTCCCTCTGGGCTCGTATTTCTCCTCCTCTTGTCCTACTTCCTTCTGGCTCGCAGATAGAGTCCGCAAAACGCTATGAGGTGGAAAGCACAGTAGAGCAGAACCATGAAGCTTAGGTCAAGGGGGACATGATCCTCATAGAAGTACTGCTTGAAAACCTGGTAGCCTGTAGTGATGCAGGGGACGGAAGGAAAAGACACCAACATATTGTTAGCAATAAATAAATAAATAAATAAATAAATAAATAAATAAATAAATAAATAAATTGGGCAAAATAGATAAATTCAGGCAAATAAGGAAAATTAGGTAAATCAGAATTTTGAGTAAATTGGTGAATTTGGTAAATAGGGTAAATTTATTAAACTGGGTTAATGCGGTCAATTAAATAGATAGGATAAATTGGGTAAATTAGGTAAATTATGTAAATTGAATAAATTGGTTATAGTAGGTCAATTATGTAAATCGAATAAATTAGGTAAATTTGGTAAATTGTGTAAATTGGATAAGTTGGATATATCTTATAAATTAGGTTAATACATCAGAATGGGAAAGAACGTAGTGAGTGTTCTTTCTGATGTTCCAGACCAGTGGTTCCTATTTTTTTTTTTTTTTTTTTTTTTTTTTTTTACAACTGTACGTACTAAGGTTACCTTATTCCTAATGCCGGGTTCCGCAATGTTTTCTTGATTTTATTTGATTTTTGATTTTTTTACCACCCCTCCCTTACCCCCGAAAATTTGTTACCTCACCCCCAGGGGGTAATTTATCCACATTTTGTGAACCAATATTCTAGACTTCTATTCATGTAGTCACTGTGAAAACTTCGTTTCTGCGCATGAACCAGAATAGGTAACGCATCCTTCCTAGCAACCAAAGCATGGTCCTGGAACAAGGAGCAACCCATGAGGGGGTCTGGGGTGTAGATGGAGCGGATGTGGGGTGTGGATAGAGTGTTTCAAGTCAAAAACGTCTTGCCGTGGCAGTTACATGAAACACATTGGATAGGTCGCCTCACGGTTGCAGCTTGATCAAGGTTTCACATATATTTTGAGCAAATTTGATAGATAACGAAGGAGGAGAGGAAGAGGAGAGATGGAGAAGGGGAAGAAGGAAAAGGAGAGAAAAAGAAAAAGAGAAAGAAAGAGAGAAAGAGAGTGTCTGAGTGAGTGTGATTCACCATTGACTCGGATCACCCGTTGGACCCGCGATCGAGAGCTCAGAGCACGTATGGCCGATCTATGGGTAATACTGTGACCTTACACGTACACACACACCCAACTCTCCGCCCACGAGAGTTGGAGTAACGACTCACACCGCAGGGATACAGAAATTATTTCAGCAATGGGCGGGATTCGAACCCGGACAGCTGTGACAGCAGTTACGATCGCTACCACTGCGCCATCAAGCCGTGTGTGTGTGTGTGTGTGTGTGTGTGTGTGTGTGTGTGTGTGTGTGTGTGTGTGTGTGTGTGTCTGTGTGACTGTGTGTGTGTGTGTGTGTGTGTGTGTGTGTGTGTGTGTGTGTGTGTGTTTGTGTGTGTGTGTGTGTGTGTGAGAGAGAGAGAGAGAGAGAGAGAGAGAGAGAGAGAGAGAGAGAGAGAGAGAGAGAGAGAGAGAGAGAGAGAGCGAGAGAGAGACTTTTGGGGCTCTCAGTACTTGCATAGTGGAGAGAAACTACGCCAGGAGGCACTGAGTAATTGTGGTCGAAGCCGTCACATTTACCCTATTAGAGCGCTTAATGGAGTATTGGAGGAGCACAGAATAAAGAGTCCTCTGGGAATCGAGGAGGAGTGCGGGATTCGAACCTAATGTATAGCTTATATACAAAAGAGAAAAAGCTTTATACCCTTTCACAAGTGGTCGCAGACTCGCAGGCACACACACACACACACACACACACACACACACACACACACACACACACACACACACACACACACACACACACACACACACACACACACACACACACACACACACACACACACACACACACACACACACACACACACACAAACACACACACACACACACACAGTCACACGCGCACACACACACACAAACACACAAACACACACGCGCACACACACACACACACACACACACATGGCGCAGTGGTTAGAGCTCTGGTCTGCCACTACGGAGGTCTGGGTTCGATCCTCGCCCGGGGCTGAAATAATATCAGTATCGCAGCGCTGAGGGGTGTTACTCCAACTCTCGTGGGCGGGGAGTTGGGGTGTGTGTGTGTGTGCAAGGTCATAGCATTACCCATAGATCGGACCTACGAGCTCTGAGCTCTCTTCCAGGAGGGAAATAGCTGTCGATCACGAGTCCAACACGTGATCCAAAGACCAAGTGAACACACACACACACACACGCACACACACACACACACACACACACACACACACACACACACACACACACACACACACACACACACACACACACACACACACACACACACACACACACACACACACACACACACACACACACACACACACACACACACACACACACACACACAAGCATTAAAAGAAAGAAACAAGAAATAATATATATATATATGTATACATGTATATATGCTTACCACAGGCTGAAGCAGTGTTAGCTGTGAAGATGACGATAAGAACTTTAATGGAGAAATGTTATTCATGATGCTGAAGGCCAAGCATCCGGTAACATATGATAAAGAAGACCAGAAGATCCACAATGAAGCTGGGATCTGTATTAGATAATAAGTAAATGAAAAGAAAATTAATTGAATAAAAAATATATAATTGAATAAATAAATTCATAAATGTATAAGTAAATAAAAAATAAAATGAAAAAATAGCATAAAAAAGCAAATGAAAATGAATAAATACAATAAAAACAATATAATTAGATTAATGAATAAGTAAGTAAAGAAACAAATCTATAAAAATATATAAAAAATAAATAAACAAACGAATAAATACATATAGATAAATAAGTAAATAAATAGATAAAAGATAAATAAATGAATAAATAGATGAACGAATGAATAAGAAATAAACGAATGGATAATAAGATGCATGAATAAATGAATTAATTAATTATAAAAACATAATAAGTACAAACAAATTATAAATAGATCAAAGTAGAGTAAAAAACAACAGGAAACCACTTCTAGCTAAGATATATGAAATGTGATAAAATGATCTCTCTCCCTCTCTCTCTCTCTCTGTCTCTCTCTCTCTATATATATATATATATATATATATATACATATATATATATATATATATATATATATATTAATATACTTATATATTTATATACTTATATAAATGTATATACATATATACATACACACACATATATAATATATATATATACATATATATATATATATATATATATATATACATTATATATCTGTATACAGATATATATATATAAATATATATACATTGTATATATATTTATATATAAATATATATATGTATATGAATATATGTATGTATATATATATATGTATGTATATATATATGTATATATATATATATATATATATATATATACACATACATATATACAGAACACCCCTTGCTCACTCCTCCTTCACTCTTACACCCGTCCACTCTTCACTCACTCAGTCCCCCCACTATCTCACTTCCCTTCTCCTCCCTCCCTCCCTCCCCCACTCACTCAACAGCGATATCACTATGGAGAGATAGTAGGCGTCCGCCCTGTAGATGCCGTTCTTGTACTCCCTGAGAAAGAGGAGCATTTCTTGGGGGAAGATGTTGAGGACTCCCTACATGGAGGATTTGATGTGGTCGATTACCACTTGGTAGATAAGAGTCCTTAAGTGAAGGATAAATAAAAGTTTAGATTTCTTTATGACTTGTAATTGATTTGCCCGTCCGCCATGACATACATAATATACGATGAATATATAAACGCTTTGTAAACTGTATGCAATAAAACTATATACAAATACATTTAACAATATAACAGTCAACCTCAGATGAGATACAATATTTACAACATACTATATTGATTATAGTAGATGTATACAATGATTTGATGAAGATTAACAATTTTATTTACAATAAAGCTATGTGCATTAAGGGGACACTGCAGCAATGGCGACGTGTTGCCATAAGTTAAGTGTTCTCGGTGATGAAGAGAACGCCCTCGACGTTCTGAATCCCCGTCTGTTTCAGGGTGACGTTGGGTGTAGAAAATCCCCACCTACACCGCGATCAGCTGAGGAGGAGGATAGTGAGGAGGAGGAGGAGTAACAGTGAGGAGGAGGAACAATGAGAAGGAGGAGGTGGTGGAGGAGGAACAGTAACGAGGAGGAAGAGGAGGAGTAACAGTGAGGAGGATAAGTAACAGTTAAGAGGAGGAAGAAGAGTGAGGAGGAGGAGGAGGAGGAGGAGGAACAGTAAGGAGAAGAAGGAGGAACAGTTGAGGAGGAGGAGGACAGTGAGGAGGAGGAACAATGAGAAGGAGGAGGTGGTGGAGGAGGAACAGTAACGAGGAGGAAGAGGAGGAGTAACAGTGAGGAGGATAAGGAAGAGTGAAGATGATGAGGAAGGGTAAGGAGGAAGAGGAGGAGGAAGAGTGAGGAGGAGGAGGAGGTGGAGGAACAATAAGGAGAAGAAGGAGGAACAGTTGAGGAGGAGGAGGAACAGTGAGGAGGAGGAGGAACAGTGAAGAGGAGGAGGTAGGGGGAGGAAGAGGAAGAGGAGGAGGAAGAGTGAGGGGAAGGAAGAGGAGGAACAGTGAGGAGAGGAAGGTTGGTCTACAAGGAAGGAGTTTTGAGGAGGGGGGAGGGGGAGGGGAGTACGATGAGGGAGTTGGGGAGTTTGGGTGGAGTTTTAGGGAGTTTTGGGAAGTCGGGGGATTTAGGGAATTAAGGGAGTTGGGGGACTTGGGAGCATTGGGGAGAGTTGGAGGGAGTTAGGGAATTTGAGTGACTTCGGGAGGAATTAGTGGAGTTGGGGTATTTGGAGGAGCGGAAGGAAGTTTTGTGGGAGTTTGGGGGGTAGTTTTGGGGTTGTGGGGAGTTAGAAAGGACTTGGGGGAGTTATAAAGAGGGGATCTCTGAGGAGGGGGAGTTATAATTAGAGTGAGGGGAAGGGGAGAGCGGGGAGTCGGGGGAGGGGGAGTCTGTGGGAGGGGAGTTACATCGAGGGAGTAGGCGACTAACTAAAGGTCATGAGAATATAGGTAAGAATACGTATCACAATTAACTGCAACATCTTTAGCAAATACTCTTATAACTTTACGAATGAGGATGAAATATTGCAATGGACATGGAACTGCCTAGCGTAGGTCTTTTGGTCTCTTGCACTCTCCTTCATTCTCATGTTCTCATGTTACAAAATCATGAGAGGCTTTTTTTTATGTGTGAACCGCATTGTTTACAAACAGTGACTAATGCCAGCTACGATCTACGGATGTGAGGCTCGGAAACTGACGAAGGCGTTGGAAACAAATATAAAGGGGCCATCACACTAGGTTATTTTACCTCCAACCTCCGATTCATCGGCGGTACCGCCTACCTCCGGCCCTTTTTCCGCCTTTAAGGTCACGATTACAAGTATTTTTTTTTTCCAATAAATTTACATAGAATGTCATTTGATATGCTGAGGGAAAGTTATTTTTCTTTCAAGATATCAGATTCCTCCTCAAAAGCTGCAGGATGCAAATCTGCCTCAACAGTCGGAGTTAAAACAGCCCAGTGCGATAACGCAGTAGAACACAAATGCGAAAAGGAATCTTACTGGAAGAGAGGAAGAGAGCAAACCGGGAGAGAGAGGAGAGAGAGGAAGACATGAGGAGAGAGAGGAAGAGAGAGAGAGGGAGAAGGGGAGAGAGCAGAGGAGACAGTGGGAGAGAGGTAGAGAGAGAGACAGAGGGATAAGGGAGTGAGAGGTGAGAGGGAGGAAGGTAGGGGACAGAGAGAGGGAAGGAGGGAGAGCGGGAGAGAGGCGAGAGATGGAGGGAGGGAGAGAAAAAGAGAGAGAGGTAGTAAGGAAGGGAGAGTGGCAGGGAGAGGGGGAAAGAAGGAGAGAGAGATAGAGAGCGAGAGAGAGGCAGAGAGCGAGAGAGAGACAGAGACAGACAGAGAGAGAGACAGAGTGAGAGAGAAAGAGAGAGTGAGCTGACTGGAGAGAGAGACATTGTGAAGTCGGTAAAAGAGAGAGGAAGTGGAACTGGGCAGGTACGTTAGCGCGAAAAAAAAAAAAGAGGGATGGAGCAAGTTTGTTACTTACTGGACACCGCGAGATGGTAAGCGTCTAAGAGGGAGACCAGACAGAAGGTGACAAGATAGAGAATATTGCAGGAGTAACGTGGCAGACGTTGGGCACAGTCGTGCGATTAATGAAATGGAAAGGAGGAGGACTTTGTTCAGGAGTGGGCTCGAAATTGTTGATGGATGGATGGATTGATCGAGTTGGGTAGGTAGGGGGGGGGCCTTCAACTAGGAAATGGGATAAATTGAAAGAGGGAGTGGGGGCGGGAACTCCCAATAGTGGGGGAGTTGTTATGAGAGAATTGGGAGCTAGAAAGAGGAAGTAAGGACGAGGAGGAGGAGGAGGATAGAGGGGGAGATGAGGTAGAGGATGAAGAGGAGGATAAGGAGGGCAAGGGAATGAGGGGGAAGGAAAGAAGAGGGAGGAGGTGGAAGGAAGGGGGAAAGGAGGTGGAAGGTGGATGAAAAGGAGAGGAGATGAAGGTGGAGGGGAAGGAGAGGGAAGAAGAAGAGGATAAGGAGGGGGAGGGGAAGGAAGGGAAGGAAAAAGGAGATGAGGGGAAGGGGAGGAAAAGGAGGGAGAAGAGAAGGAGGAGAAAGAGTGATAGGAAGGGGAGGGGAAGGAGAGGGAGGGAAACGAACAGGAGCGGAAGGAGGTAAAAGAGGAGGGTAAGGAGGGGGAGTGTAAAGAAGGGTAGGGGAAGGAGGGGAGGGGAAGGAGGGGCAGTGTAAGGAGGAGGAGTAGGAAGAGGAGGATAAGGAGGTGCAGGGGAAGAAAAAGAGGGGGAGTGTAAGGAGGGGGACGGGATGGAGGTGAGGGGAAGGGTGGGAGGTAAAGTGGAGTAGGATAAAGAGAGGAAGGAAGGGAGGGAGAGGAAGTGGGATAGTAGGAAGAGGAGGAGAAAAATGGAAGAGGAGCGGGGGAGGATGAGTGGGAAGCGGGAGGAGGAAGAGGAGAAAAAGGAAGAGTAGGAGGAGGAGGAAGAGAAGAAAGGTGGAGGAGGAGCCATAGGAGGAAGAGAACAAATGAACACAAAGGAAGAACAAACAACAGCAGGCCTACTGGCCCTAAGGAGGCTGTTTGTGTTTACTAAACTAAGCTACAGTTAAGAAAACAGGGTAGAGGGTGAACTAACACTACTACTACCACTATCCTATCCAATTGCAATTAAATGCCGGGTTGTCAGATCTTTATTTAGAAGGGGGATGAGGAGGAAGAGGAGGGGTAGGGAGAGGAGGAGGAAGAGGAGGGGAGAAGGAAGAAGAGGAGGAGAGGAGGGGGAAGAGGAGAAAGAGGAAAAGGAGGGGAGGAGGAGGAACAGGAAGGAGGAGAAGTAAGAGGGGTATGAGGGGGAGGAGGAGGAAGAGAAGAAGGAGGAAGAAGAGGGGGAGGAGTAGGAAGAGGAGGGAGGAGGAGGAATAGGAAGAGGAGGAGAAGGAGGAAAAAGAGGAGGGGAGGAGGAAGAAGAGGAAGGGGAGGAGGCGAAAAGACATCTTGGGTTTCGTATGTGAACGTAAAACCGCAGGATGGATGGATGAAGGAATGGGCGGATGGAGGATTGGATGGATGGCGGATTGGATGGATGGATGGATGGCGGATTGGATGGATAGATGGATGGATGAAGGAATGGATGGATGGAGGAATGGACGAATGGAGGAATAGAGGAATGGATGGATGGATAGGTGGAGGAATGGATGAAAGTATAAATGGATTGATGGATGGAGGAATGGATGGATAGATGAAGGAGCGGATGGATGAATGAAGGAATGGATGAAGGAATGGATGGGGCCACAGTCACAGTCACAGCCCACGCGAGTCCGTTGTCTGTGGCTTTCATTATCCACAAAACCTCTTATTCGGATGCTTAAAACGGCCCGCTTTTAACT
>NC_134814.1:18972179-18975577 GCF_046742065.1 Oratosquilla oratoria
TAAGTTAAGTGGTGGCTTCATGTCGTGGTGGTCAATGAAGTGTTGGAAGATAGAGCCTTGGTTTCGGTGGTATTGGAGACGTCTTCTTTGCGTGGTGGAGGATCTACCGATGTAGGAACAGGAGCCATGATTTTGAAATCATGAATGATTATGTTTATACTTTGAACTGTGAAGAAAAAAAAAATTATTCTTCAAACTGAAGAATTTGAATCTTAAGATAGCCAAAGCTATTAGCGCAGTTGACTTGAATCCAAAAATATATATATTTATATATATGTATATTTATGTATATATATATATATATGTATATATATGTATATATTTATATGTTATACATATATATACATATAATATATATATTTATTTGTATGTATACTTATATATATATACATATATATATATATATATATATATATTTATGTATATTATATATATATTTATGTATATATATATATATATTTTTATATATATATATATTTACATACACACATAAACACATATAAATATATATATATATATATATTATATATATATATATGTGTGTGTGTGTGTGTGTGTGTGTGGTGTGTGTATGTATATGTATATATATATTTATATATATATATACATATATATATATATATATATATATGTATATATGTCAAATCAATCTAATCAGCCATCCTTAGTCCACTGCTGAAGAAAGGCCTCCTTCATATCATTCCATGACTCGCACGACTGCGCCATCCTCTGCCACGTCACTCCTGCGAACTTTTCTGTCTCGTTTCACCACCTTCTGTCTGGTCTCCCTTTTCCACGCTTCACGCTTCTATCAGTGGTGGTGTCCCACTCAGTAACAACAACTTGCTCCCTCGTCATCAGGTTGTTCGCTTTAAACTTACCTGTCCAATTCCCCTTCATCTCTTTTACTGCCTCCACATTATTTTCATTAGATTGTTCTCCCTACCTTGTCACTTTCGGTTCTTCACTATAAAACACAATCAACACAAAATATATCCCTACAACCAAAATAAAAATATACTTAACCTACACCCTCTCAAACAATCATCCTCCCCCATCAAAACTCAACCCTCAACCCCCCCCACTTACTTCTAACCCTTCAAACAATTATACACAATCCTCAAACCCATACCACTAAAAAACAACAACACATTACCAAATACAAACAAAACTCCTCCCACAAACAACCAAACCCACCCGTCCCACTCACCAACCCCCCACAAACAAATCCAATAATAATTCCCAACAAATTAAAAACAAAACACCAAAACCTCAAAATCTCCAAATAAAATAACACCTTCAACAATCCTACAAATAAAAAATCCCACCTCCACCATACCACTACCAAAATTTTATTTACCACAACCTCACACAAACCCAAAAAAACCACCAAACCATAACAAAACTCCTAAACCACTAAATTTATCCAATAATAATCTACACCAAAACAAATCAAAAAATACAAAACATATATCCAACTTTAAACAAATAACCCAAAAACCCAAACCTCAATAATAAATACCCATAATTACTCTCTAAACTACAATACAAATAAACCTCTACCCTTAACAACCAACCCCCTACCCCCTCTTACACTAACAAATACAAAAATCACTAATTCAACACTATCCTCATTCAACCTACTACAAGATCAACCTAATATAAAATTAATTAAAACAACCCCAATCAATACACACATACTCCCACAATTCTCCACCCAAACACGCACAAATCATCCCTCATTCCTTACTCACTAATAACTTAAACATAAAAAAAACATCTTCCCACCAACTCAACACTACAACCCATCCTCACCATAATCCCCCCACATCCAAATCAACTAACCCCCTCCACATTAAAACTCCAACTACACTCAAAAAAAAAAACAACACTTACTCCCTATTCCCCAATACAACACACCTAAAAAACCAATTTCCAAATACCAACCTATACCATCATATACACTAATACAACCCAACTACATTAAAATCTTTCCAAAACCTAATACCAACATAAACCAAAAACCATAATAAACCATACCTAATTCAAATAATCCTATAAATCAAATTATTCACTATTACCTCCCTGCTTCCCCATTTAATTCAACCTTCTTCATCACTCCTTAAAAAAAATATATATCTAACCTTTAAAACATCGTCAAAAAATTTACCAACAAATCCAATAAAATTATTTCACAAAACTTATACCAACAACAACACAACTTATCCTCACACAAACTTTATCATTTCTAAAACATATTACCACCCCACCCAAATCTTCAAACAATAACTCCACTTTCTTATACTAACTCAAATTTACATTCACAAATATATCTATAAATAATCAAAAACCCCATAATCACATTCATCACCCTCTCAAAAAACACATCAACTCTAAATACTACACCTCAAAACCCACACCTACCTTAGACCAATTACTTACACCCCCCCCCCCCCCCCCCCCCCCCCCCCCCCCCCCCCCCCCCCCCCCCCCCCCCCCCCCACCCCCACCCCCCCCCCCCCCCCCCCCCCACACACACACCACACACACACACACACACACACACACACACACACACACACACACACACACACACACAAAAAACAACACACACACACACACACACACTCTTTTCTTCACCTTATATCCTCCATCAATTTATATATATATATATCTATATTATATATATTATAATATATATATATATATACACATAACATAACTACCAAACACCTAACCCTACCCCTCAATAACTAATAACTTCTAACATTTAACCTTACTATTTTATCATCTAATCCCACCAAACTACATATCTATTCTATATACCCACAACTATTTTTCTCATTTATTTTATTATATTATACCATCCCTCCACACTCATTTTACATCTTAATCTACAATTTTCTTCCCCACTAAATCACTCTAATCCCCTATCACCTCCATTATCCACATATCCACCCCCCACCACCCCCCCCCCCCCCCCCCCCCCCCCCCCCCCCCCCCCCCCCCCCCCCCACCCCCCCCCCCCCCCTTACATCTCCCGCCCCCCCCTACACAATCAACCATCACATCCCCATCTTCCTAAAACCCCTCCACCCCCTCAATACAAAATTAACATTACATATCCCATCCCTTCCACACTCCACAATCTACCTACACTTTTACCACCTACCCACCCACACAAAAACACCATTTCTTCTCTCCTCATCAATCTCACTCACTCACCTTAACATCTATCCCTAACCTAAACTACTCCCCATCCCCCCATACCCCCTTATTCCCTCCCCCCACACCTATTTCCCCCCAATTAACCCATCAATCTCTACAATTAAAACCCCTCTCACCACTATTTAATCATCTACTATCAACTTACCCCCTACCCTCACCATCCACCCTAA
>NC_134814.1:18983577-18986077 GCF_046742065.1 Oratosquilla oratoria
CCCAGGGCAATGGACAGGATGCAGGGATGACCCGTCATCAGGAGGTGCCAAGATAAGAGGGAGGAGAAGGGTTGAGGGGAGTGGAATATGTAGGGGATGGAATGGGTGGGAGTGGTTTCTAACGCCTTTTTCTTTTAGCTACCCCCGTATAAGGGGGAAAAGAGCCTTTGGTATATGTATGTATGTATGTATGTATGTATGTATGTATGTATATATGTATATAAATTTTATATATATATATATGTATATATTATATATATATATATATATGTGTGTGTGTGTGTGTGTGTGTGTATATGTATATATGTATATATATACATATATATATTTACATATATATATATATATATATATATATATATACATATATATATATATGCAGATTGATCACTAAAACACGTGATTCAGTATTTTCGCTGGTAACCTAAAGATGTTTTATATACATACATATATATATATATATATATATATATATATATATATATATATATATATATATATATATATATACTGTATATATATCCATATGTATATATATATATATATATATATATATATATATATATATGTGTGTGTGTGTGTGTGTGTGTGTGTGTATATACATATGTATTCATATATATATGTATATATATATGTATATATATATATACATATATATGTATTATATATATATACATATATATATATATTCATATATATATATATATAATGTGTGTGTGTGTGCCTGTGTGTGTGTATGTGTATGTATATATATATATATATATATAATACATATATATACATGTGGGTATATATATATATATATATATATATATCTCTATATATATATATACATGTGGGTATATATATATATATATAGTATATATATATATATATGTATATATATATATATTATAATATGTATATGTATATATATATCTCTATATATATGTGTGTGTGTGTAGTTTATATATTATATATTCATAAACATATCGAGAATGAAAGGACAAATTTATTTATTCATATTCGCAACCAAAACTGTGATTTACTTGCGCTCCTCCAATGATTGATCAATTAAGATCCCTTTGAATGCGGAAGAACTTATTTCGCAACTGAATATATGGACTTGGATGATATGTATTTATGCTTTCCTGTCCTCATTTACCCAAATAGATACTTTATTTATTTCTCCTTTTCTCTTTCCAGGCGTTATGGACTAACGCGCTCGTGGTTCATGGCAGGAGGCAGCGTTGTTGAGGTGAGTTTCTCTGAAGGAGTTAGAGAAGAAGTACGAAATGAATAGGTACGAGTAAATACTGGAGGCTTCTTTAGATTAGATAATATCTCCTGTCAATGATCATAATAAGACAAACAAGACGATTTTTGCCTTGATAACGTTTGCCATGTTAACGTTTGCCATGATAACGTTTCCCATGATAACATTGTTCATAATGTGTTTTCAGAATTTAAGAGACACACTGATATACAACGGCAATGCTTCTATTGAAAGTTTAGTATCATTTCCTCAGGGACCCGAGACTGGATTGATTAATTATTTGATCAACATATCTATTTATCAAATTCTTTGCTTATGCGATCTTTCATTTCTCCACGGAGCAAGATGAAATCATAGATGCAGTAAATTGCATTTCCAAATGCAGATATTATCAGACATTCTAAATTAGCACAAACACACTAACACACACGTTTAATGGAAGTTCAGAGACGGGATGTCACGAGCATAGCTGTTATTCTATATCAGGGATTCTCAGCCTTTACTTGGCCCATTCACCCCTTTCACCATTTGTCAGAATGTCATTCTCCCCCTCCTTTCCAAGATTGTCAGTTTCAAAAGGTGCATTATAGATAATATGCAAATATTACTAAAAAACCTTTTATTTTTTCCAAATTAGTATATATTTTTCCCAAATTAGTATAAATCCAGCCCAGGTGACAGGCCAGATAGGCAAAAACCTATAATTGCTTTCCTCACCCCGTAAGCTGACTGTGGTCACAAATCACCCCCAGAAATCCCCAAATTCCCCCCTGGGGGTGAATTTCACCCCCAATGAGAACCCTTGTTCTATAAATTAAAATTAGGTATATACATAAGCAGACATAGGCACATTGCGCACAAGTCCACGTGCACGCACAACGCTGCTGTAGTTGTTAGAAAACAAAGGAGACACCAGAGATGATAGAGTGGATTCATTGGGAGGAAGTAAAATGGGAAGAATAACTTGTGGATAGGACGAACAGAGTACCACAGGGGCTGGTATTCGGACCAGACATGTCCTCGATACACACAAAATACTTTTGAGGAAAGGGAGAGGAAGTTGTGCAAATATACTTGCAAACAACGTAGACTAACGGAGAAGAATCATATTGTGTAGTCATGGTGTATGTCAGAGAAAAAAAGATAAATCAGTTTTATTTGTAGCAAATAAAGTTTGATTCAGGGTTTAAGGTGTTAACTAAGATAAAAGCAACCTAATGAATATAAAGGGAAGAAACGAAGATG
>NC_134814.1:18996077-18998577 GCF_046742065.1 Oratosquilla oratoria
AATGATAATAATGATAATAATAATAATAATAATAATAATAATAATAATAATAATAATAATAATAATAATAATAATAGTAATGATAATATTAATAGTAATAATGATAATAATAATAATAATGATAGTAATGATACTGATGATGATGATGATGATCATGATGATCATGATGATAAACGTTGCGTGACCATTAATGTTCCGAGCGATCTCC
The DNA here is from genome assembly GCF_046742065.1 of Oratosquilla oratoria. Classification (NCBI taxonomy): domain Eukaryota; kingdom Metazoa; phylum Arthropoda; class Malacostraca; order Stomatopoda; family Squillidae; genus Oratosquilla; species Oratosquilla oratoria. Next base: position 18,996,286 of record NC_134814.1, read on the forward strand.
AAATTATCTCCGATTTTTTGTTCCAACAAAGAATGAGGAAAAAGAAAAGACACAAATTTTCAACCCGCGTAGCGCTCATGTCACAATGCTCGTGCACGCGGGATTCGCGCGAGATCTAAACAACCCGTTCAGAAACCTTCACTGCATTCAGCGATTCGCGCCGGCTCGTGATTCTCTTATTGTATTATTTCGGAAATAATTCGTGCGTGACCGTTATTGCTCCGAGCACCCAACCAAATGCTCTCCATTTTTTTTTTCTAACGAAGAATGAAGAAGAGGAAAAGTAAGACACCAAATTTCAACTCCCATAGCGCGCACGTCACAATACTCGTGTGCGCGCGTTTCGCGCGACGCCCAAAGAACCCAACAAGAAACTTTCACTGCGTGAGAGAATACATATATACATACCAAAGGCATAGAAACCACTCCCACCCATTCCATCCCCTACACACTCCACTACCTTCCACCCTCTTTCCTCCCTCACACCTTGGCACCTCCTGGATGACGGGTCATCCCTGCATCCTGTCCACTGCCCTGGGTTAGATGCAATGTTGCAGGACACAGCACATCCACAGCAAGGCCGCTTCATTAATCCGGCAACCCCCCCTCCGTCCCCTCATGCAGAAAAGGAGAAGACTTGGAGAAATCCCTTCGGGTTGCGTCAATTTATTTCTCATACTTACTCTCTCACCCCACATCCCCCACTCCCTCATGCATCACAGCATCATCCATACACAACCCTTCTCCATTAACCCTTATCTTCTGTCCTCTCCCGTCCTTCCTCTTCCTTCTCTTTCGTAATGCCCCTTTTACCCCATCCATCCATCTCATCCTAGGACGCCCCCTCATATACACTCCTTCCACCTCTGCCTTCCACACCTCTTCTACTAATCTTTCTTCACTCATTCTTTCCATGTGTCCAAACCATCCCAATACTCCTTCATCAACCCTATCTCCCAACTCCTTTTCCACCCCTGTTCTCCTCCTCACCTCCTCATTTCCCACTCTTCCAGCCTAGTAACCCCTACCATACTTCTCCGACTTTTCATCTCAAACACATTCAAACTCCTCTCTTCCTCCCTTATGTTCCATGTTTCTGCCTCGTACAGTGCTGTCAGCACAATTACTCCTTCATGTAACCTCCTCTTAGCATCCATTCCCAAATGTCTATTTCTCATTACACTTTTTAATCCACCAAGACATTTACTCGCTTCTCTCAATCTATATTCTACCTCCACCCCCACTCGTCTCTTTCCTGCCACATTTGTACCCAAATATCTAAAACTATCCGCTTCCTCCAGCCTTTCTCCTTTAATACTCACTTCCAGCCTGCTGCCACTCTCTCCACATGTAATCTCATGTTCTTACTTTTGCCCACATTTATCTTCAGCTTCCCTCTTTCATACACCTTCTCAAACTCTGTCACTAGCTTCCTCAATCCCTCCTCTGATCCTGCTACAAGCGCAGTGTCGTCAGCAAAAAACAGTTGGCTTATTTCCCACTTTTCTCCATTTTCTTTAACCATCTCCAACCCCTGAGCCACCACCTTTGCATTCACCTCTCGCAACACCCCATGCATGTATAGATTGAACAGCCAGGGTGACATAACACATTCCTGACGAAGTCCCACTTTTACCTCAAAACATTCACTCTCTCCATTTCTAATCCTAACACAAGCCCTACTACCCTCATAAATACTCTTGACTGCTCTTAACAGATTTCCTCCTATCCCATATATCTGTAATACTTCCCACATTGCCTTCCTGTCCACTCTATCGTAAGCCTTTTCCAAATCCATAAAAGCCCAAAAAAACATCCTTCCCCTTTCCTATAGCTTTCTCACATATCTGTCTTACCACAAAAATCTGATCTGTACAACCCCTACCTGTCCTAAAAACCTACTGTTCCTCACCAATTATTCCCTCTGTTCATCTCCTAATACTCTCAATCAAAACCTTCCCATAAGCCTTTCCAACTACACCCAAGACCCTAATCTCTCTGAAACTACTACACTCACACCTGTACCCTTTTCCTTTGTAAAGTAGAACTATACAGATACTCCTCAAGTCCTCCGGCACTCTACCCTCTCTTAAATAAACATTAAATAACCTCACTAGCCAGTCCACCATAACTGTACCTACTTTTCTTCAGACATTCTGCATGGCATCCATCCAAACCAGGTGCCTTACCTGCTCTCATCATCTTAACAGCTGCTTTCACTTCATTTTTCCCTATTTCTCCTACATTTTCCTCATTCATCACTATCATTTTCTTAGCGCTTCCCACTGAAAC
>NC_134814.1:19008577-19018577 GCF_046742065.1 Oratosquilla oratoria
AACAATACCACATGATATAACCAAGATCAATTTATATCATTCATGTACATCATCATTTAATTCTAGTGGTACTGTAATGAACCACTATCCTCTGAAATAAATCTACTTACAAGACTGTGAGTGAAAAGGAAAGAAATATATGAACTTCCAAAATAAAATATATTATATTCCATATTATGTGAGAAAGAAAAAATATTAACAACTAAAATAAAATACACAACGTTTAAGTTCCTAAGTAAAATTTTTGGTATCCTGTACAATAAATTAAACCAGTTTATAAAACAGCCTCCTAGAGACTCTGACACACATAAATAAAAAATACATTTGTGACTTTTTTCTTGAGTCTAAGTATAATCAAAAGTATCATCAGCATCAGAAATGTTTGATGAACCACTCCGTTTATACATACTTTCACTGGAGAAGAGCTGAAACATCCTTTGGCTAGACACAAAATCTTTGTAACATTTTCCTCTGAAATGTAGATGAGTGCGGATACGGATAACTGCATCTAACATTTTCACTCCCATCCTGTTTCTTAACTTCTTCACATAAGTCACATGTGAGAACACCCTTTCAACCACAGCATTACTGACAGGGGCACTAGGCATGAAAGTACATATTCAGAGATTTCTATGAAAGGGTGGGAGCCTATTACCTTTTTGGAACCTACATTAACCCAAAAAGCTATACTGTCTTCTGGTATTTTGCCATTGAACACAGGTTCCTCACCCCAGTTTACATACAAAAATTTCCTGTACTGTTCTTCAATTTCACCAAAGTTACTTACAGTGAAATGTGGGAAGGGGAGATCTTGAGACTTTGCCCTCTCTAACTGATTAAGAATCTTTACTGGGCTCAATGCTGACAACTTCTTGAATTTATTTTGAGTGGGAGGAAGGCGCCTTTCTAACTGCAGTATGGTTTTATTGATGAAAGAAATACACTTGCAACTTGATGCAAATAAAAGAATGATCTCTTATCACGACCGGGTATTTAAAAACGCCAGAAAAAATGACAAATTCCAGAAAGTGCCACCCAACAAATTTTCCTGCCAAACACAGTAAAAAAATGCCAAAAATGCAAAATTTGGCATTAAAAACACCAATCTGGCAACTCTGTGTAACACACATTGAGACTGGATCCTTTATCCATAAGCATGGAGGCCGCTATCGGTCCGGTTGACATCATTGCATTTCTCTTGTCCATCTCGTATTTCTTTTGGACATCTTTGTCGAGGCCGTGGAGAAAGCTGCCTTGCACCTTGGTGCTTGACTCTGGTTCGAGTCCCCGTGTTTTGAAAAAAAAGGGACCACGGCAAGTCATCAGGCACGTGCCCTTGGCAAGATCGTCCTTCTGGGTCATGGGCGGAAGGAAGGGGTTCTTCATCTCATTCTTGGGCAGGAAGTATGGGGTGGGGCTGGTGGGAGGCTTCTGCGGCGTCCCAAGTCCCAGGGGGTGGTAGGTTAGGCTGTGGAGGGCTCGGTGGTAAATTCGCTGGCTGAAGTGTGGGAGACGGTCGCCGTCGTCGAAGTCGCCTTCGTTCGTGGGCGGTGCGGAAGGTGGGGATGTCCGGCTTGACGTCATGGGCGAATGGCGGCGGGTTTCCTTGGGGGGTGTCCTTCGTGTCGTCGCCACCCGAAGAGCTCTCGCTGATCAGGTGCGTCTTTTCCCCGGGGAAAGAGAATTCGCACGGTTCTCGTCTTCCCTTCCGCCTCATCAGGATCAAGAAGACTCTAAAAGTCACCAGGAAGACCATCAGTGCCCCAAAGAAGTCTGACCAGACCATCGAAACGGTGGAGAAACCATCGAACTGCTCAGACAAGGAAAGGGGGTAAACCTTTGCCATGCCTCTCACATAAAAATCGAGTGGTTCTCCATTGACTGATGTTTTCATCATAGAAAGACGTCCTTGATTGCGCAAGGAGGCAGATTCGACAACAGCTTCATTTATGGAGCAATACTTAAAGGTCAATCGGGCGTCGTCGGTGACCACAATGGCCTCTTTCTCGAGGGACCCAATGCTGACGTTACTCAGAACCAGAGGTCCGTCTCTCACAACTATCCCTCCCTTCACGATGCGGTGGATCGCTCCGCCTTCCATTTCGGAAATGGCCTGCACAGAGTAGACCATTTTGTTCAAGACGTCGATGTGGCAGCCGATAATGTTCAAATGTTTACCACCAGACAACTCTAGACGTTCCAGCGACTTAATGGAGGTGTTCGACAGCGAGCAATCGTGATCATCATTCCAAACAGAGTACAAATCCTCAATACTGGAGTCCACGATATTGAGATAACTAACGTTGGAAACATTGAGGGATGCTACGTTGCTTCTGTTGATGTGGAGGCGTCCTACAGTGCCCTCTAGGCTGAGGACATTGCTATCGCAGATACGCAAGGACCTCCTAGGGTTGTTCTTGTCCTCCCCCGTGTGTGTAGCCACACTCACCTCGTTAGAGGAGGACACGATGATCTGGTCGAAGCACGACACGGTGACGTCGAGTCTCTTGGCCCCAACCAGCTCCAGGGTCTTCCACTTGTCGCAATCGTTCGGGTACGCACTGAGGATGACCTGCCAATGGAGAGCACATTTGAATAACAGCGTCGGACATTGACGGCAGTGCTTTAAGTCACAGTGGTTTCATGTTTGAATCGATTAAAAAAAAGAAAAAGAGAGAGAGAGAAGACCCACCTCTTCTGTGGCGTCGGTGTAGTTGCAAACCATACTTTTGTGGGTGTCGTTATGGCAGAACGGGAGCTCAAGGTCGACGTCAATGGAATTGGCATGGAGGAGAGGCCAAACCCCGAGAACCCCTCCAAGCAGGAGGAGGAACGGTGTCCTGCCCGCTGGGTTCCTCATCGGGTTCTCGGTCTTCCTCCTTGTTTGCACAAACAACGGTTTTCGATTCAATACCTAAGGCACCGTGGAGTGACACTATTGGAGAATGCCAAATAACACTGCTGGGGGGGACACCGGAGGCAATTCTCGACTAGCACCACCCGAGTTCGCAGCCACTCAGGACAAGAACAAAGATCCGACTGGTGCCGGCGGTGCCTCGGCATCCGCATAGAGCTCTCATCCTGAGACGGGCGTCGGGGAAAAACCTGAAGAGGCACAAGTTATCTATTCAGGAAAATCTACGAAATAAAAGGAATTCTTGCGTACACACACGCACCAGTAACTGTGAAAGGTTTGATGATATAGCCCAAGTCAGTACTATAAAGAGGTTTAAAACTGGGGATGATAGATGGAGAAATAGGGATGTGACCCTACAAGCACAACCCTTTTCGTGGAGAATCGCCCCTCCACCTGTCGCATAACAAAACACCCCACCCTCTCTTGCTCTGTGTGGTCCCCTCTCCCTCTCGCCTTCCCCTTTCCTTCCCTTCCCTCTGGCCTCGTATTTCTCTTCCTCTTGTCCTACTTCCTTCTGGCTCACAGATAGAGTCCGCAAAACCCTATGAGGTGGAAAGCACAATAGAGCAAATCCATGAAGCTTAGGTCAAGGGGGACATGATCCTCATAGAAGTACTGCTTGAAAACCTGGTAGCCTGTAGTGATGCAGGGGACGGAAGGAAAAGACACAAACATAATGTTAGCAAAAAATAAATAAATAAATAAAATAAATAGATAAATAAATAAGTAAATAAATTGGGCAAAATAGATAAATTCAGGCAAATAAGGAAAATCAGGTAAATTAGAATTTTGAGTAAATTGGTGAATTTGGTAAATAGGGTAAATTTATTAAACTGGGTTAATGCGGTCAATTAAATAGATAGGATAAATTGGGTGAATTAGGTAAATTATGTAAATTGAATAAATTGGTTATAGTAGGTCAATTATGTAAATCGAATAGATTAGGTAAATTTGGTAAATTGTGTAAATTGGATAAGTTGGGTATATTTGATAAACTAGGTTAATACATCAGAATGGGAAAGAACGTAGTGAGTGTTCTTTCTGATGTTCCAGACCAGTGGTTCCCAATTTTTTTTTTTTTTTTTTTTTTTTTTTTTTACAACTGTACGTACTAAGGTTACCTTATTCCTAATGCCGGGTTCCGCAATGTTTTCTTGATTTGATTTGATTTTTGATTTTTTTACCACCCCTCCCTTACCCCCGAAAATTTGTTACCTCACCCCCAGGGGGTAATTTACCCACAATTTGTGAACCATTATTCTAGACTTCTATTCATGTAGTCACTGTGAAAACTTCGTTTCTGCGCATGAACCAGAACAGGTAACGCATCCTTCCTATCAACCAAAGCATGGTCCTGGAACAAGGAGCAACCCGTGAGGGGGTCTGGGGTGTAGATGGAGCGGATGTGGGGTGTGGATGGAGTGGATGTGGGGGTGTGGATGGAGTGGATGTGGGGTGTGGATGGAGTGGATGTGGGGTGTAGATGGAGCGGATGTGGGGTGTGGATGGAGTGTTTCAAGTTAAAAACCTCTTGCCGTGGCAGTTACATGAAACACATTAGATAGGTCGCCTCACGGTTGCAGCTTGATTAAGGTTTCACATATATTTTGAGGAAATTTGATAGATAACGAAGGAGGAGAGGAAGAGGAGAGATGGAGAAGGGGAAGAAGGAAAAGGAGAGAAAAAGAAAAAGAGAAAGAAAGAGAGAAAGAGAGTGTCTGAGTGAGTGTGATTCACCATCGCCTCGGATCACCCGTTGGACCCACGATCGAGAGCTCAGAGCACGTATGACCGATCTATGGGTAATACTGTGACCTTACACGTACACACACACCCAACTCTCCGCCCACGAGAGTTGGAGTAACGACTCACACCGCAGGGATACAGAAATTATTTCAGCAATGGGCGGGATTCGAACCCGGACAGCTGTGACAGCAGTTACGATCGCTACCACTGCGCCATCAAGCCGTGTGTGTGTGCGTGTGTGTGTGTGTGTGTGTGTGTGTGTGTGTGTGTATGTGTGTGTGTGTGTGTGTGTATGTGTGTGTGTGTGTATGTGTGTGTGTGTGTGTGAGAGAGAGAGAGAGAGAGAGAGAGAGAGAGAGAGAGAGAGAGAGAGAGAGAGAGAGAGAGAGAGAGAGAGAGAGAGAGAGAGAGAGAGAGAGAGAGCGAGAGAGAGACTATTGGGGCTCTCAGTACTTGCATGGTGGAGAGAAACTACGCCAGGAGGCACTGAGTAATTGTTGTCGAAGTCGTCACATTTACCCTATTAGAGCGCTTAATGGAGTATTGGAGGAGCACAGAATAAAGAGTCCTCTGGGAATCGAGGAGGAGTGCGGGATTCGAACCGAATGTATAACTTATATACAAAAGAGAAAAATCTTTATATCTTTCACAAGTGGTCGCAGGCTCGCAGGCCCTTCACCAAACACACACACACACACACACACACACACACACACACACACACACACACACACACACACACACACACACACACACACACACACACACACACACACACACACACACACACACACACACACACACACACACACACACACAAACACACACACACAGTCACACGCGCACACACACACACACACACACACACACACACACACACACACACACACTCACACACACACACACACACACACACACACACACACACACACACACACACACACACACACACACACACACACACACACCACACACACCACAACACACACACACACACACACACACACACACACACACACACACACACACACACACACACACACACACACACACACACACACACACACACACACACACACACACACACACACACACACACACAAGCATTAAAAGGAAGAAACAAGAAATAAAATATACATATATGTATACATGTATATATGCTTACCACAGGCTGAAGCAGTGTTAGCTGTGAAGATGACGATAAGAACTTTAATGGAGAAATGGTATCCATGATGCTGAAGGCCAAGCATCCGGTAACATATGATAAAGAAGACCAGATGATCCACAATGAAGCTGGGCTCTGTATTAGATGATAAATAAATGAAAAGAAAATTAATTGAATAAAAAATATATAATTGAATAAATAAATTCATAAATCTATAATTAAATAAAAAATAAAATGAAAAAATAATATAAAGAAAATAAAATGAAAATGAATAAATACAATAAAAACATTATAATTAGATTAATGAATAAATAAAAAATCTATAAGTAAATAAAAGAATAAAATGAAAAAATAATATAAAGCAAATAAAATGAAAATGGATAAATACAATAAAAACAATATAATTAGATTAATGAATAAATAGATAAGTAAATAAAGAAACAAACCTATAAAGATATATAAAAATAAATAAACAAACGAATAAATACATATAGATAAATAAGCAATTAATAGATAAAAGATAGATAAATGAATAAATAGATGAACGAATAAATAAGAAATAAACGAATGGATAATAAGATGCATGAATAAATGAATTAATAAATTATAAAAACATAAGTACAAACAAGTGATAAATAGATCAAAGTAGAGTAAAAACAACAGGAAACCACTTCTAGCTAAGATATATGAAATGTGATAAAATGATTCTCTCTCTCTCTCTCTCTCTCTCTCTCTCTCTCTATATATATATATATATATATATATATATATACATATATATATATATATATATATATATATATATATATATATATATTTATATACTTATATATTTATATACTTATATAAATGTATATACATATATACATACACACACATATATATAATATATATCTACATATATGTATATATATATATATATATACATATAAATATATGCATATATGTACATATATAAATATATGTACATTATATATATGTATATATATATATATATATATATATACATATACATATGTATATATATATATGTATATATTATATATATATATATATATATATAATATATATATTTATATATATGCATATATACAGAACATCCCTTGCTCACTCCTCCTTCACTCTTACATCCGCCCACTCTTCACTCACTCAGTCCCTCCCCACTATCTCACTTCCCTTCTCCTCCCTCCCTCCCTCCCCCACTCACTCAACAGCAATATCATCTTGGAGAGATAGTAGGCGTCCGCCCTGTAGATGCCGTTCTTGTACTCCCTGAGAAAAAGGAGCATTTTTGGGTGGAAGATGTTGTGGACTCTTTACATGGAGAATTTGATATGGTCGATTATCACATGGTAGATAAGAGTCCTTAGGTGAAGGATAAATAAAAGTTTAGATTATTTTATGACTTGTAATCGATTTTCCCGTCCGCCATGACATACATAATATACGATGAATATATAAACGCCTTGTAAACTGTATGCAATAAAACTATATACAAATACATTTAACAATATAACAGTCATCCTCAGATGAGATACAATATTTACAACATACTATATTGATTATAGTAGATGTATACAATGATTTGATGAAGATTAACAATTTTATTTACAATAAAGCTATGTGCATTATGGGGACACTACAGCAGTGGCGTCGTGTTGCCATAAGTTAAGTGTTCTCGGTGATGAAGAGAACGCCCTCGACGTTCTGAATCCCCGTCTGTTTCAGGGTGACGTTGGGTGTAGAAAATCCCCACCTACACCGCGATCAGCTGAGGAGGAGGATAGTGAGGAGGAGGAGGACAGTGAGGAGGAGGAACAATGAGAAGGAGGAGGTGGTGGAGGAGGAACAGTAACGAGGAGGAAGAGGAGGAGTAACAGTGAGGAGGATAAGGAACAGTGAAGAGGAGGAGGAAGAGTGAGGAGGAAGAGGAGGAGGAGGAGGAGGAGGAACAGTAAGGAGAAGAAGGAGGAACAGTTGAGGAGGAGGAGGACAGTGAGGAGGAGGAACAATGAGAAGGAGGAGGTGGAGGAGGAGGAACAGTAACGAGGAGGAAGAGGAGGAGTAACAGTGAGGAGGATAAGGAACAGTTAAGAGGAGGAGGAAGAGTGAGGAGGAAGAGGAGGAGGAGGAACAGTAAGGAGAAGGAGGAACAGTTGAGGAGGAGGAGGAACAGTGAGGAGGAGGAGGTAGGGTGAGGAAGAGGAAGAGGAGGAGGAAGAGTGAGGGGAAGGAAGAGGAGGAACAGTGAGGAGAGGAGGGTTGGTCTACAAGGAAGGAGTTTTGAGGAGGGGGGAGGGGGAGGGGAGTACGATGAGGGAGTTGGGGAGTTTGGGTGGAGTTTTAGGGAGTTTTGGGAAGTCGGGGGATTTAGGGAAATAAGGGAGTTAGGGGACTCGGGAGCATTGGGGAGAGTTGGAGGGAGTTGGGGAATTTGAGTGACTTCGGGAGGAATTAGTGGAGTTGGGGTATTTGGAGGAGCGGAAGGAAGTTTTGTGGGAGTTTGGGGGGTAGTTTTGGGGTTGTGGGGAGTTAGGAAGGACTTGGGGGAGTTATAAAGAGGGGATCTCTGAGGAGGGGGAGTTATAATTAGAGTGAGGGGAAGGGGGAGAGCGGGGAGTCGGGGGAGGGGGAGTCTGTGGGAGGGGGAGTTACAACAAGGGAGTAGGCGACTAACTAAAGGTCATGAGAATATAGGTAAGAATACGTATCACAATTGACTGGAACATCTTTGGCAAATACTCTTATAACTTTACGAATGAGGATGAAATATTGCAATGGACATGGAACTGCCTAGCATAGGTCTTTTGGTCTCTTGCAGTCTCCTTCATTCTCATGTTCTCATGTTACAAAATCATGAGAGGCTTTTTCTATGTGTGAACCGCATTGTTTACAAACAGTGAATAATGCCAGCTACGATCTACGGATGTGAGGCTTGGAAACTGACGAAGGCGTTGGAAACAAATATAAAGGGGCCATCACACTAGGTTATTTTACCTCCAACCTCCGAATCCGTACCGCCTACCTCCGGCCCTTTTTCCGCCTTTAAGGTCACGATTGCAAGTATTTTTTTTTCCAATAAATTTACATAGAATGTCATTTGATATGCTGAGGGAAAGTTATTTTTCCTTCAAGATATCAGATTCCTCCTCAAAACCTGCAGGATGGAAATCTGCTTCAACAGTCGGAGTTAAAACAGCCCAGTGTGATAACACAGTAGAACACAAATGAGAAAAGAAATCTTACTGGAAGAGAGGAAGAGGGCAAACTGGGAGAGAGAGGAGAGAGAGGAAGACATGGGGAGAGAGAGGAAGATAGAGAGAGGGAAAAGGGGAGAGAGCAGAGGAGACAGTGGGAGAGAGGTAGAGAGAGAGACAGAGGGATAAGGGAGTGAGAGGTGAGAGGGAGGAAGGTAGAGGGGCAGAGAGAGGGAAGGAGGGAGAGCGGGAGAGAGGCGAGAGATGGAGGGAGGGAGAGAGAAAGAGAGAGAGGTAGTAAGGAAGGGAGAGTGGCAGGGAGAGGGGGAAAGAAGGAGAGAGAGATAGAGAGCGAGAGAGAGAGAGGCAGAGAGCGAGAGAGACAGAGACAGACAGAGAGAGAGAGACAGAGTGAGAGAGAAAGAGAGAGAGAGAGAGAGAGAGTGAGCTGACTGGAGAGAGAGACATTGTGAAGTCGGTAAAAGAGAGAGGAAGTGGAACTGGGCAAGTACGTTAGCGCGAAAAAAAAAAAGATGAGAGATGGAGCAAGTGTGTTACCTACTGGACACCGCGAGATGGTAAGCGTCCAAGAGGGAGACCAGACAGAAGGTGACAAAATAGAAAAGATTGCAGGAATAACGTGGCAGACGTTGGGCACAGTCGTGCGATTAATGAAATGGAAAGGAGGAGGACTTTGTTCAGGAGTGGGCTCGAAATTGTTGATGGATGGATGGATTGATCGAGTTGGGTAGGTAGGGGGGGGGCCTTCAACTAGGAAATGGGATAAATTGAAAGAGGGAGTGGGGGCGGGAACTCCCAATAGTGGGGGAGTTGTTATGAGAGAATTGGGAGCTAGAAAGAGGAAGTAAGGACGAGGAGGAGGAGGAGGATAGAGGGGGAGATGAGGTAGAGGATGAAGAGGAGGATAAGGAGGGCAAGGGAATGAGGGGGAAGGAAAGAAGGGGGAGGAGGTGG
>NC_134814.1:19026077-19028577 GCF_046742065.1 Oratosquilla oratoria
CAATCTCTTTACTTTGAACTTCCGTGTTGAAAATTACTTTGGTTTTACTCTTATTCATTTTTAAACCTACTTTGAGACATTCCTTGTTTAGATCACTCAGCATATCTCGCAAGTCTTCTGCTTTTTTGAAATAAGAATAATGTCATCCGTAAATCTTGGGTGGTTCAAATATTCGCCATTAATCTTTAAACCTTTCTTTTCCCAACTCAATCTTCTGAAAATATTTTCCAAGCAAGCTGTAAATAGTTTGGGTGAAATTGTATCGCCTTGCCGTACTCCTTTCTCAATCTTGATCTTTTCTGTATCTTTATGTAGTCGAATCATAGCGGTTACTTTTGCATAAATCTTTTCTAAAACTTACGATCTGTTCGTTTGTACCCTGCTTGCGTAGCGAGTTTAGTATTGCTATTTGTTCTACCGAGTCAAAGGCCTTCTCGTAATCTACAAAAGCTAACCACAGAGGTATATTGTATTCTGTCATTTTGTCGATTAGTTGGTTTATCGCCTGCAAATGGTCTACAGTCAAATATTCGCTCCTAAAGCCTGCCTGTTCCTTCGGTTGGTTTTCATCTAAAACTTGACTTAGTCTATATGTAAGAATCTTGGAGAATACTTTATATATATTTGATAGCAAGCTGATCGGTCGATAGTTGTTAAGGTCCTTATAGTCTCCTTTTTTATGAGGCAAAATCACTATAGCATTACACAGCCTAACCACATTGCAAGCTACTCTGTCTGACAAACTACAGAATTTGACTTCGTTACCAGCAACCTCTCGGTTTTTCAAGAATCCTAGTCCACTAGATCTTTCATTGTTCGTACCTCTATAGTAGAACAGGTGGCAACCATCTTGTAATCATATCAGCTTTTCTTCCACTCTTTGGACTTTGCTCAATCCTACGATGTCCCACTTGATGTTGTCTAGTTCTTCCATTAAACTCTCCAGCCTGTGGTCTTCTGAGAGACTTCTTGCGTTGTAAGTATAGATCTTCATTTTCTTCATGTTGTTTAATGTCTAAGACTTGGATCTGCTTGGACAGTGCTTACTCGCATTTGGTGGCATATTGCCCGTAAGCACACGAGGCAATGAGGTTGGACCTTTAGGAGACGATGATCCAACAGCAACGCCCCGTTTTGTTTTGGGTGTGCTGTTCGCGGTTGCTATGGAGGGCTTTTTTGGCAGTAATCTCACCTCCGTGCCAACTTGTTTCTCGTGAGATATTTCTCTGGTGTCACCTTATTCATTATATTCGGTGAAGCCCTATATCTATAGGGTGCCCAATGGTCCACGCCGTCATTATGACGGTACCCCATATATCTATGAGGAATTTCCTTGTTCGCCATCAGGGACGTGTCAGTTAGCATTGGGTCCTGCGACTATTTGTGTGTACTGCTCTTTGTCTGATCTCTCTTACAAAACCTGTTCGATATGGGTGACCCTACAGAGATTTTCTCTCTATCGACTTAGCGTTTGTAGTCATAAGATTTTCAAGCCTATCCACCACGTCAAGGTGTCAACTCTCGGATAGGTATACACACACACACACACACACACACACACACACACACACACACACACACACCACACACACACACACACACACACACACACACACACACACACACACACACACACACACACTCAACCACACACACACACACACACACACCATATATATATATTATATATATATATATATATATATATATATATATATACATATACATATATATATATACATATATATATATATATATTATATATATATACATATAGAGGGGAGACCAAGCGTAGTGCAAGCATGCATTGGTGTGTGTGTGTGTGTGTGTGTTTGTGTGTGTGTGTGTGTAAATATACTGTATATGTACAGTGCATTCTCACATACACATACACACACGCTCACTCACACACACACACGATGGTTCAGTTGTTAGAGTTACTGGCCGCCACTTCGGTAGTGCGGGCTCGAATCCCGCCCAAGGCTGAAATAATTTCAGTATCGCTGAGCTGCGAGTCGTTACTCTAACTCTCGTGGGCAGGGAGTTGGCGTGTGTGTGCGTGTAAGGTCACAGCATTACCCATAGATCGGTCATACGAGGTCTGAGATCTCATCTGGAAGGAAAATAGCTGTCGATCACGAGTCGAACACGTGATCCAAGACCATGGTGAATCATGGTGAATCACACACACACACACACACACACACACACACACACACACACACACACACACACACACACACACACACACACACACACACACACACACACACACACACACACACACACACACACACACACACACTCTCACAGGTACACATGCACATAAAGAAACAAACACAGTATACTGATTACTGCGTATGAAATGAGTCGTTTATAAAAGCAAAACAAAAGATCTGATACTTTTGGTTATGGATACTTTGACACCTGACAGGAATATCAGCAATATTTTGAGTAAGTCATACAGGCTATTAACGTAAATTAAATATGTTATTCATTA
>NC_134814.1:19033577-19041077 GCF_046742065.1 Oratosquilla oratoria
TACCATCATCTAAATCAAATACATATGGTAATAAATCTTCATAGGTAATAAAAGCTGCTATTATAATAAGTGCTAGAAATATTTTCAAGTCATATAAGTTTTTGTTAAGGATGAAGGTTATAAAATTCCTACTTTCTTTGATAATGTCCTTATGAACAGCTGAATTGACCCGCGAAAATTGATGTTTCACAGCCTTGGCAGCTCAGTGAAAATTTCTTGAAGGAAGGAAGGCACTGCCTAAAAGGAAATTAAACAATGCTAATATAGAGAATTTCCAACTTGCCAGTTTAATTATAACATATTTTGAGAAAATTTCTAGAACGAAAATGTCAATTAAGGAGAAGGCATTGATTGAAATAAGTGCATCGCAATTCCTATTTAATCAAAATATACCAGATGAGTACGAATTTTAGTTCGACATCCAATCAAAGGCTAGGAGATATCATTTAGCAGTGAATAAAAAAATAAAAAAATAAATAAATAAATAAAAAATTCTAATAATAATGGACCAGATAGCAGTCTAACCTCAAGAATCTTCATCGCAATATGTCGATGATGCTTAGGTTAGGTTCATTCATATCTTTGCTCCTTTATCAGTCTTCAAGCTTCTTCTCTGTACTTTTCTCTCCGTTCTTACTAATTGTGGTTACCTCTTCCTCCTCTTTTTGTATATATGTCTTTGTTTATCTGTCTGTATGTCTCTTGCTGGTTGAGCTGGTTAGAGCGTCGTTACTTGCGGCGAAGGTCGAGGGGATGGCGGTTTGAATCCTGCCACCGGCGAAGTTGAACCAAGGGCATGGTTCATTAAATTCCACGCTTCAAAGCCCTCTGTGAGGGGGACTGTCCTAGCCTCCTGATAAAGGGGAGTTTGTGACATTAAGCCATAAAAAAAGTCTTTCCTGCAAGTGTTTGGTACTATAAACGAATTTACAGTTTGTGAAATAACACGACTGACACTGGAATGACGTTTTTAAAGTCGTTTTTGTTTCACTATTGAATCTCCACCAGGGCTGAATATCGAAACTTTATGGTTACTTTCTCTCCCAGTGTTTGGCTTTGTTTCTTTTCGTTTGTCTTTTAAAGGCCTGTCTCACTTAATCGGACAAATATAATACCCCTGTATGGTCCAGAGAATACCTTGAATCAATTACGAATCTAAATATTTGCTCAAAATGTCACTTTCGAAACAAGTACGCCAACGATCTAGTTGGATGTGTAATGTCATCTTGTTCACTAAAAGTATTTCTATCTTCACTAGACGACCATACACAGGACTACTAAGTACTTTGATGACATAGAAGCTTTTATAGATATTTTTTATATCACTTCTGGAAACTAAAAGTAAAAATGCGACCTATTAAGGGTAAAGTTTTAACTACTAAAAAACTTTTATAGATTTGGCCCTGATAATCCCTTTGCTCTCCAGTCCTAATTAGAATAAAATCTTATGCCATTGGCCGAATTACAATTTCTAAAAAGGGCGAATTCGTTCACAAGAGCAGTAATCATTTAATGGCTGTTTCTTTTTCAGCCATGCACGGCTCTTGCCAGTGTTGATTCATTCTTAGGATAGATAATGAAACTGTAAAACGCTACAAAAAAGGGCCAAGAAGGGGTTTGATTGTGCCCTTCCGGTCGGGAAGCCTTGATTGGCATTCTTTTAAGGTCGTTATCGGATCAATGAGGACATTGGTTATCGGGAGGAACCCATGAAGGAGGATTAGCTCATCTGTGTTCGTGTTGTCTTCGAGAAGTCTCGTTTCAGCTCTAGCCAAACTATTCTAATCAGCCCATTCTGGCTACGGTGCAGTCAATGCTATATCATCCAACTCGTCATTTATAGTCACGTGATGTTTTAGGGAAAAAACTCGTAGATAAACTTCATCTGTCTTCCGCCAGCTATCTTGTTCGTGTGTGACATTTCATCATTTCATTCAACTCGTCCAACTCGTCATTTGTAGCCACGTGATGTTTAAGGGAAAAGAAATCGTAGATAAATCGCTATATTCATCTCTGTAACATCCTCTCTTTACGTCATCTACCCTCTCCCGTATTCTTTTCATCTGTCTCCCTCCAGCCTATCTTATTCGTGTGTGACATTTCATCAGAAACGGAAGGTCTATGGCCAAGAACAGTGGTTAACTATTTCTCCCGTCCAGGACAGTGGTTTGGCTTGTCCTATGGCTGCCGCCAGGCTATTGTATCAATCTGCATAGCACTACCCACGGTACCAAAATCGTTACAATCTGTTTCAGTAGGTATAAGGATATATGTATATATCTTTTTTTTTTTTTTTTAAATGACAACTGGAGAATCATCAAATATCCACAAGCCATTTAGTCCCCAGTTACAATGGTTGGTCAATAAGCTGCTAAGTGGAACCATGGAGATGAATAAAGTAGTCTAGAGACAAACAGATTCAAAGGAAGAGTGATATAGACCGTTGCGTTTTGTCATCTGTCGGCATTTGTTTTTTACATATTTACTAATTTGTTTATCAACTTGATATTTTATTTTTATTATTATTAATTTATTTATTTATTTTATTTATATCTATCTATTTATTGATTCACTTATTTGTTTATTTACTTATCTGTTTGTTCATTTATCTATTTATTTATGAATTGATCTATTCATGTATTTATCTATTTTTTCATTTTTTTTATTAATGTTTATTCACTAATCTGTTTATTCGTTTACTTATGTGTTTATTTTTTGTTTGTTTCTATATCTTTTTTTTATCTATTTATTTATATATTTATTAGAGTTTGCTATTTGTTTATTTTCCATTGATTATATTCGAGGTTTCCACAACAAAAGACTGATTGGATGGCTTATATCTCTATAATGACTTATCATCGTGGTGCTATCAATACGATTGATGATTTGTTATCGTTACATAAACCCAAACATATTAACATGATATTTCTTAGCAGCAAGAGTATATCTCGTCCTCTGGGGTATCAGTGTTATCAGGTAAGGTGGATGTTTTGTCTCTGTTGATGTTTGTAATGTTCACTATTGAACAGACGCTTTCCTTTGTTCTCGTGCAGGATACTAACATTGATATATTTTTCGCCTATAGACCAGTGTCCCGTTTTGAGTTATTTCTTTCTGGTTTTATTCAGCGTAAAGAGACACCTCTGTTGACTAAGGGGAATTTTAAAGATTTTTCCTCGTCTTCTCCCTTTCTGCATGGGGGGACGGAGAGGGTGGGTCGCCGAATTTATGAAGCAGCCTTGCTGCGGATGTGCTGTGTCTTGCGACACTGCTTCTGACTCTGGGCAATGGACAGGATGCAGGGATGACTCGTCATACAGGAGGTGCCAAGATAAGAGGGAGGGAGGAGGGTGGAGGGGAGTGGAATATATAGGAAATGGAATGGGTGGGAGTGGTTTCTATGCCCCCTTTTTTCTAGCTACCCCCCGTGTTGGAGGAAAAAGCCTTTGTTATATGTATGTTTTGAGTAACAGAAGAAGTTTTTTTCGGTTCGAGGCAGCTTCTGGCCGTTAATGGGTTAATAAGGACATTCAGCATCTGATAAATCCGGAGCCTAAAATATTCAACACAAAACACCATAAACTTATTCCAAATAGAAACTAGGCGGAATCATAAACAACCATGCAGAGATGTGTCAGTACTTACACAAATGCATCATACAAAAGTGCGCTAATACCAGGGACTAAATACTAACCACAGGCCATATTACTAGCTTTCATTGACTACACATGTTACACCCTTCAGATATTATGGACTTTCGATGGAGTGCAGGGAGACTGCGAAGTAATGCACTAAAATAAATGGTAGGAAATGGGAATTTAGATTATTGATAAGAACTCTCATTTACTACATTAACAAAAACCTAACATCACGAACAAATAAAAGCACATAGATACTAAGATACATAAATATTTAATACCAATTTTTTTCACCAGAGGAGCGTCAATAGGCGTGGAAACAGGGGACACAAAAATTGAATATAGTTCTAAC
Source organism: Oratosquilla oratoria (assembly GCF_046742065.1). Taxonomy (NCBI): domain Eukaryota; kingdom Metazoa; phylum Arthropoda; class Malacostraca; order Stomatopoda; family Squillidae; genus Oratosquilla; species Oratosquilla oratoria. Next base: position 19,037,568 of record NC_134814.1, read on the forward strand.
AAGATCATGGGGGGACGGAGAGGGGGGTCGCCGATTTAATGAAGCTGTGGATGTGCTGTGGATGTGCTGTGTCTTGCGACACTGCTTTCGACGCAGGGCAGTGGACAGGGTGCAGGGATGACCCGTCATCTAGGAGGTGCTAAGATGGGAGGGAAGGTGGAGGGGTGTGGAGTGTTTTCAGGGATGGAATGGGTGGGAATGGTTTTATGCCTTTTCCTTTTTGGCTACCTCCCTAGTAAGGGGGAAAAAGCCTTGGTATATGTATGTATATGTAAGATTATACAAACTCAGAGTTAAAACCTGAGCTGGACTTGTACGTGGGACCCAGGTGGTAGGTGAGATTCTTGGGGCCTCACGGGCCGAGATACTGGGTAGGCATTGGGGACAACCGTCGTTGGGGGACTCCGTCGTTGGGCTTCCATCTTGAGATCATGGTGCTTGGGTAGCTAGTCTTCCTCTTGTTTTTTAAAAAAGAAGAAAACGAAATTTCTCTGTTGACTCCTGTGAAACGGGTAGCTGGTCTTTTTCTTGTTTTTTAAAAAGAAGAAAACGAAATTTCTCTCTTGACTCCTTTGAAACGGGTAGCTGGTCTTCTTGTTTTTTAAAAAGAAGAAAACGAAATTTCTCTCTTGACTCCTTTGAAACGGGTAGCTGGTCTTCTTCTTGTTTTTTAAAAAGAAGAAAACGAAAATTCTCTCTTGACTCCTGCGAAACGGGTAGCTGGTCTTCTTGTTTTTTAAAAAGAAGAAAACGAAAATTCTCTCTTGACTCCTGTGAAACGGGTAGCTGGTCTTCTTCTTGTTTTTTAAAAAGAAGAAAACGAAAATTCTCTCTTGACTCCTGTGAAACGGGTAGCTGGTCTTCTTGTTTTTTAAAAAGAAGAAAACGAAATTTCTCTCTTGACTCCTTTGAAACGGGTAGCTGGTCTTCTTGTTTTTTAAAAAGAAGAAAACGAAAATTCTCTCTTGACTCCTGCGAAACGGGTAGCTGGTCTTCTTGTTTTTTAAAAAGAAGAAAACGAAATTTCTCTCTTGACTCCTGTGAAACGGGTAGCTGGTCTTCTTCTTGTTTTTTAAAAAGAAGAAAACGAAATTTCTCTCTTGACTCCTGTGAAACGGGTAGCTGGTCTTCTTCTTGTTTTTTAAAAACAAGAAAACGAAAATTCTTTCTTGACTCCTGTGAAACGGGTAGCTGGTCTTCTTGATCTGCAGGCTTGTATTACATTGGTTGTCTATATGCTTCTGGGCAACGTCTGCTTTAGTATTCCCTTACTTGTATGGAAAGGATGTTGGCTCCATCTTGGCTCGATTTTTCATACTGGCGATTCGTAGTCTCATGTCGTCATCCTTTTATTTTTATCTATTACTTTTTTGTCGACAGTGGTTCCAAAATAGCTCTGCCTCACTTTTATAAAAAAAAAAAAATAAATAAATTATTACAAGAAATTAAAATAATAATTCGTTGTCTGAGCCCACGGCAAGGCAGCAAATTGCTTGTGAACTTAGCCACATCTTCATTTGAAGCAATTATTTTCCTTATCCTATGAATGCGATCAATGTCACTACCGAAAAAATAAAATAGAAAAATAGATGAGCAAATATTAGCAATGCTAGATCTAAATTCTAATTCTAGATGTTTAAATCACTTTCCAAAAAAAAATTATATATATATTCTGTGGATCAAGCTATACGTTCGAGGTACTGACGTCATAGCGTAGTGCCTTGCCTTCTATAAATAGCGGCTGAAATTCAGGTAAAAACCCACACATAGTTAGATTTGCTTATTATTACCATTTAACGATCGCACTCACATAATCAATTATTCTACTTAAGATAATGACTCGGAGACCTCTACCTATCCTATACGAGTAGGTGACAACACCATTTATTATCTTCTTTTGTCGATATTGACGAAATTGTTATATACTTTTGTTTGATCATTACTTCAGTTCCCTTATCGTGGAATACCTCATAATCTTTCCACTTCTGACTCGCAAAGATTTTCCACGAAAAATATTTTATTAATAAAAAATCTACAATTTTGTTGAAATACAAACAGAAAAGGATAGAGGTATTGGGAATTATAAATAATTCAAAGGTCAATAAAAACAGAAAGGTGAAATTTGTGTTTTTTTGGCAGCTTTAGAGGAAAATATCTTTGTATATGTCACAGCATGATATTTGGTATATGAATGTGTGATTATGAAAAATTAATTTCTATAGATTTTTTAAAGGATGTGCCCCCAAAATTGTTTGTGTTATTCGATTGCATGTAATAACTATCAACTAAGAAATTGCATGCCTGCTATGATAAGAAAAAAAAAAACTAAGTTGTCATATTATACTAGAACATATTATGACTAATGTAATTACAAATTGCAAAATACAATACTTTTATGAATGCGTGTACCATGCATTTTATTCTTTTGTGCCATATTTGGTTGAAATTGTTTCATAATTTCCGTATGTGCGGCCAAGCACCACAGAACAATTATTGATAGTTTCTTTTTTCTCTTTTCCTTCCTGTTGCTGTGTGCAGACTTCATCTGAAGTAGGAAGAACTGCTTTCAGGTGAGTCAGTTTTATTCCTTTTTGTTGATATATTGTGTTATATGCCTTACATATGAAGTCATCATATGCTATATTTTAGAAAACGTTCATGCAAGCATACACAAGCACAAGACCTCATTTGAAGAAAATGGTTCTAATGTCAAAAACCTTGATATGGTATACGACTGAGCAAACACCACAAAATATTTCTGTAAAGAAAGTGAAGAAAGTTAGTATATAATGACGTAGACTACTCTTGTGTTTCGATCAGAACAACGCATCTGACCAAAGACGTAAAAGAAAAAAGTACATTTGCTTTATATTGAGTTGTCTTTCAGCATTATACTCATACATATATGTAAGGATGTATGTGTGCATATACATACGCATCCACCCTATCCTTCTCCACTCGCTGCTGTCATGCACCAACACGCCAACTTCCTACATTTTGTTATTCAAAAACCTCTGTCACTGTGTGCCTAGTGGAGCTGTTGGTTACATCAGTACCAGATATAGAAAGAGGAGACTGAAAGAAACTGTTCTAGTCGTTCCTATATACTCGTACCATTGCCCACAGTGCATGTGAGCAAGTGTACTTACTCGATACGACTGTCGAAATACGTCTCGGATCTGCGCTCAGAACCATTACCCCTTGAAGACTTCTACTCACTTTAGAAATCCGAGTATGTAAAGTAAAGGTGACGATATCAATATATTCCAAGTCCCTCCCCGCGTTCCTCAACCTTCATTCATTACTTACTCATCACATATTCTGCCTCCTTTGTCTTCTTCAATGCAAGACAAGGATACACTCTTTCATCACGCAATACCGCCTCATTCGGAAATTGTTCATCTTCATTCATAGAAATTCGATAGCAAAGGATTAGCCTTTTATTATCCGCTCAGCTATGTAGGAACCATTACAGTTTGTGAAAAAGACAACTGCTCATATAAAAATGGT
>NC_134814.1:19046077-19048577 GCF_046742065.1 Oratosquilla oratoria
GAGGAGTAGAAGGAAGTAGTACTGTGGTAAATAGGAGGAAGAGGAGGAGGAGGAGGAGGAGGAGATGAGGAGGAGGAGGAAGAGGAGGAATTGGAGTAGTAGGAATGCTGTGACGAGAGGGGTGCTGAGGAAGGAGAGGACGTGCCAGTGTTGCAGCAAGAAAGAGAAGAACAAGGAGGTGGTTTTGTGACGAGAAAAAGAAGAAAGGCGAGACGGTGCTATGACAAGGACGAGCAGGAGGAACAGGAAGAAGAGGAGGAAGAGGAAGAGGAAGAAGAGGAAGAGGAAGAAGAGGAGGAAGAAGAAGAGGAAGAAGAGGAGGAAGAGGAAGAGGAAGAGGAGGAAAGAGATCTCTGAGTACGAAATGAGTTGGCACATACGGGAGCGGGGCTCAAGACGAATTGGAAGACTGGCCAGTGAGGCAAAGAAGAACGGGCAAGAGGAAGGGGAGATGGTGAGGGAGAGGGATGGCTCGTGGTTGGAGCTTGCACCATCAAAAGAGAGAGAGAGAGAGAGAGAGAGAGAGAGAGAGAGAGAGAGAGAGAGAGAGAGAGAGAGAGAGAGAGAGAGAGAGAGAGAGAGAGAGAGAGAGTTAGAGAGAGAGATTGTGAAAAGATAAAGGGAATTGAAGAGTGCAATTGGGTAAGAGAGACATCCAAACTAAGTTTACATAAAAAATGAATTGGCTTTTCAGACACTCGGGACCCTGGTGAGGAACTGACGCCAGGAGACGCTTTGTTTTGACTGAGGTTGTCATCTTTGCCCTGTGTGTTTGGACTTCCAGAATAAATAGAAACTACCGATAGTTACTGGATTCGAACTCGTGTCCATACCACGGGGCGAACGATCAAAACCAAACTGGTATACGTCACATGGATGGACGGGAATGGAATGAGGAAGAAGACGGGGAGGGACGGGAAGAAAGAGAAGGAAATAGGTCGTAAAAGCGAGACAGGGAAACTCGGAAAGCAAACGAGTTATTAATCAATCAAGTAAATCCCTCAGAAATATTTTGTGTATTGTGCATTTTGAGGAGGAGGAGAGTGAAGAAAGGAAAGTGGGCTGAGGGAAGAGAGAGAGAGAGAGAGAGAGAGAGAGAGAGAGAGAGAGAGAGAGAGAGAGAGAGAGGGAGAGAGAGAGAGAGAGAGAGAGAGAGAGAGAGAGAGAGAGAGAGAGAGAGAGAGAGAGAGAGAGAGAGAGAGAGGGAGGGAGAGAGAGAGGGAGAGAGAGAGAGAGAGAGAGAGAGAGAGAGAGAGAGAGAGAGAGAGAGAGAGAGAGAGAGAGAGAGAGAGAGAGAGAGAGGGAGGGAGGGAAAAGAAAGAAAAGAGGTAATAAGTGGAAAATGTGACGAAGGAAAGGACAACGTGAACGGAAAGGAAATTTTTTTAAGAAAAAGTCACAGAGGAAGAAGGGGAAAAAGAGGTGGTGATAGTGGTAATAGGCATGTTGTTGGTGAAAACTAACAGGAGGAACAGGATAGATAAGAAGAGTGGACGAAAGTCGAGAACGCAAATAAAGTTAACGAGTTATCGAGGAGGCTTTCTAGTTTCGATGTTCTCTATCTCTTTCCTCATGGACTCCTCCTAGTAATGGAATTCTGTTCCAGAAACATCAGGAGATCTTTCCAACTTAGAATGAAATAAACTGAGATCCATGAGCAGTTCTTGGTTTTTGTCAAAGTCAACCCCCTTTGCGAGCGTTTGGGGAGGGCACAGGGTCCGCGTACTCTTCGTTAAGAACGACCCGGGGTCATGAAGTACGCGAATGGAGAGCTGCGGTCAGGATCCATGCGGAGGAGAGGGCGTCTGTCCTGGAGTATTAACCCCCTTTAGTAAGTTGACATACTTTCATGATTTTGATCTGGAAAACAAAATGTGATATTATTCGCCTGAGGGGGCCAACACCGGCTTCTAAGGGATCTCAAACGATCGAAGAAATCTTATTGAGGTCGGAGTCTCTTTATTGAGGTCGAAGTCTTCTTCCTCCCACCCACAGCAGTATCAAAAGCGACAAAGTAACTCACCGCTAAAGTGGCGAGAAGGAAGGCGCGAAGAAGCTGGAAAGTAAATCGACGCGTTCGTTTCCGTCGCCGAGGAACATAAGCCTTCGCGAGTTGTTGTTGGATGACCCGGTGCCATAGCTGCGGCCGCCTTTCGACAAAAAATATTTCCCAATTGGGAAGTGCCACATTGTGACATAATTTTAGAAGAGGAGTGGGCGCATATATGTCTCTCCTTCCTTCATATTCATTAGACAATTAACTCTCATCCCCCTCCAGGATTGGCAGACATGGAAGGGGGTAGGCAAGTAGGCTTCAGAGGAGATCTGTAACCATTCTCTGGACATTCCTGTAACCCTTAGCAACGCCTCTGCAAAACGATGAATATGGAAGACGCAGTGGTGCACGTCGTACCCGATGAGGGTCCGTCTGTAGCTGTCATAAAGAATAAAAGAAAACACTTTTACGTAAATGACTTTTTGTCACGCACAGAAAACGTGC
>NC_134814.1:19053577-19071519 GCF_046742065.1 Oratosquilla oratoria
CCATTTATTATTTCAACAGGATATCATTATCATGCATTTCCTTGAACGACAGCGAAAACACAGGCTAGCCATCCACCTTAGACACGTTACTTGAGATTTATTAAAGTCCATACGTCACAAACTTGTTCATTTTCACGTAGTCCCATGGAAGCATGCAGTTCAAAAGTTTTAGAGATTTGTAGTTGAAATTTTTGTTCCCTACTTGGGTGAAAATAGTTCAAGTTTTATCGGATATTTGTGAAGATGAGTATTTATCATAACTTAAGTTAGCACCATCTACCGAAAACATTTGAATGGTCTCATTTTCATGATTCTGTTTATATATGCCTCTCGTTTTTATACAACACTGGTTTGCAGTGCAGACACGCTTGGTCATACGAGGTTACGAGAGCTTGAAGTCAACTAAATTGCAACGGTTTTTCACTGGTAGCCTATTTCCATTTGTTCCTATTATTTTTACTCACTCGCTTTCCTTCTCTCTGTATCCGACAGTTTTTTTGTGAAAAAAAAAAACATGAAAATATGTGTAGTATGAAATCTGCCTTGTCACAATGAATTTTGTATTCACAAGAAAAATATTATAGAAAGTATTTCCTTGAACGAAAAACCATTACGAACAATATATAGATGTTATTGGGAAATATTGAAAAAAAAATATTAAAGATTGATAGCTGGAGCTAAAGGCTATTAAAAATGATGAGAAATGAATACAGAAAATATAGTCTTCTTGTTTTTATTAAATATTATGTGATAACAAAGATAATGGTAATGAGTATACGCATATAAGGCAAATACCGTTTCTTATTTTTTTTTTCAATAACTTATATAAAGGAAGAGCAGTCAAATTAGAAGTCCGGACAAATAATGTAAAAAAAAAAAAAAAAACGAATATTAAACTTGTCCACTAATACATTATTTCCTGATTACATTTAGCATATAAGGCAAATAACGTTTATTATTTTTTCAATAACCTATGTAAAGGAAGAGCAGTCAAATTAGAAGTCAGGACAAATAATGTAAAAAAAAAAAAAAAAAAAAAAAAAAAAAAACGAATATTAAACTTGTCCACTAATACATTATTTCTTGATTACATTTAGCGAAACGTCCTACATGAAGTGCAATCTTGCAGTACTTGCACTCGCAATAGTCATTTTTCCAAATACTTTTCTTATTGGAAACACAACACTCGTATTTCTCTCCTCTGAGCGTATCAAAGTATGATTCAAAGCAGAATTCAACCTGTCTATTGGATCCACAATCCTGTCGTGGTTTCTGTAAAAAAAAAAAAAAAAAAAAAAAAAAAAAATGAGGTGATTCGCTCACAGTGTGCCTGCAATTTGCATCAAATAAGAACATAAGAATGGAATAAAGTACAAGAGACCATAAGGCCTACAAAAGGCAGCTGACCACATTTCATCCCTATCCACAAAGTTACAAAGGATTACAAAGGATTACAAAGGCGGAGCATGCCGACAGGAGACCTTTTGGTCCATATCTAGGTCGGATGCGAAAAAAAATCATAATAATAATAAAATGATAAATAAAAACTATAATAATGTAAATAACAAATAAAATACATAAATAAATGCATAGGTATAGTTAAATAATAAACAAACAAGTAAATAGTAAGTAATAATAAATTGACATATAACTAATAATAAATGAAAATCAGACCCAAAAAAAAATAATAATAATATAAAATAAATTATAATCATTACAGCATCTTGCTTAGGTTATCTAATCTCCTCTTAGAATAACCAATTGTTTCAGGGCTCAATTTATTAATAAATCTATTTCTTTCGTTAACCACTCAATTGGCAAACCAGCTATTGCCTATTTTCATTTTTCCACTTAAATTTGTCCAATTTAAATTCATTACTACGAGTCCTGCCCTGCTGTCTTAATATGATGACCTTGCCTGTATCACACCTTGAAATTTCTCAGGTCACATTTGACTAGATGCTGGGTCATATTATCGTCATCGATTGCAAGTCTGTTAGTACCACTCGTATATACTGTCCTCCAAGTCTGTCTGTCTACTGATAGTGTCTCGAGACGAAAACCGCTCTAATCGTCACCAATGTACGGCTGGAGCCCAACCAACACCTCGCTAAGAACACCTTTGCCACAAATGCGATAAAATTTGTGGCTCCCGCATTGGACTCGACAGCCACCTACGATGGCATGAACGACACAATTGTTAAAATTCATCATCTTCACTAACTCATCATCTTCACAAACGGATGCAGAACAGCGTCGTCATTGGCAATGATGGACCGCCATAAGGGTAATTATTGTCATCAGATAGCGATTCGGGCAACAGTAACACGAGAAACTTCATTCATAGAGGTCAGTGATCAATGTCGAAGTTAACGTTCCGAAAGTAGAGGAAATGAAATTTTGGACAATGTCCTCCGTTATCTATAATGAAAGAAAGACTATTCAGATGTCCCAGTCAGTGTCACAGTTTACAAAAGGCATAATATCAAAACTATGGGTGGGCGATATTAAACAACTACCACAGGCGGGAAACTGTTTGCCATCTTGCCTCACGTACTCAGCGGAACATGATATTGTTTTTAATCAAATATTGAACTTATTGTGGAAAATTATTAATCATTGCATTTCTGAAAGTTCTGGAAGTATTGCAGAATGAATAGAATCTTTGTGAATAAATATGCCTACCGTTGTCTGGACGTCATGTATTATGACAACTCATGTATTATATAAAGTAAGGTGGAAAAATATCTAACAAATGTAAAATCTATTCCCACCTTTTAACCCGTCATAGAAAAAAGTGTGTATTTAGTGATAGCTTGCTGTCGAGAACTATATTGGTTTCCACATGTTAAGACAAATAGAGTATCTAATACAAAGAAAATATGGGGAAATTACGGTTCGTACTTCCAGTGATATTAAGCTCTTTTCCACCGATGCGGGTAAATTTGTCACGGTGATAAACAGAATATTGTGACGGCAACGGAAATCAAAAGAAAAAGTGGACTCGGCATGGAGTGTGTTAAAGAATGGAATGGGTGCTTTGAGTAACTAAATTCGTCGGTTTCACTCAGTTTCCCTAATATTTCGTTCGGATACCAAAAATAAAACCTCCATTCGGTTGATTGTTGTTCGTCAACTGCCATCGATAGTATTGCTTTGTGTCCACGCCCGGCCATTGTCATTTTGCATTCGGGGCGTCAATGCCGGAGTCGAATGAAACTGTCTCTCCCATGATCATCATACCAATTTGCCTGGTTGCTGATGCGCAGAGTGGTCCGCGAGCTGAGGCGGCGTTGCCCCCGAGTCCAACTTTCCACCCCTTTCGTACCGGGTGATAATATCCCCTTCAAGTATCGGTTCCACTTGATTCTTTGTCTCTCATTACCGCGGCATCCCGACGGCAGCCAACGACTTATAGTCTGCCTCCACCAACATCCAATTGCTGACTCCTTTTCTCGTTATCTTTTTCTTTGTCTGTGCGTGTGTTTGTGTGTGTGCCTTTTACCCCTATCCTCCTCTTCGTCTACCTTCATCCCTCCGCTATCTTAACCTAAATTCTTACCCCCAACGTCTCCTTTTTCTCTCCTATTTTCTCTTTCCCTCCCTCATCCTCCCCCTTTCCGTTTCACCACACCACATTCCTCCCCCACATTCCTTTCTCTCTCATTCCCTCCTCTACCTTTCCACTTTCCTTCTCCATTTTCCTAACTCCCTCACCCTCCCTTCCCCTCCCCTTGCCCCTCCACAACATCCCTTCCCCTTTCCTTTACCTAACCCTCTCCTTACCCTTGTCATACTTCTTCCCTTTCCCCTCCACCGTCTTTCTCATTTCCTTCCCCCCTTCGCTTCCGTTCCAATGCTGTTCACCTTTTACCTACAAATCATCTATTCTCTTCCTCGTCCACCCTATCCTTACCCTTTACCATCCTAATACCCTCACCTCCCCTCTCCCCTTCCCTTATCCTTCCCTTTCCATCCTCTTTCCTTGCCTGATCCCATATTCCTTCCATCAACATTCTTATTCTCTACATTTTCTTCTTTCCTTCATCCTACCTCTTCCCTTCCCCCTCTCTTTCGCCTCTTCCTTTTGCCTTACCTCAACTCTTCCCAACTCTTTTCTCCCTCTTCCTTCCATATTCCACCTCTTCCCCCCCCCATCGTCCTCATTTTCACCATCCACATTCCTCTCCTCTTTCTCCCACCTCCATTCTCATTGTATCTTAGGGAAGAAAACATAAATCAGTCAATGACAGTTTTTGTTTTGGTCGCTGAAAAATTAATATATTTACGTAATTGGGCCAGAGGACAAACTTCATTAGCACTTCATACAAGAATGTCATTAATATCGTCATTATCATTCTTCTTCTTCTTCTTCTTCTTCTTCTTCTTCTTCTTCTGCTTCTTCTTTTCTTCTTCTTCTTCTTCTTTTTCTTCTTCTTAATATTAATATTATTATTATCATTATTACTATTATTACGATTATTATTATTATTATTATTATCATTATTATTATTACTATTATTATTATCATTATTATTATTATTACTATTATTATTATTATTATTATTATTATTATTATTATTATTATTATTATTATTATTATTATTATTATTATTATTATTATTATTATTATTATTATTATTATTATTATTATTACTATTATTATTACTAGTATTATTATCAATTATCATCCTTCTAATTTCCCCCCCACCCCTTCCTCCTTATCTCTCTTCTCTTCCTCTACTTCTTTCTCTTTTTCTTACTACCACTAATCCTCCTGTTATATATTCTTCTTCTTCCTTTTCTCCTCCTCCTCCCACTCCTCCTGCATTTTTTTCCTTCTTCTTCTACCCTCTTCTTCTTCTCCTCTTAACGTTCTCCTCCTTCACCTTCTTTTTCTTTCTCCTTCTTGTACTTTATCTTTTTTTTTTTTCCTCCTCCTATTCTTCCTCCTTCTTCCTCTTCTTTTTCCTTTGCCTTCGTTTTCTTCTTTTTCTTCGACTTCTTCTTCTTCTTTTTCTTCTTCTTCTTTTACTTATTCTTTTCTTCTTTTACTTTTTCGACTTCTTTCTTCTTCTTTTACTTCTTTTTCTTCTACTTTCTTTTTTTTTTCTTCTTCTTCTACTTCATTCTTCTTCTTCTTCTTCTTCTTCTTCCTCCCTCCTCTTCTTCTTCTTCTTTTTTCTCTTCTTCTTCTGCTTCTTTTTTCTCTTCTTTTTACTCTTTTTCATCTTCTTCGTTCTCCTGCTCCCTTCCTTCCTTACTTTCTTCCCTCCTTCTTCCTTTTGTAAGCTCGATGGCGACGATGGGATGAAGACGACGACGACAACGACGGCCTCAAGAAGAGGAAATCATGAGGGCTTTGATCGGGAACGAGCTGGAGGGAGTGGGTGGGTGGGTGAGGTGGGGGACCCTTATCGGAGACACCATCGGGACGACGATGCCTCCCCACAATATTATTATTATTTTATTTTTTTTACTTATTCTATTATTTATTTATTTACCCATCTTTTATTTATTTGTTTATTATATATTTATATAACTTTATATATATATATATATATATATATATACATATATGTATATATATGCTATATATATATATATGTATATATATATATATTTTATATTTATTTATTTATTTATTTACTTATTTATTTATTTATTTATTTATTTATTTATTTGTTTATTTATTTATTTAATTTTGCTGCCCAGGATGGACTTGTAATGTCATCGTTGGTTCTTGTCTTGGGCAAATGACACTGTAAGGTCAGACACCTTAGTAGTTTTCTTCTTATTTGCTGGATTCGAGCGATGATGATCGTGGTGGTAGTTGTCGTGATGGTAATTGGTGATTGATCTTAGTGACAGTGTTAGTAATAATGGTAGTAGTTGTGGTTGGTTTTGGTTGAGGAGGTGTTCTGGTGGTGGTGACGGTAGTTGTGGTTGTAGTTGTGGCTAGGGCCGTGACCTGGAATCTATCCATTTGTGTCTTGAGAGTCCATTTCCTTTTTGCGCTGGACACAGACAGAATGTGCCTGTTTCGGAGGACATTATCTATTGTGGTTCTTATTTCCCGGGTCATTTTTTGACTGCCCACTTCCGTGGGGGTGATCTTACACTCGTGGGGGTCTTTTTTGTCTATCTTAATATCTCTTAATTTTAACCTTTATTTTTATTTTATTTTTGTTTTATATTTGGGCTTATTCTCTATTCATGTTTATTACATTATTTTTGTTTTATTTTATTTTTTGGTTTAATATATATATATATATTAATAATAGTATTATATATTTATATATATATATACATATATATAATATATATACATATATATTATAATGTATATATTATATTTTTTATCTTTATTCTATTTCTTCTACTATTAATTAATTCATTTTTCCAACATTTCTAAGAAACGGCATATTAAAGTTATAGTCATGTCTAGGATCAAGTAACGAGGAAAAAAAAATTTACCTGTTCCTGTCCCGTCCACCTCTCGCTCTTTCTCTTCTCTCTCTCTCTCTCTCTCTCTCTCTCTCTCTCTCTCTCTCCTCTCTTCTCTATTTCTCCTCTCTCTCTCTCTCTCTCTCTCTGTCTCTCTCTCTCTCTCTCTCTCTCTCTCTCTCTCTCCCCCCATCTCCTCTTCTCCTCCTCCCCCCTTCATCTCCATTCTCGTCTCGTTCTCTCTCTCTCCTCACAGTCCTCCCTCCTCTTGCTTCGGCTCATCCACTCCCTTCCTCCCCTCTCCATCACGGTCATCTCGCCCATCCTCCTCCACAAACCCCCTCTCTCTCAACTCCTGGCTCTCCTCCGCAATCTCTCTCATCTTAATCTCACGTTCCAGTACTCCTCCCTCCACCTCACTCCTCTCTCACTCTCCATCTCCTCTCCTCTCCCGTCCCTCTCCTTCCCATCGTCTATCTCTCCTCCTCTCTCTCGCCCTCTCTCCCTCTCTCACTCCTCTTCAGAAAAGTCTCAATCCTCAATTTCTCTCTCTTCCCCCTCGTCCTCGGCTCAGCATCTCTCCGATCCTTCTCTCCACCACCAATCGCTCTCCTCTCACTGCTCTGTCTCCTCACTCTGTCCTCTCTCTCTCCTCTCCTCTCGCCCTCTCTCCGCTCCTCTCTCTCTCTCCTCTCACCTCCTCTCCTCTCTGGGCTCTGTCTCTCTCTCCCTCCTCTTCTCCCTCTCCCTCCTCTCCATCACTACGCTACCTCTCTCTCTCTCTCTCCTCTCTCATCCTTCCTTCGCTCCCCGCTCGTCTCCTCTCCTCCTCTATTCCGTCCTCCTCCTCTCTCTCTACTCTCGACTCCTCTCCTCCTCTATCTCTCTTCTCTCCTCCTCAGCCCCTGCCCCACTCGTCCTGTCTATTCCTATCCATCTCCGTCTCTCTCTCCCCCCTTCCTCCCTCCCTCTACTCTCGATCCTCTCTCTCCTCTCCTCTCTCTCTATCTATCTATCTCTATCTATCTCTCTATCTACTCCTCTATCTATCTATCTCATCTACTGCCTCTCTATCTATCTATCTGATCTATCTATCTATCATCGATCTACTCCTCTATCTAGATTATCCATCTCTCTATCTATCTATCTATCTATCTATCTATCTATCTATCTATCTATCTCTACCTCTCTATCTATCTATTCTATTAATCTTTCATCTCTATCTCTTATCTATCTAATCCTGCCTATCTCCTTTCTTTCTCTTTCTGTTTGCGGCGTTTGCTAAAACAATACCTATAAGAGATGACGGCGAGGCTGGCAGACTAGGTAGACTCATCATTATATCAGAAAATGGAGAAAAGTGAGTAGTCCTACGCTAGGGGGAGCATAGCTAAGCTACTACGACGGCCCGAAGCCACGTCAACATTTGCCCCTTATTTTTATTTTTTGCCGCTTGGTTTATTGGGAAAGGTAATAGTTCCACTATTGGGAATCGGAACGAGAGTAGCAGTGATTCGAACCCTACACAACGAACGCTTTTGATTACGCCGCCTCTTGGTGTATATGGTGGCTGATACCCGAAATTATGAGAAATTATATGATCATCTACTTCGTTATTAAATATGTTAATAGGCGCCACTTCTTAATTGAGCAAAGAAGATTCAAGAGGCACTTGGGCAAACCTTTAAGGATTTCAAAAGGATTTGATGACATTACGACGGCTATCTAAAAAAAAAGGTATCTCGTTATAATTTGATCTTTCTGAATTAGTTCATGTATTTTTTTGTACTGGACTGGGACGAGAATCAATTGGCGCTTAGTTTACACAAAGAAGGATATTATTTTGGAACCCTTTAAAAAAGGCATATTGGAAAAAAAAAAAAAAAAACAAAAAAAAAACAAAAAAAAAAAATTTGTCCTGACTTAACGCCTCAAGCGGGTCCTTACAAAAAAACGATCCAATAATTCATTTAACGCCAATATTCCATATTGTACAACAATTTAATATTGACAGGAGTAGGGGAATTGGTATTGAAGAATGACAACAAATTATTGAAGACCAAATCAAAAGTACAGGGCCAAACCACAATGAGCCTCTTCATTACCATCCCTACATCGTCCAATTGATATTGTACTATACGGAATATTGCGCAATGAATACGTTGTTATAAGTGGAAATATATCCAGAAGATTGTGGCGTCATGTCGTCGTTGCTTGGATACACGGAAAACTACGCATCAATATAATGTCGTCCACGGTACGTCAAAAAAGATTTTTGTGGTCGTCACGCTCACGCGCACAGCCATGTCTCTTCCTTTCTGATTGGGCTGGTCCTCAGGTCGTGACGTCTCATATCTCTTCCTTCTGCTTGGTTTGGTTCTCAGTCTCTCTCTCCGTAACAGTCATATCTCATTTTCTTCTAGATTAAGCTGGGTGATTGGTTTCAAGGGCAAGCAAGATAAACAAACCAGATTATCAGTGTTTTTATAAGTTTTATATAATAGTATATATATATTATGCTGGGTTACATTTTTTTTTTTCCACCTTCATCATGTATATATATATATAATATATATACTATATGTATAAAGATGTATAATATATATATAATATATATATATATATATATATATATATATATATATTATATATATATTATATATATACCTTCATTAAAAGTGATTCTGAGTCCTGCAGTACAATTTTTTTTTAGAACATTTTCCTTTTCGTCTCAAAAAGTGTTTTTGTTCTTTTCTGATACCTTGTGGATGGTTACCGTAATAATTCATTTGGAAATAGCTTAAATCGCGATTTCGGCGGCGGCATTCATTCTTTAGTCTTACCCCCTTCTTTTATCGGTATACATGTAGAATTTTTTTTTTTTTTTTTTTGTGTAGATGTGTGTGTGTGTGTGTGTGTGTGTCCAAAGTTTAGATTGTGTGTGTTGGAGCTGGTGTGAAGCGCTTACACAGGTGTCGACCTGGGTCCCAGCGCGCTCGTACTCAAATATGATTGGTCATGTCCTGATTGAGGCTTGATTCTTTTGCCTTGCTAGGTAAAGCTTTGCAGGTCCTGCGCTTTTGTTACGTTTGGATATTTGGAATTTGCCGTCCTTTAAATATGTAAAAGCTTGTGCTTTCCACTAAAGGGCAGAGCAGAAGGCGACATACCATATTTTACGGTTCATATAAAATCCTCGTTTGTGGTTTTGCAATATATTTGGCATGGTGAGAGGCTAATTCTGTGCAACTTATTGAGATGTGTTCTTTCTTGGGAGTTCCAGCTGTTTGATGGGTAGTCTTATACAGTGAAGGTGCAACCTAATGGTTGTCATGCCGATTATAAGTCGAGGGGGGAGAGGATTCACATTTCCCCTCGGTTAGCTAAGTAAGCCTATAAAACCAACATGTGGACTTTTTGAAATGTGTCTTTCTCTTTCTCAAAGACGGGAGCTATTCCTCAATAACAAGTAACTTATTCCTCAAAACAAGTAACTAACTGGTCTTCTTACTCTTGTAGTAAATTGATTTCAAAATCGATTCTCTATTCAGGCGGTTGACTGGTTTAACGTTATGACTTCACTATTTATTTAATTTAATTATCCTCTACTTCCTTATAATAGATGGAGAAAGTGGGGATTTCGAAGTAAATTATTGATGTATTTTATTTTTCCTTTTTCAGTTTATCATCCGCCGTCGTTGTTGTTTGAGCCAATTGTCCAATGATTTCCTTCGATTTTGCTGAGTGATATCCTTGTAAGCCGTTGTTAATCAGGCACTTGGGTGGATGCGCTTTCCATTTCCTTATGGTACTTGGTTGCTAACGTTGTTTAAAACAGTGAGTGGAGTGCCCTCACTGATGTAAGCCAACCTATGATAGCGTTCCTTATGCTCAGTTTCTGAGGGCACTCACGTTTTCCTCCATTTATAAACAATGATCCTGGATTAGTTTGCTCTCGTATCTCCCCTCATCCCACACTCCAGATCCCCTCTCTCGTCATCTTCTCTGCTCCCTATCTCCTCGTCCGGTCCAGTCGCCCACTCGCAACCTCCACTCGATCTCATTCTCTCTCTCTCAGGAGTCTTCTGTCCTCTCCCCTCTCTCTCTCTTCTCTTCCTCTCCCTCCCCCGCTCTCTCCCTCCCTCCTCCTCCTCCCTCTCCTCCTCCCCTCCCCCTCCCATCTTCTCATCTCCTCTCCTTTCTCTCCTCTCATATCCGCTCTCTGCTCCTTCTCACACACACGACACACACCACACGACATCAACACACCACACACTTACACAACACACACACACACCACACACACACATATATATGTAGTATAATATATTATATATATATATATATATATATGTGTGTGTGTGTGTGTGTGTGTGTGTCACCGGTGTGGTGTTCCGTGTGTGTGTGTGTGTGTGTAGTGTGCGTAGTGTGTGTGTGTGTGTGTGTGTGCGTGTGTGATTTCACCTTGAGTCTTTGGAACACTTGTTTGGACTCGTGACCAGACAGCGTATTTCCCCTCCCGGAAGGAGAAGCTCAGAGCGTCGTATGACCGATCTATGGGTGAATGCTGTGACCTTACAACTTACCACATCACAACCCAACTCCCTGCCATCGAGAGTTGAAAAAGTAGTTAACGACTCGAAGCGCAGCGATACTGAAAATTATTTCAGCCCTGGGCAGGATTCGAACCCGGAACTGCCGTTATGTGACAGTTCAGGGGACTCTACCAAACCAACTTGCGCCAACCAGAGTCATGTGTGTATTTACCATTTACGCTAGTTGTATTTTACGGGACGTGAGAGCTATGCTCGTAGTAACACCGTTTTCGTATATCTCCATATCCAGTTTATTCATTTAAAATCATGTAATAGTTTTGTGCATTCACATGTATCCTTCCGTCCGCTTAGTTTGTTTTTCCACACATATCAAATTCACTCTATGTGGGGAACCCTATTCTTTTATTCAGGTTTCTTCTGTTGCTCGTCTTTCTTTGAGTTTCTTTTTGTGTTCCTCTCTTATTTCCCTTGTGCCCCGACCTTTAATTAGTCGTCTCTGTCGAGAATTTTCCATGCCTTTCATAATTCTGAAAATTGCCGCCAGCAAATTGCCTCTTTCTCCTTCTTCTGATTCAAACGGTGATGACAGATGTAATTATTTTTCCAATCTTTGTTTGTATGGTCAGGTTTGTCTGTGTATGGTGCCATCTTTGGTCGCTGTCTCTTTGTATTTCTTCTTTCTAATTTAAAAGTTCTTATTTGTGCTAGGTGCCCATAGAGTGTGCAGCATATTTTAGTTTAGGTCTTATCAGTGTAACAACTGTTTTTTTAACCATCTCCTCATCTATGTAGTCGAAGGTCACTTTCATTGACTTTGATAAGTTATAAGCCTCTCCAGATAATTTATTGATATGTTTAGCAGGTGTCAAGTCACTTGAGATAATTACTTCCGGGTCCCCTTCTGAATCGACTTTTTTTTTTTTTTTTTTTTTTTTTACCTTTTACATTTTATGCTTCCAATTTTTGTACTGTCCTGGATACTCATTTTTTTTTTTTTTTTTACTTTTTTTCCAAATTCCGTTAACTTCTACATTTTTTTAAAATTGTTGACAATTCATCTCACTTTTCCGACCAGACTCCCCATTCCCATATTTTGTCTAGGTCTTCTTGTAGTGATAATGCCAATCTTCTTCTATTATTTTATTCTCTCCTCCTTTGATGAAGTAATTTTGACATCGTCCAGCAAAGAATGTTCATATAAACAGTTTACACCTCCCTTATTCATGATCATTCTTATATAATATGGCCACCATTAAAGGAGCGGCCTTGGGTGGGACGGCCACTTTTCACATCTCTTTCACCAGTTTCGAATTTTTGTCTCTAAGTACCACTCTCATAATTTCCTCCCTCCTCCTCCCCCCCAGTTAAGAGAATCCCTTCATATATTTCCAAAGCAGTCTACCTTGTATACCTCCTATTTATTTCCATTTTTCTTTATGTTTTTTCTTTTTTATGTGGTTACTTTGTCGAATGGCTTTTTTCTTTTCGTGCAGCAAATCCAAAAAAAAAAAGAGTGCAATGTCTGACGCAGCCATCCTCTTTCTTGTATTATCCTCATTATTAAAAACCATTAAACCTCGAGTAAAAAGCAGATTAAGGTTTGTGTGTGCCATGATCTCTTTCCACCTCCTAAAGCCAAAACTTATTTGGGGTCTTATTATTTATTTTTTTTTTCTTTCAAAGTGTTTGGTTCCATATTTTTGTTTCTGATGATCTTTGTTTTGCATCTTTTTGCTACTGTGGCTTGTAAGTGATAAAATAACCGGTTATGAAGTTTTGTAGGATTCTTCCTATTTTTCCTGATCCTCCTTTATATATGGAAACTATGTTTGCATCTTTCCAATCCTGTTGCGGGCATAACCTTTCCCCCTCTTTGAGTGAGAAGGTCAATTATCTTGTATAATGTTTATATTAATGGCCGTCAGTTAATTCTATTGGAGACTCTTTCAGTATTCCAATGGCGATTCCATCTGGTGCATGCGAATTTCCTGACATCTAGTTTTTTATTTTATCTGGTCTCTTTTTATATTTATTTTTGTGTTACCTTTATTTCTATCATCGAGGGTGATCTTTCTTGTTGTTCATCTTATCTTCCCAAGATTGTGAGCTCTCGATTGTAAAAACAGATCTAAAATGGTCTGATCATAACTTCTTTCTGCCATCTTCTATGTTCAATTATATATTCTTTAAAGCTTCTTCT
Source organism: Oratosquilla oratoria (assembly GCF_046742065.1). Classification (NCBI taxonomy): domain Eukaryota; kingdom Metazoa; phylum Arthropoda; class Malacostraca; order Stomatopoda; family Squillidae; genus Oratosquilla; species Oratosquilla oratoria. The sequence goes on from NC_134814.1 coordinate 19,066,781, forward strand.
AACACGACAATTTCACTATTTCATGTTTATTCCTTTAAGTTTTTCATTTAAATATCTGTAAAAGAGTTTTAGATTGGTCCTTTACATTTGTCTATAATGAATCTTTTTCATATTTTCTTTCTTTCTTTTCCTGCATATATATCCGTTTCCTAAGTTTTATCCTAATATTTGTATTTTGTATGTTTTTTTGTATGTTTTTTGGTATAATATTTTGTATGCCATTTGGTATGTTTTTTTTTTTATTTTTTTTTCACCATTTTTTTTTTTTTTATTTTTTTTTTTTTCCCAGGCTTTGTCTGCTCCTCCTTGCTCTGGCCTCCGACTACACTTTTTTGTTAAACCAACACTTTATGTAAATCTCTTTTTTTGTTTTTTTGCTGTTTGTTTGGCTTCTTTCTTTTTTGTTTTGGTGCAAAATTTGTTAATAATCATCCTTTCCTTGTACTTTTATTTGAATATATTCCATTTGTCTTCCGTTCTTTGTGTTCTTCTTTAAGGAGAGAATTAAATTCCCAGTTTGGTTTTTGGATTTTTTTCTTTGTTTAAAAAACAAAATGGCTTTTTTTGTACATGAAGTTATCCCCTCCTTCCTCTGTGTTTGTCATTCCTGTCTGCATTGTTCTGTTCTTTTTCTTTTTTAATTCTAACTGTAATTAGTAGATGTTTCACTTCCTCTTCCAATTGATGTTTTAATACTTCATTTTGTTCACAAATAATGCGGTTTCAGGAAGAAGTATCAAGTCTCAGTTTCGACGGTTTTCCTCATAGTTTTTTCTATATCTAGTATTTTCCTTAACCCAATCGTGTTAGGGTGTATTCGAGGGTTAATAATCCAGTAGAATGTTGCTCTAGAATTATGCTCCAGAAGTTCTATCTCTCCGATTAACTAACATTTCTATTATTTCTACATTTCTTGTAACATTTCTTTCCCAGATTATGACTTTTTGCATTAAAATCGCCCATGATTACAATGTTTCCTACCCTCTGTTCAGTAAACTCTTTTAGGGAGCACGAAGCACGTGTCTTCCACAACAACCATGGGAAAATGTTTGTTGTCCAGACCACAGACATGTGTTTTTTTTTGTGAAACATACACTTCTATCTGTTCTACAAATTTTTTTTTTTTGCTTTTTCATTTCATCTTTTTTGTTAGAAATTTTGATCAATAATTAAAATAATTCTACAATTGCCTTGGCCTTCAATAATCTTTGTCACATTTAGAACCTTTTTTTTGATACCTCCGTCGCATCTCTACCTGCCCTTTTTTTTCTTATTTATTTTATCCCCAGTGATTGTATAGATCCATGTCCTACTATGCTTGTTGGATAGAGGTTTTTTTCTTTCTACAGATAGACATTTAGTTCACTGATTCCAGAGATCACGCTCAATGTTTGGTATTTGTATATGCCATGCCACTTTTATCTATTTTTTAATTATTATTATTTCTTTTTAATTTTCTCATTTTTTTTTTTTTTTTTAAGTTTCCATTTTTTTTGATGTACCCATTTTTTTTCAGTTTTTTTTCAGTCCCAAGTCCAGCCAGCACACTCAATTTTTTTTTTTTTTCACGTCTCTGTTCTCTTCTCATTACTATCATTGGCTTCAATTACTGAGAGATTTGTCTTTCTCTTTTTCCCTAATCTCGTCATTATCCTTTTGTATCCATATAAGTTTGAGTTTCTCGCTGTTTGCCAGTTTAAACTGTTTTCGATAATCGTCGCGTCCTCGGCTCAGGCTATCATTTTGGGTTCTTAGTTTTATTTTCAGAGGTCTATATTTTTTTATTTTATTGTTATTTCTTTTTTGAATATTGCCCTATCCTAATGGATTATCGTCTATTTCTTTATCGACATGGATTTTTGCCGTTCATGTCGATAATATTTTTCCTGTATTTTCTTTTCAGAATCTACCTTAGCTTAGTTTGCCTTCTCCTCTCCTTTCCTCCTTTTTCCCTCTTCTCTGGTATCTATACCATATCGTGATTTTTCCTGAGAAACCATGAACCTACAATACACTTACCTTTGGTCAATTGTATCCTCTCACGCCAATTTTCCATTTCTTTTTTAATTACTTTCATAACTTAACTGAACTGCTTCTTTTGTGTTTTTCTCCATCTGCTTTTGTACTATTTCCCTAAAACATATTTTTTTTTTCCATTTCATGTTCTTTGGTTTCCATTGATATATATTTTTTATTTCAATGAGGTCTGTTTCTTTGATTGACCTTCTTCCTCTTCTTCCACCTTTCCGATCTACTACATCTAAATTGCTCTTTGATCTCCTTTTTTAATTCATCTACATTATTTTTAATTTTGTCTTGATTTTTTCATTTTAATAAAATATTTATCGAAAATATCGTTTTCTCCCCCCCTTTCTCCTCTTTTTAAGGATTTCAATATCGCATCGTTAGGGTCCACTTAATCTTTCTTTGATCATTTGCTCATTATTCTTACACAAAGTAATCATTACTCTATGTACAGTTCGGTAAAGTCCAATTTTAAATTCCCCTATAATTTTCTTCCATTAAAGTCCATTTATTTCACGATGCCTCTTAATGCATTACGATATCTCAATTTCTCTATCTATATCCTAATTTTTTTTATCCTATTTAAAATTAAATATAAACTTACCTGTGTTTCATTGAAAACACTAAGGAAAAAGTTGATTTTCCATCTCCACCTTTGTTCTTTCCTTGGAGTATCAATTACACAAGGCCGTTTGGGGATGACACCTCTAGGACTTTCAACTATACTTACGTGTGTGTGTGTGTATGTGTGTGTGTGAGTTTGAGTGTGTGTGTGTGTGTGTGTGTGTGTGTGTGTGTGTAAGTGTGTGTGAGTGTATGTGTACGCGCGTGTAGGTTACACATGTACACATGCATATATGTTTCGATGAGGCAGCAATTACGTTGTCCTGACGAGGACAGGGATATGGGACGTCGTGGTTCTATTCAAGATGCAAGAAATAATCTTCCTCTTGGCCCTTGGCTTCATTGAACAGAAACCGCATCAAGGGCGAAGGGAGGGACCGGAGAGGATCGACCGGGCTGTTGCCGATATTGAAAAGAGAGAGAGAGAGAGAGAGAGAGAGAGAGAGAGAGAGAGAGAGAGAGAGAGAGAGAGAGAGAGAGAGAGAGAGAGAGAGGATCCGATGAATTGGAAAGATTTCCTTCGCTGACGTATCTAAACAAAGGTAGAGGTACGTTATAGTCTTTCAGTCTTTGGTCTTTATTCTTGAAGTTTAATCTCCGGTATCCCAGAAGGATTTGAAGTATCCAGAAGTCCTTGTATATTTTGTTCTTTGTTCCAGTCGTACAGATTATGTACTTTATTTTCTTTCCCTAGTTCGTGATTCTCTACTATAATCTATTTTTTTGTTAATTATTTTAATTATAGGGTTTGCTTTATATTCAAATGACCGAATATTAATCCAGTTACTGTATTCTACCTTTTTAGTAACCATAGTCTATTCCTTTGAGTAAAAATGTTTCAAGGTAAAGATAATCAAGTCTATAGTACAGTGTAAGAAGTCCGTGGATTTCAAAAGAAAAATATTGTAAGTTATATAAAAAAAATCTGCCAGGGAACAGCAATTATTTTTTTTCTAATTATAGAATTCTTGTTGGTTTTGCATATTCTTTTATCCTTTTCTTCAACGATTCAGGTGTATGTTAAAGGAGCCTTCAGTGTTCCTATCCTTTAACTCCGTATGTGTTGTAGACATATGTGTTTTCCTTTCCTCGTTTTACCCATTTGTTCTGTCTCCTTTCCTTCCTTCTTTCTGGTTTTAGCTAACCATCAACCACGAAACACTTATCGTTGTTTTTCATCACATCGTCTTCCTTTCTCCCTGTCTCCCCTTCTCTTCTATTTTAATGATTTTTTTCTTTATTTTTTTTTCTTTTTTTTTTCTCTTTTGTTCTCTCGTTCTTTCGTTCTCTCGTTCTTTTGTTCTTTCTTCCTTTCTTTCTTTCTCTCTTTCTCTCTTTCTTTCTTTCTTTCTTTCTTTCTTTCTCTTTTTCTTTCTTTATTTCTTCTTTTCTCTTTCTTTCTTCTTTCCTCTTTCTTTCTTCTCTTTATCTCTGTCTCTCTTTCTTTTTCTTTCTCTCTTTCTTTCTTTCTTTTCGTTTCTTTCTATCTCTTTTTTTTTCTTTCTTTTTTTCTTTCGTTTCTCTCGTCTTTCATTCTTTCTTCCTTTCTTCTCTCCTCCTTTCTTCTTTCCTTCTTTCTCTTTCTATTTTTCTTTCTTTATTTTTTCATTTTCTTTCTTTCTTTCTTTCTTTCTTTCTTGCTTTCTCTCTTACTTTCTTTATTTCTTTCTTTCTTCCCTCTCGCTCTTTCTTTCTTTCTTTTTTCTTTCTTTCTTTCTCTTTCTTTCTTTCTTTCTTTTCTTTTTCTTTCTTTCTTCTTTTTCTTTCTTTCTTTTCTTTTTCTTTCTTTTTCTTTCTTTCCGCATTCTTTCTTTCTTTCTTTCTGTTCTTTTCTTTCTTTCTTCTCTTTTCTTCATTCTTTCTTCTTTTCTTCCCTTCTTCTTTCTTTCTTTCCTTTATTTCTTTTCTTTCTTCTTTCTTCTTTCTTTCTCCATCTTTCTTTCTTTCCTTTCTTTCTCTTATTTTCCTCGTCTTCTTTCTCTCCTCTTTTCACTTCTTTCCTCTTTTTTTCTCTCTCTATCATTCTCTCTCTCTCATCTCTTCTTTCCCTAATTTTTTTCTCCTCTCTCTCTCTTTCGTCACTTCCTTTC
>NC_134814.1:19077019-19084519 GCF_046742065.1 Oratosquilla oratoria
CAAAATGTCACTTTCGAAACAAGTACGCCAACGATCTAGTTGGTTGTGCAATGTCATCTTGCTAACTAAAAGTATTTCTATCTTCACTTGACGACCATACACAGGACTACTAAATACTTTGATGACATAGAATCTTTTATAGACATTTTTTATATCACTTCTGGAATCTAAAAGTAAAAATGCGACCTATTAAGGGTAAAGTTTTAACTACTAAAAAACTTTTATAGATTTGGCCCTGATAATCCCTTTGCTCTCCAGTCCTAATTAGAATAAAATCTTATGCCATTGGCCGAATTACAATTTCTAAAAAGAGCGAATTCGTTCACAAGAGCAGTAATCATTTAATGGCTGTTTCTTTTTCAGCCATGCACGGCTCTTGCCAGTGTTGATTCATTCTTAGGATAGATAATGAAACTGTAAAACGCTACAAAAAAGGGCCAAGAAGGGGTTTGATTGTGCCCTTCCGGTCGGGAAGCCTTGATTGGCATTCTTTTAAGGTCGTTATCGGATCAATGAGGACATTGGTTATCAGGAGTGACCCATGAAGGAGGATTAGCTCATCTGTGCTCGTGTTGTCTTCGAGAAAGTCTCGTTCTAGCTCGCGCCAAACTACTTTAATCAGCCCATTCTGGCTACGGTTCAGTCAGTGCTATATCATCCAACTCGTCATTTATAGCCACGTGATGTTTTTAGGGAAAAGAAATCGTAGATAGACTTCATCTGTCTTCCGCCAGTCTTTCTTGTTCGTGTGTGACATTTCATCATTTCATCCAACTCGTCATTTTGTAGCCACGTGATGTTTTTAGGGAAAAGAAATCGTAGATAAATCGCAATATTCATCTCTGTAACATGCTTTCTTTACGTCATCTACCCTCTCCCGTATTCTTTTCATCTGTCTTCCTCCGGCCTATCTTGTTCGTGTGTGACATTTCATCAGAAACGGAAGGTCTATGGCCAAGAACAGTGGTTAACTATTTCTCCCGTCCAGGACAGTAGTTTTACTGTACTTGTCCTATGGTTGTCGCCAGGCTATTGTATCAATCTGCATAGCACTACCCCATGGTACCAAAATCGTTTACAATCTGTTTCAGTAGGTATAAGGATATATATATATATATGTATATATATATATATATATATATATATATATATATATATATATATATATATATATATATACACACACACATATATATATATATATATATATATATATATATATATATATATATATATATAGAAATTAAAACTGTGGAGAAATATCAAATATCCACAAGCCATTTAGTCCCCAGTTACAATGGTTGGTCAATAAGCTGCTAAGTGGAACCATGGAGATGAATAAAGTAGTCTAGAGACAAACAGATTCAAAGGAAGAGTGATATAGACCGTTGCGTTTTGTCATCTGTCGGCATTTTTTTTTACATATTTACTAATTTGTTTATCAACTTGATATTTTATTTTTATTATTATTAATTTATTTATTTATTTTATTTATATCTATCTATTTATTGATTCACTTATTTGTTTATTTACTTATCTGTTTGTTCATTTATCTATTTATTTATGAATTGATCTATTCATGTATTTATCTATTTTTTCATTTTTTTTATTAATGTTTATTCACTAATCTGTTTATTCGTTTACTTATGTGTTTATTTTTTGTTTGTTTCTATATCTTTTTTTTTATCTATTTATTTATATATTTATTAGAGTTTGCTATTTGTTTATTTTCCATTGATTATATTCGAGGTTTCCACAACAAAAGACTGATTGGATGGCTTATATCTCTATAATGACTTATCATCGTGGTGCTATCAATACGATTGATGATTTGTTATCGTTACATAAACCCAAACATATTAACATGATATTTCTTAGCAGCAAGAGTATATCTCGTCCTCTGGGGTATCAGTGTTATCAGTTAACGTGGATGTGTTGTCTCTGCTGATATTTGTAATGTTCACTATTGAACAGACGCTTTCTTTTGTTCTCGTGCAGGATACTAACATTGATATATTTTTCGCCTATCAAAGACCAGTGTCCCGTTTTCAGTTATTTCTTTCTGGCCACATGTTTTTATTCAGCGTAAAGAGACACCTCTGTTGACTAAGGGGAATTTAAAGATTTTTCCCCGTCTTCTCCTTTTCTGCATGGGGGGACGGAGAGGGTGGGTCGCCGAATTTATGAAGCAGCCTTGCTGCGGATGTGCTGTGTCTTGCGACACTGCTTCTGACCCAGGGCAGTGGACAGGATGCAGGGATGACTCGTCATACAGGAGGTGCCAAGATAAGAGGGAGGGAGGAGGGTGGAGGGGAGTGGAATATATAGGAAATGGAATGGGTGGGAGTGGTTTTCTATGCCCCACCTTTTTTTTTTTGGCTACCCCCCGTGGTAGGAGGAAAAAGCCTTTGGTATATGTATGTTTTGAGTAAACAGGAACATTTTTTTTTTTTTAGTTCGAGGCAGCTTCTGGCCGTTAATGGGTTAATAAGGACATTCAGCATCTGATAAATCCGGAGCCTAAAATATTCAACACAAAACACCATAAACTTATTACAAATAGAAACTAGGCGGAATCATCAACAACCATGCAGAGATGTGTCAGTACTTACACAAATGCATCATACAAAAGTGCGCTAATACCAGGGACTAAATACTAACCACAGGCCATATTACTAGCTTTCATTGACTACACATGTTACACCCTTCAGATATTATGGACTTTCGATGGAGTGCAGGGAGACTGCGAAGTAAGGCACTAAAATAAATGGTAAAAAATGGGGATTTAGATTATTGATAAGAACTCTCATTTACTACATTAACAAAAACCTAACATCACGAACAAATAAAAGCGCAATAAATAACAAAGATACATAAAATATTTAATACAATTTTTTTTTTTTTCACCAAAGGAGCGTCAATAGTCGTGGAAAAAGGGGACACAAAAAATTAAAATATTTATAACAAGATTATGGGGGGACGGACAGGGGGGAGGCCGAAATTTAATAAAGCGGCCTTGCTGTGGATGTGCTGTGTCTTGCGACACTGTTTCTGACCCAGGGCAGTGGACAGGGTGCAGGGATGACCCGTCATCTAGGAGGTGCTAAGATGGGAGGGAGGGTGTGGAGTGTATTCAGGGATGGAATGGGTGGGAATGATTTTATGCCTTTTCCTTTTTGGCTACCTCCCTAGTAAGGGGGAAAAAGCCTTGGTATATGTATGTATATGTAAGATTATACCAACTCAGAGTTAAAGCCTGGGCTGGACTTGTACGACGGGTCCAGGTGGTAGGTGAAGTTCTTGGGTCCTCACGGGCCGAGATACTGGGTAGGCATTGGGGACAACCGTCGTTGGGGGACTCCGTCGTTGGGCTTCCATCTTGAGATCCTGGTGCATGGGTAGCTGGTCTTCTTCTTGTTTTTTAAAAAGAAGAAAACGAAAATTCTCTCTTGACTCCTGTGAAACGGGTAGCTGGTCTTCTTCTTGTTTTTTAAAAAGAAGAAAACGAAATTTGCTTACTTGACTCCTGTGAAACGGGTAGCTGCTCTTTTTCTTGTTTTTTTAAAACAAGAAAACGAAAATTCTCTCCTGACTCCTGCGAAACGGGTAGCTGGTCTTCTTGTTTTTTAAAAACAAGAAAACGAAAATTCTCTCTTGACTCCTGTGAAGACGGGTAGCTGGTCTATCTTCTTGTTTTTTAAAAAGAAGAAAACGAAATTTCTCTCTTGACTCCTGTGAAACGGGTAGCTGATCTTCCTCTTGTTTTTTAAAAAGAAGAAAACGAAATTTCTCTCTTGACTCCTGTGAAAACGGGTAGCTGGTCTTCTTCTTGTTTTTTTAAAGACAAGAAAACGAAATTTCTCTCTTGACTCCTGTGAAACAGGTAGCTGGGCTTCTTGTTTTTTAAAAACAAGAAAACGAAAATTTCTCTGTTGACTCCTGTGAAACGGGTAGCTGGTCTTCTTCTTGTTTTTTTAAAAACAAGAAAAATGAAATTTCTCTCTTGACTCTGTGAAACGGGTAGCTGGTCTTCCTCTTGTTTTTTAAAAAGGAGAAAACGAAATTTTCTCCTCTTGACTCCTGTGAAGCGGTAGCTGGTCTTCCTCTTGTTTTTTAAAAAGGAGAAAACGAAATTTCTCTCTTGACTCCTGTGAAAACGGGTAGCTGGGCTTCTTGTTTTTTAAAAACAAGAAAACGAAAATTCTCTCTTGACTCCTGTGAAACGGGTAGCTGGACTTCTTCTTGTTTTTTAAAAACAAGAAAACGAAAATTCTCTCTTGAACTCCTGTGAAAACGGGTAGCTGGTCTTCCTCTTGTTTTTTTAAAAAAGGAGAAAACGAAAATTTCTCTCTTTACTCCTGTGAAACGGCTAGCTGGTCTTCCTCTTGTTTTTTAAAAAGGAGAAAACGAAATTTCTCTCTTGACTCCTGCGAAACGGATAGCTGGTCTTCTTCTTGTTTTTTAAAAAGAAGAAGAAAACGAAATTTCTCTGTTGACTCCTGTGAAACGGGTAGCTGGGCTTCTAGTTTTAAAAAGAAGAAAACGAAATTTTTCTCTTGACTCCTGTGAAACGGGTAGCTGGGCTTCTTATTTTTTATAAAGAAGAAAACGAAATTTCTCTCTTGACTCCTGTGAATCGGGTAGCTGGGCTTCTTGTTTTTTAAGAAAGAAGAAAACGAAATTTCTCTCTTGACTCCTGCGAAAACGGGTAGCTGATCTTCATCTTGTTTTTTTTTTTTAAAGATGAAAACGAAAATTCTCTCTTGACTCCAGTTGAAACGGGTAGCTGGTTCTTTCCTCTTGTTTTTTTTCTTGTTTTTAAGAAGAAAACGAAATTTCTCTGTTGACTCCTGTGAAACGGGTTAGCTGGGCTTCTTCTTGTTTTTTAAAAACAAGAAAACGAAATTTCTCTCTTGACTCCTGTGAAACGGGGTAGCTGGTCTTCTTCTTGTTTTTTAAAACAAGAAAACAAAAAATTCTCTCTTGACTCCTGCAAAATGGGTAGCTGGTCTTCTTGTTTTTTTTTTTAAACAAGAAAACGAAATTTCTCTCTTGACTCCCTGTGAAACCGGGTTAGGTGGTCTTCTTTCTTGTTCTTTAAAAACAAGAAAAACGAAATTTCTCTCTTGACTCCTGTTGAAACGGGTAGCTGGTCTTCTTGTTTTTTAAAAAGAAGAAAACGAAAATTCTCTCTTGACTCCTGTGAAACGGGTAGCTGGTCTTCTTCTTGTTTTTTAAAAACAAGAAAACGAAATTTCTCTCTTGACTCCTGTGAAACGGGTAGCTAGGCTTCTTGTTTTTTAAAAACAAGAAAACGAAAATTCTCTCTTGACTCCTGCGAAACGGGTAGCTGGTCTTCTTGATCTGCAGGCTTGTATTACATTGGTTGTCCATATGCTTCTGGGCAACATCTCCTTTAGTATTCTCTTATTTGTATGGGAAGGATGTTGGCTCCATCTCGGCTCAATTTTTCATACTGGCGATTCGTAGTCTCACGTCGTCATCTTTTTATTTTTATCTATTACTTTTTTGTCGACAGTGGTTCCAAAATAGGTCTGCCTCACTTTTATAAAAAAAAAAAAAAAAAAAATTACAAGATATGAAAATAATAATTCGTAGTCTGAGGGCACGGCAAGGCAGCAAATTGCTAGCGAATTTAGCCACATCTTCATTTGAAGCAATTATTTTCGTTATCCTGTGAATGCGATCAATGTCACTACTGAAAAAATAAAATAGAAAAATAGATGAGCAAATAGTAACAATGCTAGATCTAAATTCTAATTCTAGGTGTTAAATTACTTTCCAAAAAAAAAAAAAGATTATGTATATATTCTGTGGATCAAGCTATACGTTCGAGGTACTGACGTCATAGCGGAGTGCCTTGCCTTCTATAAATAACGGCTGAAATTCAGGTAAAAACCCACACATAATTATATTTGCTTATTATTACCATTTAACGATCGCACTCACATAATCAATTATTCTACTTGAGATAATGACTCGGAGACCTCTACCTATCCTATACGAGTAGGTGACAACACCATTTATTATCTTCTTTTATCGATATTGACGAAATGGTTATATACTTTTGTTTGATCATTATTTCAGTTCCCTTATCGAGGAATACCTCATAATCTTTCCACTTCTGACTTGCAAAGATTTTCCACGAAAAATATTTCATTAATAAAAAAAATCTACAATTTTGTTGAAATACAAACAGAAAAGGATAGAGATATTGGGAATTATAAATAATTCAAAGGTCAATGAAAACAGAAAAGTGAAATTTGTGTTTTTTGGAAGCTTTAGAGGAAAATATCTTTGTATATGTTAAAGCATGATATTTGGTATATGAATGTATAATTATGAAAAATGAATTTGTATAGATTTTTTAAAGGATGTGCCCCCCAAAAATTTTGTGTTATTCGATTGCATGTAATAACTATCAACTAAGAAATTGCATGCCTGCTATGATAAGAAAAACAACAACTAAGTTGTCATATTATACTAGAACAGATTATGACTAATGTAATTACAAATTGTAAAATACAATATTTCTATGAATGTGTGTACCATGCATTTTATTCTTCTGTGCCATATTTGGTAGAAATTGTTTTATAATTTCCATATGTGCGGCCAAACACTGCAGAACAATTATTAATTGTTTCTTTTTTTTCTTTTCCTTCCTGTTGCTGTGTGCAGACCTCATCCGAAGTAGGGAGAACTGCTTTCAGGTGAGTCAGTTTTATTCCTTTTTGTTGATATATTGTGTTATATGCCTTACATATGAAGTCATCATATGCTATATTTTAGAAAACGTTCATGCAAGCATACACGAGCACAAGACCTCATTTGAAGAAAATGGTTCCAATGTCAAAAACCTTGATATGGTATACGACTGAGCAAACACCACAAAATATTTCTGTAAAGAAAGTGAAGAAAGTTAGTATATAATGACGTAGGCTACTCTTGCGTTTCGATCAGAACAACGCAGCTGACCAAAGACGTAAGAGAAATAAGTACATTTGCTTTATATTGAGTTGTCTTTCACCATAATACTCATACATATATGTAAGGATGTATGTGTGCATGTACATACGCATCCACCCTATCCTTCTCCACTCGCTGCTGTCATGCACCAACACGCCAACTTCCTACATTTTGTTGTTCAAAAAACTCTGTCACTGTGTGCCTAGTGGAGCTGTTGGTTACATCAGTACCAGTTGTAGAAAGAGGAGACTGAAAGAAACTGTTCTAGTCGTTCCTATATACTCGTACCATTGCCCACAGTGCACGTGAGCAAGTGTACTTACTCGACACGACTGTCGAAATACGTCTCGGATCTGCGCTGAGAACCATTACCCCTTGAAGACTTCTACTCACTTTAGAAATCCGAGTATGTAAAGTAAAGGTGACGATATCAATATATTCCAAGCCCCTCCCCGCGTCCCTCTACCTTCATTCATTACTTACTCATCACATATTCTGCCTCCTTTGTATTCT
>NC_134814.1:19087019-19092019 GCF_046742065.1 Oratosquilla oratoria
ATTATGCATATGCAAAAGAAAGTAATACTTAGATACGCAGAAGTTGTGTGGAGGTTAATGTATGTATATATATATATATATATATATATATATATATATATATATATATATATATATATATATATATATTCACACACACACACACACACACACACACACACACACACACACACACACACACACACACACACACACACACACACACACACACACACACACACACACACACACACACATACACACACACACACACACACTCAAACATACACAAACACACACAAAACAGTCTCAAACACAAACACGAAACACACACTCACAAACACACACATACACACGCACAGACACACACACACACACACACACACACACACACACACACACACACACACACACACACACACACACACACACACACACACACACACACACACACACACACACACACACACACACACACACACACACACACACACACACACACACACACACACACACACACACACACACACACACACACACACACACACACACACACACACACACGCACACACACAGGTACACACACACACACACACGGCTCGACGTGCAGTGGTATCGATCACAATCGCTACTCCAGTGGTTTGAGGTCGAATACCACCCTGGGAAAAAAAAAAGTATACTTGCGACTACGAGCCGTTGCTCCAACTCTCGTGGGTGGGGAGTTGGGGGTATGTGTATGTCAAAACATTGGGTCCAGAATCTTATCTCTCTCTGTCAGTCAACTGTATTTCTTACACCTTTTCACACATGGTGAGCTGACTACCAACGACTGATTCCCTCTTCTTAATACTTTTAACACTTTTTTTCCGGTGATAGAGAAACATGCCCACACCAATATAACACAGACAGCAGTCCTGAGTTTCTTCCCAGAGAGATCTGTGAGAGTGCACGAGTACTGATGTCTGTTACTGTGAGGATATGGCTTTTCCAGTCAATGAAACTTGAGACGGCTATTAGTATTACTACTGGCGTTATTAAAGGTATTCACGATCTCCAAGTGATCTCTAGTTTTTGGTGTAACAATATCCTTTCCCTCTGAAGTCACCCAGGACGCAGCCACAATGCAAACAAATGTCGACAAGGAACCTTGCGGTCTGTTGTAAGGTCGGATGTAAACGGAATATGAATCAAGATATAAACATCTTATTACTGAGACATTTATTCAACTGAGTTTTGTTTGGCTTTATTTGTACAATTCTACATGACTTTTTCAGGATGTGCATTTCATTCTTCGTCTACGTTGTTGTCGAAATTGCTTCTACTTCGTCTACTGTACTACGTACTTGAAACAGGTTCATTCTATCAACGTCATACTGTTTTGCGCTCGCGTGGGGAGTTGATTATGCCATAAATGTTTCCCTCCTAACCTTTCATATACCTGGTATTCCTTTTATTCTGGCGGCCGTTAGGCTAACTTATTAATGTTTATACCACCCCAACTACGATTTATCTCCTCCTTCCTCTTATTCTGGCTTTTCCAAAAGGTTTGAATAATTTCCGAGGCCGCCTCCCAGTAATCGAAGGATTACAATTAGTGATGTGACGATACCAAAAATGTTAACGATTCCGATACCAGGAACTACAATCATTGCAGGCACAGGAATCAGACTGGTATCGGAATCGGAAATTTAGAGCATTATCGGAACTCGTATCGGAATCGTTAGAAATTTTGGTATCGTCCTGTCACTAGTTATAATCAATCTCTACTAAGTACTTCTGTACAGGCTGGTCCCATTTTTTTTTTTTTTTTTTTTTTTTTTTTTTTTTTTTTTTTTTTTTTTTTTTTTTTTTTTTTTTTTACTGCATCATTTTTATTCATCTCCAAGGTGCCCTCTCGTCAGAGAAGGAGTTATCGAGGAATGTAAGGTCACAGACATTGTCGTCCAAGTCCCATTAGGTCTCAATTAAGTTGTAATTACGAGGGACAACTACGAATAAAAAATGGAGTTGCAAAAAAAAAAAAAAAAAAAAAAAAAAATCGGCGGCATGGGTGGTGATGTGGAGCGTGAGGCCCCAGTCTTATGAATAGAATCTCTGGACAGCAGCCAAGAGAATCTATAATTAGGATTCCCAACAGGAGAATCTATAATAAGGAATCCCAAGATCTGCGGTGAGATTCCTTCAGTAAAAAAAAAAAAAGAAAAAAAAAAAAGAAAAACGAGATTAGAAAAAATAAAATAGGTAAAAAAAAAAAAAAAAAAACGAGATTAGAAAAATAAAATAGGATCTCATCCGCCTACGGCCTAAAGGAGACACTGGACGTTGATTATGTGAACAAGGCTTCTGGGTGGATGGTTTCCGCCCTTCGGGGTTTGCCTGGCGTGGCGTCTCGAATAACGGTGGCACAGGAAAATGAAGGAGACGAGGAATTATCACGACAAGAGGAGGAGGAAGAGGAGGAGGAGGAGGAAGAGGAGGAGGAGGAATAGGATGAGGAGGAAGAGGAGGAGGCGGAAGAGGAGAGGAAGAGAAGAGGAGGAGAAACAAAGGTGATGCTGTTATGAGGGAGAGGTGAAGGAGGGGTAGGAGAAGGTTTTGGTATTGTGGTAACCAGGAGGAGGAGGAGGAGGCGATGCTGTGATGAGGGGGAGACTGAGGAAGAGGAGAAGAAAGTAGTACTATGGTAAATAGGAAGAGGAGGAAAAGGAGGAGGAGGAAGAATTGGAGGAGGAGGAGTGCTGTGATGAGGGGGAGAGTGAGGAAGAGAAGTAAGTAGTACTTTGGTAAATAGGAGGAGGAGGAGGAGGAAAAGGAGGAGGGGGAGGAAAAGGAGGAGGAGGAGGAAAAGGAGGAGGAGGAGGAAAAGGAGGAGGAGGAGGAAAAGGAGGAGGAAGAGAAAAGGAGGAGGAGGAGGAGTGCTGTGACGAGGTGGGAGACTGAGGAGGAGTAGAAGGAAGTAGTACTGTGGTAAATAGGAGGAGGAGGAGGAAGAGGAGGAGGAGGAGGAGGAGGAGGAGGAAGAGGAGGAGGAGGAGGAGGAATTGGAGTAGTAGGCATGCTGTGACGAGGGGGGGCTGAGGAGGAAGAGGAGGTGCTAGTGTTGCAGCAAGAAAGAGAAGGACAAGGAGGTGGTATTGTGACGAGAAAAAGAAGAAAGGCGAGACGGTGCTATGACAAGGACGAGCAGGAGGAACAGGAAGAAGAGGAGGAAGAGGAAGAGGAAGAGGGAGAAGAAGAGGAAGAAGAAGAGGAAGAAGAGGAGGAAGAGGAAGAAGAAGAGGAGGAAAGAGATCTCTGAGTACGAAATGAGTTGGCACATACGGGAGCGGGGCTCAAGACGAATTGGAAGACTGGCCAGTGAGGCAAAGAAGAACGGGCAAGAGGAAGGTGGGATGGTGAAGGAGAGGGATGGCTCGTGGTTGGAGCTTGCACCATCAAAAGAGAGAGAGAGAGAGAGAGAGAGAGAGAGAGAGAGAGAGAGAGAGAGAGAGAGAGAGAGAGAGAGAGAGAGAGAGAGAGAGAGAGAGTTAGAGAGAGAGATTGTGAAAAGATAAAGGGAATTGAAGAGTGCAATTGGGTAAGAGAGACATCCAAACTAAGTTTACATAAAAAATGAATTGGCTTTTCAGCCACTCGGGACCCTGGTGAGAAACTGACGCCATGAGACGCTTTGCTTCGATTGAGGTCGTCATCTTTGCCCTGTGTGTTTGGACTTCCAGAATAAATAGAAACTACCGATAGTTAATGGATTCGAACTCGTGTCCATACCACATGGATGGACGGGAATGGAATGAGGAAGAAGACGGGGAGGGACGGGAAGAAAGAGAAGGAAAAAGGTCGTAAAAGCGAGACAGGGAAACTCGGAAAGCAAACGAGTTATTAATCAATCAAGTAAATCACTCAAAAATATTTTGTGTATTGTGCATTTTGAGGAGGAGGAGAGTGAAGAAAGGAAAGTGGGCTGAGAGGAGAGAGAGAGAGAGAGAGAGAGAGAGAGAGAGAGAGAGAGAGAGAGAGAGAGAGAGAGAGAGAGAGAGAGAGAGAGAGAGAGAGAGAGAGAGAGAGAGAGAGAGAGAGAGAGAGAGAGAGAGAGAGAGAGAGAGAGAGAGAGAGAGAGAGAGAGAGAGAGAAAGAAAGAGAGAGAGAGAGAGGGAAAAGAAAGAAAAGAGGTAATGGGTGGAAGATGTGACGAAGGAAAGGACAACGTGAACGGAAAGGGAAAAATTGTAAGAAAAAGTCACAGAGGAAGAGGAGGAGAAAGAGGTGGTGATAGTGGTAATAGGGATGTTGTTGGTGAAAACTAACAGGAGGAATAGGATAGACAAGAAGCGTGGATGAAAGTCGAGAACGCAAATAAAGTTAACGAGTTATCGAAGAGGCTTTCTAGTTTCGATGTTCTCTATCTCTTTCCTCATGAACTCCTCCTAGTAATGGAATTCCGTTCCAGAAACATCAGGAGATCTTTCCAACTTAGAATAAAATAAACTGAGATCCATGAGCAGTTCTTGGTTTTTGTCAAAGTCAACCCCCTTTGCGAGCGTTTGGGGAGGGCACAGGGTCCGCGTACTCTTCGTTAAGAACGGCCCGGGGTCATGAAGTATGCGAATGGAGAGCTGCGGTCAGGATCCATGCGGAGGAGAGGACGCCTATTCTGGAGTATTAACCCCCTTTAGTAAGTTGACATTCTTTCATGATTTTGATCTGGAAAACAAAATGTGATATTATTCGCCTGAGGGGGCCAACACCGGCTTCTAAGGGATCTCAAACGATCGAAGAAATCTTATTGAGGTCGAAGTCTCTTTATTGAGGTTGGAGTCTCCTTCCTCCCACCCACAGCAGTATCAAAAGCGACAAAGTAATTCACCGCTAAAGTGGCGAGAAGGAAGGCGCGAAGAAGCTGGAAAGTAAATCGACGCGTTCGTTTCCGTCGCCGAGGAACATAAGCCTTCGCGAGTTGTTGTTGGATGACCCGGTACCATAGCTGCGGCCGCCTTTCGACAAAAAATATTTCCCAATTGGGA
>NC_134814.1:19097019-19104519 GCF_046742065.1 Oratosquilla oratoria
AGCCTAGGTCGACACACACCCGCGCTAACAAGAATAAAGGCACTAAACTCACTCGAGTTTCCTTCACTCCCTCGGCACCAAAGCACAAGTAACATTCTCGTAATGTTACAAGGGTACACGTCTGCATTAAACTTTTGTCAGAAGTGGAGAGTGCCCTCCGTAGAATGAAAACGCTTAACGCAAAGGGATGAGTTGCCAATGAGTGGGAATGTTGCCATCACGATATCTTTTATTCTGCTGCTCGTCAACTTGAGGCTGACTGGTTTTTCACGGTTTGACTGATTCTGAGAATATTGTCACTTATCACACACAAACGTAAATTAATTTTATTTCTTATGAAATGAGGTGACGATTTCAACTATCTGACCATTTATTATTTCAACAGGATATCATTATCATGTATTTCCTTGAACGGCAGCGAAAACACAGGCTGGCCATCCACCTTAGACACGTTAATTGAGATTTATTAAAGTCCATACATCACAAACTTGTTCATTTTCACGTAGTCCCATGGAAGCATGCAGTTAAAAAGTTTTAGAGATTTGTAGTTAAAATTTTTGTTCCATACTTGGGTGAAAATAGTTCAAGTTTTATCGGATATTTGTGAAGATGACTATTTATCAAAACTTAAGTTAGCACCATCTACCGAAAGCATTTGAATGGTCTCATTTTCATGATTCTGTTTATATATGCCTCTCGTTTTTATGCAACACTGGTTTGCAGTGCAGACACGCTTGGTCATACGAGGTTACGGGAGCTTGAAGTCAACTAAATTGCAACGGTTTTTCACTGGTAGCCTATTTCCATTTGTTCCTAATATTTTTACTCACTCGCTTTCCTTCTCTCTGTATCCGACAGTTTTATTGTAAAAAAACAAAACATGAAAATATGTGTAGTATGAAATCTGCCTTGTCACAATGAATTTTGTATTCACAAGAAAAATATTATAGAAAGTATTTCCTTGAACGAAAAACCATTACGAACAATATATAGATGTTATTGGGAAATATTGAAAAAAAAATACTAAAGATTGATAGCTGGAGCTACAGGCTATTAAAAATGATGAGAAATGAATACAGAAAATATAGACTTCTTGTTTTTATTAAATATTATGCGATAACAAAGATAATGGTAATGAGTATACGCATGTAAAGCAAATAACGTTTATTATTTTTTTCAATAACCTAAATAAAGGAAGAACAGTCAAATTAGAACTCAGGACAAATAATGTAAAATATAAAAAAAAAAAAAAAACGAATATTAAACTTGTCCACTAATACATTATTTCCTGATTACATTTAGCATATAAGGCAAATAACGTTTATTATTTTTTCAATAACCTATGTAAAGGAAGAGCAGTCAAATTAGAAGTCCGGACAAATAATGTAAAAAAAAAAAAAAAAACGAATATTAAACTTGTCCACTAATACATTATTTCTTGATTACATTTAGCGAAACGTCCTACATGAAGTGCAATCTTGCAGTACTTGCACTCGCAATAGTCATTTTTCCAACTACTTTTCTTATTGGAAACACAACACTCGTATTTCTCTTCTCTGAGCGTATCAAAGTATGATTCAAAGCAGAATTCAACCTGTCTATTGGATCCATAATCCTGTTTTGGTTTCTGTAAAAAAAAAAAAAAAAAAAAAAAAAAAAAAATGGTGATTC
The DNA here is from genome assembly GCF_046742065.1 of Oratosquilla oratoria. NCBI lineage: Eukaryota > Metazoa > Arthropoda > Malacostraca > Stomatopoda > Squillidae > Oratosquilla > Oratosquilla oratoria. The sequence goes on from NC_134814.1 coordinate 19,098,691, forward strand.
GCTCACAGTGTGCCTGCAATTTGCATCACATAAGAACATAAGAATGGAATAAAGTACAAGAGACCATAAGGCCTACAAAAGGCAGTTGACCATATTTCATCCCTATCCACAAAGTTACAAAGGATTACAAAGGACAGGAGACCTTTTGGTCCATATCTAGGTCGGATGCGAAAAAAAATCATAATAATAATAAAATGATAAATAAAAACTATAATAATGTAAATAACAAATAGAATACATAAGTAAGTGTACAGGTAAATAGTAAGTAATAATAAATTGACATATAACTAATAATAAATGAAAATCAGACCCAAAAAAAAATAATAATAATATAAAATAAATTATAATCATTACAGCATCTTGCTTAGGTTATCTAATCTCCTCTTGAAATAACCAATTGTTTTAGGGCTCAATATCTTATTAATAAGTCTATTTCATTCGTTAACCCCTATGTTGGTAAACCAGCTATTGCCTATTTTCATTTTTCCACTTAAATTTGTCCAATTTAAATTCATTACTACGAGTCCTGCCCTGCTGTCTTAATATGATGACCTTGCCTGTACCACACCCATGTTAAAGCCCTAGACATTTCTCAGGTCACATTGGTCTTGATGCTGGGTCATATTATCGCCATCGATTGCAAGTCTGTTAGTACCACTCGTACATACTGTCCTCCAAGTCTGTCTGTCTACTGCTAGTGTCTCGAGACGAAAACCGCTCTAATCGTCACCAACGTATGGCTGGAGCCCAACCAACACCTCACGAAGAACACCTTTGCCACAAATGCGATAAAATTTGTGGCTCCCGCATTGGACTCGACAGCCACCTACGATGGCATGAACGACAAAATTGTTAAAATTCATCTTCTTCACTAACTCATCATCTTCACAAACGGATGCAGAACAGCGTCGTCATCGGCAACGATGGACCGCCATAAGGGTAATTATCGTCATCAGATAGCAATTCGGGCAACAGTAACACGAGAAACTTCATTCATAGAGGTCAGTGATCAATGTCGAAGTTAACGTTCCGAAAGTAGAGGACATCATACAATTTTGCCTAACCTGTGGTGGAAATGAAATTTTGGACAATGTCCTCCGTTATATATAATGAAAGAAAGACTGTTCAGATGTTCCACTCAGTGTCACAGTTTACAAAAGGCATAATATCAAAACTATGGGTGGGCGATATTAAACAACTACCACAGGCGGGAAACTGTTTGCCATCTTGCCTCACGTACTCAGCGGAACATGATATTGTTTTTAATCAAATATTGAACTTATTGTGGAAAATTATTAATCATTGCATTTCTGAAAGTTCTGGAAGTATTGCAGAATGAATAGAATCTTTGTGAAAAAATATGTCTACCGTCTTCTGGACGTCATGTATTATGACAACTCATGTATTATATAAAGTAAGGTGGAAAAATATCTAACAAATGTAAAATCTAATCCCACCTTTTAACCAGTTATAGAAAAAAGTGTATATTCAGTGATAGCTTGCTGTCGAAAACTGTATTGGTGTCCACATGTTAAGACAAATAGAGTATCTAATACAAAGAAAATATGGGGAAATTACGGTTCGTACTTCCAGTGATATTAAGCTCTTTGCTACCGATGCGGGTGAAATTGTCACGGTGATAAACAGAATATTGTGACGGCAACGGAAATCAAAAGAAAAAGTGGACTCGGCATGGAGTGTGTTAAACAATGGAATGGGTGCTTTGAGTAACTAAATTCGTCGGTTTCACTCGGTTTCCCTAATATTTCGTTCGGATACCAAAAATAAAAACTCCATTCGGTTGATTGTTGTTCGTCAACTGCCATCGATAGTATTGCTTTGTGTCCGCGCCCGGCCATTGTCATTTTGCATTCGGGGCGTCAATGCCGGAGTCGAATGAAACTGTCTCTCCCATGATCATCATACCAATTTGCCTGGTTGCTGATGCGCAGAGCGGTTCGCGAGCTGAGGCGGCGTTACCCAGAGTCCAACTTTTCACCCCTTTCGTACCGGGTGATAATATCCCCTTCAAGTATCGGTTCCACTTGATTCTTTGTCTCTCATTACCGCGGCATCCCGACGGCAGCCAACGACTTATAGTCTGCCTCCACCAACATCCAATTGCTGACTTCTTTTCTCTTTATCTTTTTCTTTGTCTGTGCGTGTGTTTGTGTGTGTGCCTTTTACCCCTATCCTCCTCTTCGTCTACCTTCATCCCTCCGCTATCTTAACCCAAATTCTTGCCCCAACGTCTCCTATCTCTCTCCTATTTTCTCTTTCCCTCCCTCATCCTCCCCCTTTCCGTTTCACCACACCGCATTCCTCCCCCACATTCCTTTCTCTCTCATTCCCTCCTCTACCTTTCCACTTTCCTTCTCCGTTTTCCTAACCCCCTCACCCTCCCTTCCCCTCCCCTTGCCCCTCCACAACATCCCTTTCCCTTTCCTTTACCTAACACTCTCCTTACCCTTGTCATACTTCTTCCCTTTCCCCTCCACCGTCTTTCTCATTTCCTTCCCCCCTTCGCTTCCGTTCCAATGCTGTTCACCTTTTACCTACAAATCCCCTATTCGCTCCCTCGTCCACCCTATCCTTACCCTTTACCATCCTCTCACCCTCCCCTTCCTTCTCCCCTTCCCTTACCCTTCCCTTTCCATCCTCATTCCTTGCCTGATCCCATATTCCTTCCATCAACCTTCTTATCCTCTACCTTTTCTTCTTTCCTTCATCCTACCTCTTCCCTTCCCCCTCTCTTTCGCCTCTTCCTTTTGCCTTACCTCAACTCTTCCCAACTCTTTTCTCCCTCTCCCTTCCATATTCCACCTCTTCCCCCCCCATCCTCCTCATTTTCACCATCCACATTCCTCTCCTCTTTCTCCCACCTCCATTCTCATTGTATCTTAGGGAAGAAAACATAAATCAGTCAATGACTGTTTTTGTTTTGGTCGCTGAAAAATTAATATATTTACGTAATTGGGCCAGAGGACAAACTTCATTAGCACTTCATACAAGAATGTCATTAATATCATCATTATCATTCTTCTTCTTCTTCTTCTTCTTCTTCTTCTTCTTCTTCTGCTTCTTCTTTTCTTCTTCTTCTTCTTCTTTTTCTTCTTCTTAATATTAATATTATTATTATCATTATTACTATCATTACGATTATTATTATTATTATCATTATTATTATTATTACTATTATTATTATTATTATTATTATTATTATTATTATTACTATTATTATTATTATTATTATTATTATTATTATTATTATTATTATTATTATTATTATTATTATTATTATTATTATTATTATTATTATTATTATTATTATTATTATTATTATTATTATTATTATTATTATTATTATTATTATTATTATTATTATTATTATTATTACTACTATTATTATCATTATTATCATCCTTCTAATTTCCCCCCACCCCTTCCTCCTTATCTCTCTTCTCTTCCTCTACTTCTTTCTCTTTTTCTTACTACCTCTAATCCTCCTGTTATATATTCTTCTTCTTCTTCCTTTTCTCCTCCTCCTCCCACTCCTCCTGCATTTTTTTTTCTTCTTCTTCTACCTCTTCCTCTCCTCTTAATGTTCTCCTCCTTCACCTTCTTTTCTTTCTCCTTCTTGTACTTTTTCCTTTTTTTTTTCCTCCTCCTATTCTTCCTCCTTCTTCCTCTTCTTTTTCTTCTTCTTTTTCTTCTTTTTCTTCTTCTTCTTCTTCTTCTTCTTCTTCTTCTTCTTCTTCTTCTTCTTCTTCTTCTTCTTCTTCTTCTTCTTCTTCCTCTGCTTCTTCTACTTTCTTTTTTTTCTTCTTCTTCTTCTTTTTCTTCTTCTTCTTCTTATTCTTCTTCTTCTTCTTCCTCCTCCTCTTCTTCTTCTTCTTTTTTCTCTTCTTCTTCTGCTTCTTTTTTCTCTTCTTTTTACTCTTTTTCATCTTCTTCGTCCTCCTGCTCCCTTCCTTCCTTACTTTCTTCCCTCCTTCTTCCTTTTGTAAGCTCGATGGCGACGATGGGATGAAGACGACGACGACAACGACGGCCTCAAGAAGAGGAAATCATGAGGGCTTTGATCGGGAACGAGCTGGAGGGAGTGGGTGGGTGGGTGGGTGAGGTGGGGGACCGTTATCGGAGACAGCATCGGGACGACGATGCCTCCCCACAATATTATTATTATTTTATTTTATTTATTTATTCTATTATTTATTTATTTATTTATTTATTCATTTATTTATTTATTTTATTTATTTATTTTTGCTGCCCAGAATGGACTTGTAAAGCCATCGTTGGTTCTTGTCTTGGGCAAATGACACTGCAAGGTCAGACACCTTAGTAGTTTTCTTCTTATTTGCTGGATTCGAGCTATGATGATTGTGGTGGCAGTTGTCGTGATGGTAATTGGTGATTGATCTTAGTGACAATGTTCGTAATAATGGTAGTAGTTGTGGTTGGTTTTGGTTGAGGTGGTGTTCTGGTGGTGGTGACGGTGGTTGTGGTTGTAGTTGTGGCTCGGGCCGTGACCTGCAATCTATCCATTTGTTTCTTGAGAGTCCATTTCCTTTTTGCGCTGGAGCAAGACAGAATGTGCCTGTTTCGGAGGACATTTCATTGTGGTCTTTTCCGGTCATTTTTGACCCCATCCGTGGGGTGATCTTACACTCGTGGGGTCTTTTTGTCTATCTTATACCTCTTATTTTACCTTATTTTATTTTATTTTGTTTTATTTGGGCTTATTCTATTCTGTTTATCATTATTTTGTTTTATTTTATTTTTGTTTATATATTTATTGTTTTATTTCTTTTTTATATTTTATCTTATTTTATTTCTTCTACTATCAATAATTATTTTCACATTTCTAAGAAACAATTAAAGTTAGTCATGCTAAGATTGTGACGGGAAAAAAATTACCTGTCCCGTCCTCCACCTTTCTCTCTCTCTCTCTATCTATCTATCTATCTACCTATCTCTACTCCTCTATCTATCTATCTATCTATCTACCTATCTCTACTCCTCTATCTATCTAACTATCTATCTATCTATCTATCTATCTATCTCTACCTCTCTATCTATCTATTTATCTATCTATCTATCTATCTATCTATCTACCTCTCTATCTATCTATCTGCCTATCTCTTTCTTCTCTTTCTGTTTAGCGTTTGCTAGAACAATACCTATAAAGATGACGCGAGGCTGGCAGACTAGGTAGACTATCATATATCAGAAAATGGAGAAAGTGAGTAGCCTACGCTAAGAGGAGCATAGTTACAGCCGAAGCCGTCACATTTGCCCTTTTTTGCGCTTGGGCTAGTGGGACAGGTAACAGTCACTGCTGGGAATCGGAACGAAGTGCAGGATTCGAACCCCACAACACGCTTCTGATTATGTCACTGGTGTTTATGTGGCTGATCCCAAATATGAGAAATAAATAGTTAACATTTCGTTATTAAATATGTTAATAGGCCACTTCTTAATGAGCAAAGATTCAAGAGGTACTTGGGCAAACCTTCAGGATTTCAAAAGGATTTGATGACATTACGACTGTTTAAAAAAAAAAAAAAAAAAAAAAAATCTCGTTATATTTTATCTTTCTGATTATTCATGTATTTTTTGTACTGGACTGGACGAGAATCAATTGGCTTAGTTTACAAAGAAGGATATTTGTCCCTTTAAGGCATATTGCACAAAAAAAAAAAAAGTCTGGCTAACGCCTCAATCTGGTCCTACACGATCAATATCATTAAGCAATATTCCGTATTGTACAGCTGCACAGAAAAGTATCGTTAGTAAATCACGCTAATCATTTTGACACAAAACAACGAA
>NC_134814.1:19109519-19112019 GCF_046742065.1 Oratosquilla oratoria
TATCTGGTCTCTTATTTCTTTTTGTGTTACCTTTATTTCTTTCATCGTGGGTGATCTTTCTTGTTGTCCATCTTCCCAAGATTGTGAGCTCTCGATTGTAAAAACAGATCTAAAATGTCTGATCATAACTTCTGCCATCTCTATGTCATCTATATATTCTTTATCTCCTTCACGCAATTTCACTATTTCATGTTTATCCTTTAGTTTTTCATTTATATATCTGTAAAAGAGTTTAGATTGGTCCTTACATTTGTTTATGATATTTTTTCATATTTTTTTTCTTTCCTGCATATATTCGTTCCTAAGTTTTATATATTTGTATTTTGTATGTTTTTGTATGTATTTTGTATGCCATTTGTATGCTTTTTTGATCTTTTTTTACATTTTTTCCAGGTTTTGTCTCTCCTGTCTCTAGCCTCACTACACTTTTTGTTAAACCAACACTTTATGTAAATCTCTTTTTGCTTCCTTTCTGGTACATATTTGTTAATTCCTTCCTTGTACTTTTCTTTGAATATGTTCCATTTGTCTTCCGTCTTTGTTTCTTTTTTAGAGAATTTACCCCAGTTTGGGTTTTGGATTTTTTTTCTTAGTTTAACAAAATACGTTTTGTTGTACATTAATCTTCCTTCTCTGTGTTTGTCATTCCTGTCTACATTGTTCTGTTCTTTTAATTCTAACTCTATTAGTATATGGTCACTCTTTCCAATTGGTGTTTTATACTCCATTTTGTTCACAATATCTGGTTCAGAAGTTAATATTAAGTCTAGTTTCGACGGTTCCTCATTGTTTCTATATCTAGTATTTTCCTTAACCCATTGTGTTAGGGTGTATTCGATGGTAATATCCAGTAGAATGTTGCTCCAAAGTTCATCTCCCCCTTTAACTATCATTTCTTCCCAGATTATGTCTTTTGCATTAAAATCGCCCATGATTACTATGTTTCCACCCTCTTTCAGCAACTCGTTTAGCACAATCATTGTCTTCCAACAACTTGGAATGTTTGCTGTCCGACCACACATGTGTTTTTGGTGATACATACACTTCTACAAATTTTTTGCTTTTCATCTTTTTGTTAGCAATTTTGATAATAATTAATTCTACATTGCCTTGGCCTTCAATAATCTTTGTCACATTTAGACCTGTTTTGACACCTCCTTGCTATTCTGTTCTATTTTTTCCCCAGTGATTGTATAGACCATGTCCCACTATACTTGTTGATAGAGGTTTTTCTGTCATATTTAGTTCACTGATTCCAAAGATCATGCCATCGGTATTTGTATATGCCACTTTTATTTTTATTTTTATTATTATTTTTTTTATTTCCATTTTTTTGATGTGCCATTTTTTCAGTCTCAGGTCCAGCACTCTCCCAAAAAACAAAAAACAACAACAACTTTTTTCCGTCTCTGTTCTCTTCTCATTTCTATCATTGGCTTCAATTCTGAGTAGATTTGTCTTTCTCTTTTTCCTAATCACTCATTTCCTTTTGTATCCATATATGTTTGAATTTCTCGCTGTTTGCCAGTTTAACTGTTTTCGATAATTCGTCCTCGGCTATCATTTGGGTTCTTAGTTTTATTGTCAGAGGTCTATGTTTTTTTTTTTTTTTTTTTGCCTATCCTATGGATTTCGTCTATTTCTTTATCGACATTTTGCGTTCATCCTGTATTTCTTTCAGAATCTCCTTAGCTATTTCTTTCTCCTTTTCTCTCTGGTATCTATACATATCGTGTTTTTCCTGGATACCATGAACCACAATGCACTTACCTTTGTCAATTGTATCTCTCACCCAATTTTCCTTTTCTCTAATTACTCTCAAAACTGCTTCTTTTGTGTTTTTCTCCATCTGCTTTTGTACTATTTCCCTAAAACATATTTTTTCATTTTCCTGTTCTTGTTTCCATTGATATTTTTTTTTATTTCAATGAGGTCTGTTTCTTTGATTGACTCTTCCACCTTTCCGATCACTGCTTGTAATTGCTCTTTGATCTTTTTTAGTTCATAATTTTTATTTTTGTCTTGATTTTTCATTTTATCGTTTTCTCTTTTTAGGATTTCAATATCGCTCGTTAGGTCACTTAACTCTTTGATCGTTTGCTCATTACTCTTACACAAAGTAATCAGTTCTCTATGTACATTTCGGTAGTCCAATTTTAAATCTATAATTTCTTCCATTAAGTCATTTATTTCACGATTTATTAATGCATTACTATATCTAATTTCTCTATCTATATCTAAGTTTTTTCCTATTTTACCTGTGTTTCTTTGAAACTCTGGGAAAAGGTTAATTTTCCACCTTTGGTCTTTCCTTGGAGTATCAATTACACAAGGCCGTTTGGGGATGACACCTCTAGGACTTTCAACTATACTTACGTGTGTGTGTGTGTATGTGTGTGTGTGTGAGTTTGAGTGTGTGTGTGTGTGTGTGTGTGTGTGTGTGTGTGTAAGTGTGTGTGAGTGTATGTGTACGCGCGTGTAGGCTACACATGTACACATG
>NC_134814.1:19124519-19129519 GCF_046742065.1 Oratosquilla oratoria
ACACCATCTTTGCACACTTTATAATTTTTTTTAAATACAACCATTCCTCTTCCACATCTATTTCCACTCTATCCTGCACCACCTACCTCCGACACTTCTTCCACATCTACTTCCACTCTATCCTTCACCACCTTCCACACTTCTTCCACATCTACTTCCACTCTATCCTTTACCACCTCTCACTCTTCTTCCACATCTATTTCCACTCTATCCTTCACCACCTCCCACGCTTCTCTCAGCTTCTTCTTGTACTCCTGTTCCTTTTCCTTTTCGTTTAAACAATTTGCTCAAAGTACCTCTATAACATCCACCCTTTTCCCTTTTCTCCACTTATCCTCCATTCTCAAGTTACCTTCCACCAAATAATGATCTGATATTTCTCTACTCTCCTTCTAAAAACATGCACATTCAAAAATTCTTCTTACTCTACTCCTGGATACCGCTATATAGATCAATAATCCCTTATCAACCACCCTTCAATTTCCTACCCTCTCCCATGTGTACTTATGCTTGAATTTCTTCCTAAACATTGTGATAGCTATCATCAATCCTCTTTCTGATCACATCTCCACCATTAACTCTTTATTATGAATGATGCTGTAACGATTATCATTTATTTTATATTATTTGTTTATTTGTTTTGTTATCATTTCTCTGTTTATTATTATTTGCTTGATTCTCATTTATTATTAGTTATATGTCAATTTATTATTATTTACTATTTACCTGTTTGTTTATTATTTAACTATACCTATGCATTGATTTACGTATTTTAGTTATTATTTACATTATTATACTTTTTATTTATTTATCTATTTGTTATTATTATGATTTTTTTTCGCATCCGACCTAAATATGGACCAGGAGGTCTCCTGTCGGCATGCTCCGCCTTTGTAATCCATTGTAAATCTGGCACTCAGCACAACTCAACAACTCCATCTATTGGTTCATCCCCTACTCTAGTAATGAGTTTCTTCAATACCATTACATTGACATTCCTCCCAAAACTCTACGCACTTATTTGAATATGTCCAAGAAGCCTCCCTTTCCTCTACACTCCTTTCATTTTCAGCACCACATGTGCTTACAAAGACCCACATCACTCTTCCCAATTTCACCTTTATCCACATTAACCTTGAAGAAACCTCCTTCCACTCCACCACTCCCTTACCTACCTCCTCATTTACTAGTAGAGCCATTCCTTTCCTTCCTTGTCCTCTCCTCACTTCCGACATCCTCCCCACTACACTTCCAAACTCAAAATCACCCTTCCGTTTCAATTTAATGTTCATTTAGTGTCAACACATCTATCTTCCTTAAGAAAAAAACAGCTTATCTCTTCCATTTTATCTCTTATCTGTACTACATCTACTCACATTAAGAGATTCAAATATTATGGTTCTGGTTAGAAAACTCCTCACTGACCCTTTTATTCCCTGACTTCTCACAGGAATATACCCATAGAGCTATAGAGAGCAGGATGCCTAGTCCCACACTCCGTCTCGTTTTAGCTGCCTTTATGACCAAAATGGGAAGTCTCGGTGTCAGTATTCTTCCTTCCCCACCATAAGGGGTTGGGGGGGCTGACAACATAATGGAGGGACGGTCGCAGTGCAACAGAGTAGCATACTTTCTCCATGACTAGCGATTTCCTTTAACATAGACAAAATAATGTGCAGGTCATATGGCACAATAACATGCAGCCAATAATCCAGACGAATGATATATGTTTGTATATATATATATTTGTGTGTGTGTGTGTGTATACATATATGTATACATATACATTATGTGCGCTTGTACTTTGAATTACTATATGCAAGAAATATGGTTTAACATCATTCGATGTGAGTACCGAATTAAGACCTTAGGTGATTGATGATTCAAGTAATGTCGGTTTATTCCGACACTAGTAGAGACAACTAGTATTCTGATGACGTCATCACGACATGGCGGTTTTAAGATTTCAGCGCATGAATAGTATTGATCACGTCATTTTGGTGGTTTATATAATGACGTCAGCATTATGACAATTGTGATCATTTTGATTTGACAGAAGTAATTATGAAATAATGCCCGCCACTTATGACGGGTTCCTCATCTTCTTATTATTATGTACTGTCGATTTGCACAACTATGAACAAATAAAACTGGTACAGTGACGTGCGGTGTCACACTCACTGATGGTGGTATATAAGAACTCATAAGACGTTGATATGCTTTTCTAAAGAATTACTATAAAGTGAAAACAAGATTAAGTTGGTTGTGCATCTGAGTTTGTTCCCAGAATTAGATGTTACTGTTGAGGGATTATACAAGTATATTTCAACGGTGAGCTGTGTCATATTAATATGTCCATGTGTAACGTTTGATAACGTATGCGGATTTGTTTACATTCTGATGACAGGGATTCTTTACTTCCATGCAGCCTCGCGTCCATTCTAAGAATGGGACGGAAGAAGGTAAGCCGACCTCACTGTCTATAAGCAAACATATCCTAATCTTACTCACCCTAACCTAAGGTAACGTAACCTAACCTATGCTAACCTGACCTAACCCATGCTAACCTAACCCGACCATACTAAACTTAACCTAACATAACATGACATAGCCTAACCTATCCTAACCTAATCTAGCTTAATCTAACTTGACTTGGCCTAACCTAACCTAACTTAAAACTTACCCTAACTTAACTAACTTTAACCTAGCCTAACCAAACTTATAATTACTTAACCTAACCTAACCCAACCTAACGTAACCTAACCTAACGAAACCTAACCTAGATCAACCTTACCTAGAACAATTCATCCATGGCAAACTTTTTCTGTAGATTGAATAACACATTAGTCAGATTTGGTGATTTGTTTTTTTGTAGCTATCCAGATGAATATCCTCTTTTGCACCTCCCCCCCCAAAAAAAAGGACGCTGCCTGTAAGCAATAATTGATCATGTTCCCTTTACTAGATAATGATCACAGAGTTGTTGTTTTTTACGAGTCAGCATTAAGATTTGATTATTAGATAGCCCTGTGCTTGTGCACTCGTCCATTTGTGTGAACATGTATGGCACGTTTGGAAATTGCATGCACAAAATGTTTCTCTGTCTCTGTCTCTCTCTCTCTCTCTCTCTCTCTCTCTCTCTCTCTCTCTCTCTCTCTCTCTCTCTCTCTCTCTCTCTCTCTCTCTCTCTCTCTCTCTCTCTCTTTCTCCCCCCCCCCTCTCTCTCTCTCTCTCTCTCTCTCTCTCTCTCTCTCTCTCCCTCTCTCTCTCTCTCTCTCTCTCTCTCTCTCTCTCTCTCTCTCTCTCTCTCTCTCTCTCTCTCTCCCTCTCTATCTCTCTCTCTCTCTCTCTCTCTCTCTCTCTCTCTCTCTCTCTCTCTCTCTCTCTCTCTCTCTCTCTCTCTCTCTCTCTCTCTCTCTCTCTCTCTCTCTCTTTCTCTCTCTTTCTCTCGCATATTTTAGGCTAGGTCGGTGATGATATACATTCAATGTAAGTTTTTGAACTACAACGTCCATCTTCTTTTGCCAAAAATATCGTCGGAATCGACATGACGTCATGTCGTATACAAGCATTATGTGTTTTCTGTTTTAGACTAAGAAGGGTGACGCCATTCATAAGCTAGCCCCCTCCCCTTCTGTGCATGGAAAAACTTTGTATCATCTATAAGCGCATAAGAAAAGCTCACGTACGTCAGCAACGATGACGATCATCGTATTGGCTTCACATTCTCTCCATAGACTTTTATATCGTATAAATATTTTAACTTACAAATTTTTTTCCTTCTTTACTAGTACCTTCCCTTGCGTGAAACTCCCATTTCGTCATTTGAATGCAGCTGTTTCTTGTTGGACTGAATGAAGTGTAAAAGGGGCGTCATCATGAATAAAGACCTCTAACACGTTCTCCTCTTATTGTTCAGTGGCAGAACGTACCTACTTAGAACTTTTCGGTCAATAGCAAGGAAAAATAAAGACAGATAAAATAGTAAATAAGTAGATAGATATGGAAGTAAATAGATAGGTAATTAAATCAATAAATGTATAATCAAATGTTTAAGGAAATAGGTACATAAATAGGTAAATGTATGAATAAATTTATAAATAAATAAATAGATAAATAGACAAACAGAGAAAATAGATAAATAAATAAATTAATAAATAAGTAAAGAAATACATAAATTAGTAGATAAATAAACAGATAATTAGATAAATAAGTAAATAGATAAATGAGTAAATGAATAAATGAATAGATGAATAATATAGTTACTATAGAACTTTATTAAGATTGATAGATCAAATGAAGTAACTAAATAGCTGAATAAACCAATGTACAGAGAGGTAGATATAGCTGGATTAAAGATAATTAGACAAATCTTAATAGGGAAGTAAACGGTGAAACAACTGTAAACAAGATCTCCTGGAAATAGGGAAAACACAATCCGCCAAGTAGTTCTTACGGTGTGGAACGAACATAAGAACATAAGAATAAAGTAGACTGCATCAGACCATAAGGCCTACACTTAACTTTGCAAGATATTCTGTTCTTCTTCGTATTCTCGCGCACGAGGTTGCGTGGCACCTTAGTGGATACTGTCTTGAACTCATAACCAGGTGGTCGTGAGTCTGAGCCCTTGGACTCGTTGGACTCGCGAAGAAGTGGGCCTGGGTGACCCAAAGCGGTCATAGTAATAACAATAATAATAAAATGATAAATTAAAGGCTTACCGCAACTGACAGGCCTTTGTCCTACCAGAGGTTTCTTACTTGCCACTGGGTGAGAAAGGGATGGTGAGGGTTTTTTTTCACACACACACACACGCACACAGACGCACGCACGCACGCACGCACGCACACACACACACACACACACACACACACACACACACACACACACACACACACACACACACACACACACACACACACACACACACACACACACACACACACACACACACACACACACACACCGCAACTAACAGGCCTTTGTCCTACCAAATC
>NC_134814.1:19139519-19147019 GCF_046742065.1 Oratosquilla oratoria
CTGATATAGTGAGCCATGGGGATAGAGAGTAAGTTGTTCGAATCTTTTATTGTTGATCTGGTGGAGAATTTCCTCAATAATGTTACTAAAGAGTTTGTTTGTGTTATGATTGAAATCTAGTTTTTCATCATTTTCTTTGTGTTATGTATTGAAATGTACATTTGACTGAAGTTATTATTTGAGGGTTTATATGTTTATTAACTGATAAACCTTCACCAGCTTAAAAGGAAGAGTATAGAATCCATATTTCACTCTTGTTGACTCTACATTCCAAACACCCCGTCTCCATAAGCACACACACATACCAGCCTGACTCCGTCAAGAATATTGCCCGGGGAATAGCTTTCTTGGGGGCTCCTAAAAAAAGAAAAAAAGAAAAGAAAAAAAAAAAGGAAGAATAAAGGCCGAAAAGTCTTCTTGTCGTCAGTTTGCCATCCAAGAGCTCTTGGCGTCTGGAACGTGATATCCTGCTCTGAATGCTGAATGTCAACAATATGTATTTTTTCAGTTAGGGTAAACATACTTTTTTCAGCCGTCACACAGTTCTAACAGGCCATTTGTCATTCCCAACAGCCTGCATGGCCCCTGACATGTTTAATGGTTTCGTTCAGAGTTTGTCACAGCTCTCAAGTGGGAATGAGAAAATAGAAATGAAGGACGTTAGTCCAATTAATTTTTTTTTTTTTTTAGCTAGGATTTTTTTTTTTTTTTACTGAAAGTCATGCTCATAATTGTAGTCATTCTGACCAAGTTTTATTGAAATCTGTCAATAGATACTGTACTTATACAAAAAAAAACTTTATTTCATTGTGGAAAAATAATCAATATTCAAACTGCTAGTAGTCACTAACTATTTGGACGGTTATAATCCACACACTAAACATTTATAGGTTCAATGGTTCTTTTTGCTCTATTGATATATCTACTCCCACAGAATTTTCTAACTGTTTATGTATAATATAGATCCCTCTAGAAATTCCTGCATTCAACACATCGCAATAAACGATGTACGGAATGTAGAACAAAATGTCAGTTTTCAAATTCAAAAGGAAACTACGTATATAGACAAAATATTGTCAGAAAATGAATAAATGACATAATAGAAAAAAAGAAAAATAAATCGAGAAAAGGGCATCAAAATTTGCCTTGTGGTTTTTACACTCCAGGCGTCAACGTAATTGGCGTGATAGGTGAAATATGCAGTTAGATTATTTAATAACTCATTATTCAAATGAATCAAGACATTCAAAGTGTTTGTAAAGGTAGAGATTGGTAGTTTATTACCGGTACAGATATCTCACCCTGGGGCTATCTGGAAAGTGTATCTGACACCGTTGGGGACTTTGTTTTACCAGGGGCAGACTTCTTCCTTGTCCAGGCACTGCTTCCAGCCAAGATCATCAGGTACCTAGAAGTATCCTGTAGCATACTGGGGCTCAGGATCCTTCAGCTGTATCCTCTTCTTCCTGGGTTTTGATGGACCCACTTGTTTTCGTTCTTCATCCATCTTCTCCGGTTATTGCAATACCCAAGTTCTGGACTCAGATATCCTGCTTTGTACCCAGTGTTTTCATTGGGTACAGTCTGCGCAACAGCAAAGTTCAAAGTAACCTCACCCAGGGTTTTGACTTTTGGGCTCAGTTTCCAGATTCGTGAGTGAATAGACTCGTTATGGTTCTGGTTCTTGCACTACAAGCATCTTCCTAGGAAGTTTTCTTTTATCAGTCTGTTATACGCTTTGTCGAGATTTTCCTTTTGAGAGGCTGAAGTTTTTATGATAAATCTGTCCAGAGATGTTGATGACTTTCTTTTAGATGAAAATGATTTAGCAGAAGTGGCGCCTGTGGAGGAGTCTGATAGTGACCTTTTTAATGGTGGAGTCAGGTTTGCAGATAATTCAAGTGGAGCCGATGATGAAGGGATTGAAGCTGTTGATACAGATCCTGAAATGGAAACAGAAAATTTTAGCATATTGCATAATTTATAAATGAATAAATAAATGAATGAATACAGTGTGATTTAGGCTACTTTTGAGTACAGTAGTTATTTTTTAGATAATGATCATATTCACACAAGCCACAAAATTATTTGGAAATAATTAACAGGATATGAAATAGGTGGGCTTGGAATTCAGCCCACACAGGATTCAGTCCACTTTTAAATTCACTAAAAATAATGGGTTAGTTGGGTTAGGTTAGGCTAAATCCCTTTGGGCTGAATCCCACGTGGGCTGAATTCCAATGGAACCTATGAAATATATTACACAATGTTGAATGAAATGAGTAACAATCATCTAGGCCCCAAAGTTGAGTGGATACAGTATATTATAGTGATATAGTCATCACCCAAATTTAGAAGTAATGATGTTGAAGTATCATCTCTTTAGGCCTTCACATTTTTATTGCACATGCTCTCCATTGTTCACCAAATTTATATAGTTGAGTATGAAAAGGGAGAAATGCACACAATATAAGTAAAACTATTTACCTGGGTCACCAATTTCTTCTTCTGTATGCTGTGGCTGACCTTGGCATTTATCTCTGTGAGATTTTAATGTTGACACAATGCCCTGTAGTTGCTGGCTGCAGTCTTTGCATTTACCTCGGTATCCTTTGCCAGAAGTAGTTGGTAGTTTTTCAAAATAATTCCAAACAGGATAATTTTTTCTGCCTGAAGGAACCACTCTGCCAGGTCCAGATGACATCCTTCCTGGTTGATTCCAAAGCAGCAACTAACTCAGTGAGAAGCTGCTTACATAGAACAAGTTTCAACAAGAATTTTGTTGAAACTTGTTGTGGGCTGCACAGTGTAGGCTTATACCGATCCTTGTATACTTGTGGCAAGTCTATATAACGCTGCTCCTTATATTGATATGCTAAAAATGTCCTTTAGCAATCAGATCGCATATCAGATACCAATCCCACAATATTTAAAATCTACAAAAAAAATCTCTTTAAGTCAAATAAATATGATTAAAAACAAAAACGATTTTTTATATTTTCTAAAAAAAAAAAAAAAAAAAAAAAAAAAAAAATCGCCAACCCTGGTGTCCACTAACCTCATACAATAATATCTGTTAAGTCCGGATAAAATTGTCATTTCAAAGCAATAACAGTGCCTTAAAAATAGTTTCTTATATCACTATAAAAGTTTATATTAACCTATACTGCATTGAATAAGTCAATGGTTGATATATTTGTCCTATATACAATGTTAAGTTTCTAGTTTTGATATATTTGTCCAATACAAAATGTTAGGTTACAAAGAAAGCAATGGCCTCCGCTAGCGGACCCAGGGATCTGGGTACGCACGTCCTGTGTAATAGTAGTCCTTGACATATACATATGTACATGTACATATACGTAGTCATGTATTCTGATGCCAAGTTGCCAGCATACAATACTTATATTGAAATGTATTATTCATAGTAAAAATATCAGTGTCAGTTAAAACTTCGAGGTGTTATTGCCACTACTGAAGCTATTTTTCAGATAGTCTTCAATTTTTTCATACTTTTTCATTTCTTACTTCTATAAAGAGGGCTGACGTTTAGTAGTCTATAAATCATATTCTGGACTTCCAAAATGGAAGAAATAAAGAACGTCACAAGAGTAATATCGTTTAAATATGTATCCATTGCATGTTATTTAAAGAAATATATTATAATTCTTTTTTTTGCTGAATACCTCTTCCACCGCTATTGAAGCCTTGTTCATTCTTTGTGAGTTCTGACCTTTGCGAGTAATTTTGATAGGACAACTCTCTTTATACACACTTCTGTGCTGGTGGTTTAATCGAAAGATTACTGGTTTTACTTTCGCTTAGTTATGGGTTCGAATCCCGCACTTCTCTCCGATTCCTAGTGTATTCACCTCGGATCTGCTGCAGCCTCTTTTCGAGACAGCCAGACACCACCCTACGGCAGTGAGCTCAGAGCTCATTATTAGCAGATCTCTGGGTAGGTCTGAGACCACTCACACTCCACACACCGGGAATGCAAGGTCACAACTCCTTGACTAACGTCCCGTACCTACTCGCTGCTAGGTGAACAGGGGCTGCACGTGAAAGGAGACAAACCCAACTTGTCTCCGCCCGGTATCTGCCAACAGTCCAAGTGCACAAGACAAAGGTGAAGGCTTTAGCCGCATCTACGCGCCTCCTTTCGTAGACTCCCCACCATTTCCCCTAGCTCAAGCCCAGACGACTTGTCTCAGCAGAAGGGACATCATTCCTCGACGCAGAAACACGCTACGTAGATTTTGTTCTGTTTAACTCCACGCAATTCTTTTCAGCTTAGAGATGATACCGTAGCTAAGGCATTCATTCATTTATTCATTGCAAATGAAATATTAAACATGAAACATGAAAGTCTGTTTAATTAATGTGTAGAAATTATTCATTCTCACTCAGTAATGGAAGACTAAATGCTCGAAGGCCTTTACAGACAATGGAATGACCTTTTGTCATCTAAATCCAAGAGATTTTTGTAAAGTAAAAACAAATCGTCTAGCGCTGGTGAAGTCAAAATGTATACCCCAAGACTGCACAATGCTCTATTTGATTATTTTCTTTTAACTGACGCCAAACAAATTTTCTCAACTTTGGGTGATTTTTCGTCCTCTATTGGGTCGTTCGGTCGCTGTGTCGTATAGCCACGCTCGTCTTTCTATTTTCCACCGTTGAGTTTCTTCCGACGGCTGACAACAGATTTCAGTGGATTTGTTATCCAAAGAGATCCATTGTGATCAACTGGGGAAACAGGAGATCGACAGGAGACCTTCAGGTTTATTATGAGATCGATGCAAAGAAAAATAATAAAGAAATAAATGGACGCCTCCCCAGTCTGTTTGTCTCTTTAGAGAAAACAGGGAGGAAAGAAAGGAAGAAAATAGAATAAAGTCTTTGTCTCTAGTCCATTGGCTTTTGTTCCTCAGCCTCCTTACCCCAAAGTGAAGAGAATTGATGACGTCAGAATTGAGAACGCTGGATATAAACACAATTGGAGCAATGAAGACTTCAGTCGATTTTGAGTCCGCTTGGACCTTTTTTTTTTCTTTCTTTTTTTCTTTTAAGTTGACCCGACGAAGTCTGCACCGAGTGGTACGTTGTCAGAAAACAATATTGATTTTCTCCCTCCAATTGTATTTACTCTCATGATTGAGTCGGGTTTTGCTCATCTTTAACAATCGAATTGGAAACGCTTTAACACTAAATGCTAAGACGAGGAACTACGATATCAGGTTACCTTGACGAATAATTAATCGAGAAGTAGGCAAAAAAAAAAAAAACTTTCTCACATGTAGTCATTGTAAAGAATAAACCTTTCGCACATGTTATTGCATGCAGTACAGTTTCAGTCTGACATTACCAAACCTAACCTAAACTAACCTAACCTAGCCTAACCTAACCTAACTTAACCTAACGTAACGTAACCTAACCTAAGCAAACCTAACCTAACTTGATCTAACTTAGCCAAACCAAACCAAATCTAATCTAATCTAACCTAATCTAACCTCACGTGACCAAGTAAACAATCTTCCCCCAGACTCGCCCAAATGAAGAAGCAGAGACGGAAAGGGGTGGGTAAGGTTGTTATATAAAGCCCACTAACTCCAGCGATTGTACAAATTCAACCCCTTAATCAGATGATTTTATACAATATAAAACGAGGTTGCTAACCTAGCTATGACGTCACTGCCTATTGTAAGGCCCAATAGGAAGCGGAGTATTGATAGGAACGAGGGGAAAGGAAAAGGGGAATTAGTTTACTGACGTCATCAGGTAATAGAGGAAAGGAGGGGAGGATTGCTAGTAGGGAGAGGAGTTTCTGTCAGAGCTGCCGTGATACGCTCGAGCAAAAGGGATTGGGGGGGGGGAAAGAGAGGGTGCTGGGTGTTGAAGAAATAAGGTAAAGTTGTGGGTGAAGGCATGGGTAAGATTAAAAGAAAGAAAACGCTCATATACTTTAGAAGTTGTGGAGTCTTCCTGAAGTGAATAAAATTCTTTAGTAGTAGTCAAAACCACAGACATGTATATGTAATTTCTTTTCAGGGGAAGAGGATAGTTTCATTATTTGTAAGGTTAGCACTCATAGCCCCTAGGGAAAAAGTAGACAGGAGCCAATCTCCTCGCCGAATCAATGGTTCTTGGCGACTAACCGGGACTACTTTCGTCAAAACCACAGACATGTATATGTAATTTCTTTTCAGGGGAAGAGGATAGTTTCATTATTTGTAAGGTTAGCACTCATAGCCCCTAGGGAAAAAGTAGACAGGAGCCAATCTCCTCGCCGAATCAATGGTTCTTGGCGACTAACCGGAACTACTTTCGTGTAGGACCGGGGCTCAATTCCCACCCGTGGGTAATCCATGACCTAAATGACTAGGTGGATCATGGATCTTTGGACTAAAGAACCTCGAGATCATCGGTCGGGATTAGAAAGATGATTCTGAGATCACTTTTGCCTGACGAATCTCTTCACCCAAAGGAACCCACCAATAATTTGCAGATTAAAAATTATCTGATATAATCAACTCTCTCACTGATGAAAGTGACTCCTAAGTGGTATAGTGTCCGCCACCTGCCAATGTTATTCAGGCCGAAGGAAACCTGCAATCAAGGGGTTGATTACTTTCTTCCTAAATTTCCTCGTATCAGGGGATTGTACATAGAGGTTTACACAAAACAGTGCAGGCGAGCATCTGCATTCGTCCACCAGAGGGCTCCCCTGTTAAGGAGCCCTGGAGTAGTAGTGAGGAGGAAATAGGGGAAGGAGAAGTAGGAGGATTAGGAGGAGAAAGAGGATAAGTGGGGAGGAAGAGGAGGTAGGGAGAGGAGGAGAAGAAATGAAGGAGGAGGAGGAGGAGGAGGGGGAGCAGGAGCAGAAGAAGAATCAGGAGAAAGGAGGTGAAGGAGGAGGATAAAGAGGAAGGAGAACAGGCGAAGGAGGTTGAGGAGTAGGATGAAGATGAGGTGGAAGAGGAGGAGGAGGAGGTGGATGAGGAGGAGATGTAGGTGGAGGAGGAGTAGGATGAAGATGAGGTGGAAGAGGAGGAGGAGGTGGAGGAGGAGGAGAAGGAGGAAGAGGAGGAGGAGGAGGAGGAAAAGAGCTAGAACTAGAAGTTGAAAGGAGGAGGAGTAGGAAGAAGAGGAGATAGAGGAGGAGGAGGAGTAGGAAGAAGAAGAGGAGGAGGAGGAGTAGGAAGAAGAGGAGATAGAGGAGGAGGAGGAGTAGGAAGAAGATGGTGGTGGAGGAGGATTAGGAGAGGAAAGAGTAGAAGAAGGACGAGGAGGAGGAAGAGAAGAAGGAGTAGGAAGAGGAGGTCAGCGTGCGTAGGTGAAAGGTTATTTGGCTCTTTGGAGGGCTAATTGGCCCACCGCATACAAGGCAAGTACACTTTACGAGATTGACCGAACGCTGTGGCTCATCGAAGGCTCCTATTGGGAGGATTACTGTGCAACAGACAGATAGGCAGATTGGCAGCAGACAGAAAGGTTGGC
>NC_134814.1:19159519-19172019 GCF_046742065.1 Oratosquilla oratoria
TCACTCTATTGCGTTGTTGGTTATGGTCGATGTCTGCGCCATCTGTCTGGCAGTTTATTCTCATATTTCCACTTCCTGTGTGAGCGAAGCCTTGTTGTTAACCAAAGAACTGCCGTCGTTTTCGATCAAGGAGAGTTACGTGGTTGATTGTTTGAAGTTCGGTTTGTTGAAGGGTCGTTCTTCTGTGTTGACCAAAGGTTTACCGTCTGTTTTGGCGGAAATGTGTGTGTTGTGTGTGTGTGTGTGTGTGTGTGTGTGTGTGTGTGTGTGTGTGTGTGTGTGTGTGTGTGTGTGTGTGTGTGTGTGTGTGTGTGTGTGTGTGTGTGTGTGTGTGTCTGGGGGAAGTTTGGGTAAATGTATGGACTTAGTAAATTTGAGCTAAGTGATTAGCAACTTGAGGCCTCTCCCAAAGGAGTAGAAAAGCTTTTTGTGTTAGTCAGAATAGACTTTCTAAATGTACCAGTACTCCTGACTAATTTCATTGAAACACTCATGAATGAAACATTCCCTGTATTTATCTTTGTCGACATGTTCGAAAAAAAAATCACTGAGGGCTTGCGTTGTTAAACTGTGTTTGAAAAAAAACTAAGACAACATGTATGGATTGTTCTCGTCCCGGTCCACCCTTATTAGTCGGCGTGTGGGCGAAGCGAAGTGCCCCATATACGAAGAAAAACAATGCGTCTTCTGAGACGAAACCTCTCAGATTCTCCTTTTCATATCACATAAGTCACCAGCATGTGAGACACTGGAGGAGAGAGTGCATAGGTCAGAGCGTCCCAAAAATGAGAAAGAAGAGGTAGAGGAGGAAGAGGAGGAGGAGGAGGAGGGGAGGAGTAGGAGGAGGAGGAGGAAGAGGAGGAGGAGGAGGAGGGGAGGGGGGGGAGGAAAAGGAGGGCCGAGGGGTGGAGGGAAGAGTCGATCTCGTATCACATTATCTCTGCCTTTCATCCAGATTGTGTGTTGGAGACTTATGCAGACACGCAGCTCGAGTTTAGATAACTTGCTGGCCTAATGCCCGACCTTGTGTGATTGGAGGTGAATCCATCCCGAGACAATTCTCCTAAATGCTCTTTACATGATATATCTGACCTTTTCACTACCAAATAGGTGTTGCAGAGTTAAAAAAAGGAGTATCACTGTGTACGTAAGGGGATAAATGGTAGTCGTTAGTTATAACTGTGGCTGAGGGTAGCCTGATTGCAAAAGACTACTTTATTACTAATCATACGTCGATGATATTATATTTGAATATGTGATTCATCCTGGTCTTGGATCACGTGCTAGACAAGTCATCGACAGCTTTTACCCACCCTGTTGAGAGCTTAGAGTTCATATACAGACTGATCTATCAGAAATATTATGACCTTCCAGAATATGGGGTTGCTTGGGTTGTGAATCTTTCAAGCCCTGAGAGAGTCTTCGAGTCACCGACGATAACTACTACTCCAGCAAACAGCACGCGCATATGAAGAAATATGCTTGTGTGAAACTGTGTGTGCGTACGCGGATGCATGTTCGTGTGTTTGTGTTCACGAGTGCTATGTCCAGCCCAAACTTGCTTTGTAATATACCTTTGCCTCTGTACCTATCGCGTGCTGGTCTGTTACATGTTTTGACTGACGACCGAATTCTCGTGGAAGTTGGTCCTGCTGCTGCACTCACAGGTCGGTCGATGTGGCCGGTGGCTTCTCCTGCAAAGGAAATTGGCTAATTGAGGAGGCAGGTTTGACTCCACGCGAGAGAGAAAGAGAGAGAGAGAGAGAGAGAGAGAGAGAGAGAGAGAGAGAGAGAGAGAGAGAGAGAGAGAGAGAGGTCTCACCAAATCTCCTGCAGAGAGGAGTGAAATATCCTACCGGCAGCCAGAATAATAATAATAAAATAATATAGATACCATCTCCTAGAGAATAGGCGGGAGCATCTGGCAACTGACACTGGAGGCGAGGGCAATTGACGTCATGTCGGTCGTTGAATCATAACTGTCAAGGCAAATTTGAATCGATCAATGGGATAAGTTTGAGGACCTGAAGAAGACATGCAATTTATACCAGGGAATATCACAATGTATTTCATGCGGGAAAAGAAGTTGATCTTTGGCAAATCCCCCATCTCACAATTTTCTGATTCTGTGCAGTCTTGTTATATATAAATGGAGGGACGATATTCTTTTATATTAGAGACAGAGTTTTGTCGAAAGTATTTTACTTTCTCACCGTCTTCAGCGTAAATCTAGGGCATCTTGTGTTTCCTGTTTCGTTGAAAATATTTGTAATAAGTTGTACTTTCTTGTATTACTTATGGCAATATGTGTTAGTTCCTTGTAGTTGATGCTAAAATAAATCATTTCACTTAGTTCTAAACATCTGGGTTATTCGGGAAAATGAGAGGAACATGAGTGATTTTGAACCCATCGATCAAGGAATTTCAGAAGAAAGGAACTGGGATATGTAGGAAGGAAAAGAGGAAACGGACGAAAAGAGAAGAATGAGAGAGCAATAAAACTAGGAAGTGAATAAAAGGGAGATGGAACGTGCAGGGAAATGGTACGAGGAAAAGAGAAAAAGAAAAGAGAAAAGAGGAAAAGAGAGTGAAAAGAAGAGGGAAAGAGGATGAAGAGTGGATGAGAGATTGGTACAGCAGAGGAAAATTAAGGGCGTCGAATAGGAAAAGGAAAAAGAATGAAAGAAGAGAGTAAGTGAGTGAGTTAAGGACATAGAGAGAGGAGGAGATAGAAAAGAGAGAGAACTAGGGAGATGAAGAGAGAAAGAGAAAGGGAGATCAAAAGAGAGAGGGAGATAAAGAGAGGGATGTAGATGAAGAGAGAAAGAGAGGGAGATGAAGAGAGAGGAGAGAGAGAGAGGTAAAGAGATAGATAGATAGAGAGAGAGAGGGAGATAAAGAGAGAGAGAGAGAAAGAATGAAAGGAGAGAGTGAGTGAGTGAGTGAGGACCGGGGGACAGCCTACTGGGTAAGAGGAAAGGGAAAACCAGAGAATGGAGATAAAGTAAACATGTCCGTGTTATTTCTTACCCTCTTTTCTTCTTCATTTCTGTCCCATTCCGTTTGTTTTCGCGCTCACTGAAGGACAACCGCGACTAAAATATCAGAGCTGAAGTAAGAGGCTAGAAGGTGGAGGAATTAAGAAAGGCTGGAAGGGAGGAACAAGAAAGGAAGGGAGACAAGGAAAGGAATGAGCTTGGAGTGTTGAAATATCAAAATGTGAAATGATCAGAGATGGAGGAGAGTTGACAAAGGGCAATGATTGAAGGAGAAATGATAGTAGATGTATACAAAATCATCACAAGTGTCTTTAAATTACAGATCCAACATAAATCAATAATGCATAATCTAATGTTAATTGTAGGTTAGGGTAAATTCACGAAATGTAAGGACTTTGGAGTGGGAAAGAGGAGTAGAAAAAGGAAGAGGAGGAGGAGGAGGAGGCGAAGAAAGAAAAAGGGAGGTAGAGGAAGAGGAAAAGGCGGAAGAGGAGGTGGGAGAAAAAGGAAAAGGCAGAGGAGGAGGATAACACTGTCTATTGTTTGTGTCAATTGACATTTGGAAATAAACTCTTCTGCTGGGATTCGAACCACTCAGGCAAGTGTTCGAATCCCAGCAGAAGAGTTTATTTCCTACTGTCTATTGTGTTGATGAAGAGTACCTGAACCCAAGCTCTTAAAGAACTCAGAAAACCCGATAAGACGTTCCTCGTGGTCCAGAAGGAGAGGAGGAGGAGAGGAGGAGGAGAGGAGGAGGAGAGGTTGGGTTGGCGTCCTTCATTCTATCCTCGGGAACCATTAGTTCCGTTTTCTTTTAACTGACGGCGCCAACATTGGGCATCACGAGATGTGACGGGGAGGAAAGGACTGTATTTCCTTGTTTGTTTTTTAATAACTTTGTTCAGTAACAAATGCCATGTGTCTTGTACGACCGACAAGGCTAAGGAAAAGAGGAAATGTATTTCTTTTCTTTTTAATCATCAGCTTTGTTTGAATTACATTTTTTTATGAAAAAACAACAACAACCAAAACTAAGCATAAGAAGACACACAACACTTATGTTTGCTGAGTTTAAACGTGGACTAAAGGGAATTCACATTGTCGTCAATCTAATTTACAGATTATGACTGTGGAAACGTAAGCTTTAAAGAATATATATGAACATCTGCGTACCGGTTTTCTACTTCTAGAGGAGGAAGGATGAGGATGAGGAGGAGGGAGGGAGTTTATGGACGAGAGAAAAGGTGCTACAGTTCTTCATTATAAACACCTGATGGACACAGACACGTAATCACTCGAGACCTGGTGTTGTCCCGCGTCGTCTGCCCATCCCTCAGGGAAAAAAAAAAAAAAAAAAAAAAAAAATAGCCAAAATAAAACATGTAAAGTGCGTCACCGTAGTAAAAGAGACAAAAGAACCGAAAATGCAGTCCCTCCCAAAAGTTCTGTCGCAACTGATGAATTCGATTATGAACAGTTCTCACTTTTCGGAATTTCTAAAATTCTGAAATTTTCGATACACGAAACAAAAATTCCTTTCAAGTAGACTGTCCCCAGACTTCGATGAAGTTTGAAAGGCGCTTTCGTTCCGAATTTATCAAAGTTCCGATTTCTAAAGATTTCGAATGGAGATTTTCAATACGCTTAAAAACGTTCTGTAATCTCACTCCCTCACTATCCCACTCCCACTCAGTGGGAAGCGAGAAATCCCTGGTAGTAGCCCTCCCATTTGCCGTAAGCCACTGGATTCTCTAGGCCGATTTTGGGTCGCCTCCCCGTCTGGCCTGGGCTGTTGGAAACCAACGCGATAAGCCCGCATCACGTATCAATTTCTGCATGTATCCTTCCGTCGAGTTCTTCGACGTTGATGGCAAAAAGTCATTGTAATAGAAATTGATTTATGGAAACTATATTGTATAATGGAACAATAATGAAATCCATATCTACATAGTTACTCTAATATATTATGGCTCAGGTTTGGTTGTGTGCAGTGGTAGGAATACATACGAATGTTGTAACGTAACTCGTGTTAAGTCCTGTGTTGCTATATGAGTGATAGGCACGTCGAGAGGGTCGAAATTGGGTTTCTTCCAGAAGAGGTGGTACAGGACACGACTCAGGTAGAGGAACTAGGCCGACTGACCTTGAAGATTCAAAGCGACGACCTAGAACGACTTGAGAGGTCTGAATGGAAGGACCGAACTGTGTGCCTTGTTGACCACGACCAGCTGTTTATATGTTATGAGTACCGAAAAGTAGCACAAATGTTGTGAATGCCGAATTGTAGTACAAAGGATGAATGTGAGCCTGAATGGGACTTATATGAATTTTATACTTTTAAGGGGACTTTCAGGCTAGTTCAGGGGCATAGACGTTCTAGTGTCTTTTGCTGAAGCTAGAAAGTGGGAGCAAGTGAGTTAAAGAGAAAGAGAGAGAGAGAGAGAGAGATAGAGAGAGAGAGGGGGGGGAGGGAGAGGGGGGTTGCAGGTGTTGGAGAGCGAGTCCCTCAGCAGTTACCCACTTCTCGTCCGGAACGCGTCCCCAAAGGCGCCGAGGAAGTCGCGGCCGGAATGGTCATATCCGGGCTAGTATATTGGGGAAGTCGTTCTTGGGGGTGAGGAAGGGAGACGGGGGAAATACCTTTCTCCCCCAACACACCCACACATACTAATTCCGACTCTGAAAAGCTCATTTCTGTACGAAAAACTACACTTGGAAAGGTTGAGTATATCACTTTCAACTACTATATTCATTATATTTGCCTAGTGTAAGATTATTTCATTCGCTTATGGGAGTTAGAGCTGGGATGAATGGATTCACATTTGCCATAATTTGATTCATTTCCCTCTTTTTTTTCCTTTTCCAAATCTCCATCTTTATCCTGTACCTCTCCCATCTCCTCTCTCTCTCCCCATTTATAATATGATTCATTCCCTTCTTTGTCTCCCTCCTCCAGCTCTCATTCCTCATGCTGTCCTTCTCCCGCCCCCTCTATCTCCCATTCATCCTTCCAACCTCCTCCTCCTCCTCCTTCTCATCCTCCTACTCCTCCTCCTTCGCCTCCTCCTACTCCTCCTCCTCCTCTTCCTCCTCCTCCTCCTCCTTCACCTCCTCCTACTCCTCCTACTCCTCCTCCTTTTCCTCTTCCTCCTACCTCTTCCCCTACTACTCCTCCTCCTCCTACTACTCCTCCTCCTCCTCCTACTCCTCCTCCTTCTCCTCCTCTTCCTCCTACTTCTTCCCCTACTTCTCCTCCTTCTCCTACTCGTACTCTTCCTCTTACTCCTACTCCTCTCCCCTCTACATCCTCTTCCCTCATTTCTACTCTTCCCCTTCCTTCCCCTATTCTCTCTATCCACCCACATCCTCTCATTTCCCTTTGCCCACCAGTACCACTACCTCCTCCTACTCTCCACCTCTGCCTTCACCTGCACCTCATCCTACCTCACCTCCTAAGCCTCGCCGTTCCCGCTTCATCCTCTTCCCTCTAAAGAAGAGAGCTGATCACATCTAACGTTTGCTAATATCTATTTTCTTACCTTAAATCTCCCCTTTACCCTCTCTATGACTCCAACTCTTCTATACAATATTGTTCCCAAGGATAAAAACATTAGTTATAGGTAAAATAAATAGATAAACACAAAGAAAAAACATACTCTTCCTCCCTACCTCTTCCTCTCCTCACTTCACCTCAGCAGCTACTTTCCCATCCTTCCCTCCCCTTCCTCTTCCCTCTCTTTTTCCTTATTCCTCATGATCAACCCTCCTCTGAACACTACTTAGATTTGACTGCATCGTTTTCGTCGTTTTTAAATTCTAACATCCGTATATCATAGTTGATATTATAAAGCGATCAGTTTCAGACATACTTTGAGTTTCAGACTTACAAATACAAGCATCAACTTATTATGATAATTCTATATTTACCAAACATTTCACTACCAATTGTGATATGCATTTTTATTTAATATTCATGACCTTTAGTTAATTTTGTCATTCCACCAATTACAATTTTCAATTATTTCTATGTTCTTACCATCGACTATATCTGTTTTACTTTGAAATTTCATGTTGAATATTACTTTGGTTTTACGCTCATCTTCAAATATACTTTGAGAATTTCTTTGTTCAGAAAACCCAGCTTATTTTCAAATAATCTGCTGCTTCAGAAATGAGAATAGTAACATTCATAAATCTTCAGAGATTTAAATATTTCTTATTAATCTAGAAACTCAGTTGTTTTATAAACTATCAGTTACTTTAAGAAACGATCAGACAACTTTATAGATGGGGATGACAGGTGGTGATGGATACGGAGCTACCTAGTGTAGTCCTTATGGTCTCTTGCAGTCTCCTTCATTCTTATGTTCTTATGTTCTTATGTAGAAACCTATCTCTTTTCATCTCAACACTTTGAAGAGCTCTTCAAAGGACGCAGAAAATAGACCTGGTAAAGTCGTATCACCCTGCCACATTCCTTTCTTGATCTCTATCTTTTCTGTATATTTATGTAATCTAATTCCAAAAATACATCTCGCATGATTTTTTGTAGAACCATTATAATGTATTAATGTTTGTTAAAGACTTTTCATAACCCAGGAAGCCTAATCTTAAACCTGTCTGTTCTTTTGGTTAGCTTTCACCTAAAGATCTACTAAGTCTATTTGTGAGATTCTTAGAAAATGTATTACATACATACTTGATAAACTAACCGCTTGGCACTTACAAAGGTATTTCAGGTCTTCCGTTTGATGTAGTAGCGTGGCCATAACATTGTGAAATCCTTCCGTAACGCTTTTTTGGCATATACGCTGATGAACATTTGAACAAATTTACAATGAATATT
Organism: Oratosquilla oratoria; assembly: GCF_046742065.1. Classification (NCBI taxonomy): domain Eukaryota; kingdom Metazoa; phylum Arthropoda; class Malacostraca; order Stomatopoda; family Squillidae; genus Oratosquilla; species Oratosquilla oratoria. The sequence continues at coordinate 19,167,365 of NC_134814.1, forward strand.
TGTTCTTGCGTCTTTCGTAGGATCTATCGATATTCTATCTTCCCAAGGCGATTTTCTTTGCTTTATATTCTTAGCGTTTACAAAATGTTCATTTGTAATTCTGAATACATCACTTTTGGATAAAATAATTCTCCGACTAAAATGTGGTATTTGAGGAGTAAAGCTCTTGATAAAATTCATCTACTCTTTTTGTCACTCTAGCTTTGCACTGATGTTCCCATTTCTGTCTCACAAAGAAATGAATTTGGCATATTTAATACTTTCACCTTTCCGAATAGTTCCTTCTAAATGATCTATGCTTTTCTACCTTTTCTATTATCTCTATCTTTTACTGATAAGTTGATCCAATTCTGCTCTATTTTGTCCCTCCTGTTTTTAATCTCCATAATCCTTCTTCATTTCATTAAGTCACGTATTACTCAAGAGTATTTGTATTTTTTATGATTTACATACTCCTACTTTTTCTGGGGATTTCCTATTGATGTTTAATAGATTACAATTGATAATCTTAATGGTATTCTTGATATTTCTTGTAGTTTCAGGTCTATTTCTAATCTCCACCTAGAATTCCTTTTTGCATTTACATTCGCAAGACTTACATTCTTCTTCAAGACTATCTTATTTTGCTCAGTTCTGAAATTAAATTTAGCTATGCAACCTACTACTCTGTGGTCCTTACTTGTGTTTATTTTGTTCATAGTAGTAACATTACTAAAGCTATTGTTTTCATCTCTTAATATGAGATCTATTACTATTTTTCTTTATTTTTGCATTTGATTTCTTCAATTCCGTTTACAAATTATTTTACTTTGAAAGAAAGTATTCATTATTCTCGTGATGTAATTCTCCCCAAAATTAATTAGCATCACTTCTTTACCATTTTCTTATCCATTTCAAACTTTTCAACACACGACTTACTTGACATAATTTGCCCACTGCAATATTAAAGTCACCAACTATTCTACCAGCGTGTACCTCTTTTTTCTGGTCTTTACTTGAGTTACATCGTCATAGAGGAGGTAAATTTCATTGCCTGGGCTAATTGAAGGTGGTGCATACATTTAATCATTATAGAGTTATCTTTTAAACATCCTAATCACAATCCAAGATAGCCTTTCTGACGAACTACTGAAATTCAGTTCATTACCAGTAAACTCCTGATTAATCAACAATCCTACTTCACTGCATTGCTGTTTCTTACTTTTATAATAAGACAGAGAGAGACTGTCTTGTAGTTACACGAGCTTTTCTTCCTTCGCATCAACCTGGTGCTCTACAGTTTTCCCATCAAACTCTCTAGCACATTGTCAGCTTACGGGATTTTCATGTTGTAAATCTGTATAATCATTTAGTTCATATTGTTCCCCATTTAAGATATTGACTGCTATCAGTAATTCAGGGACTTTGGTGAAATCTCTACGGAACATGTCATTCAGCATTCATTTGTAACTGGAGTCTAATACATAAAAAAGAAAATGATCGCTTTCAATTTCTTCCACCCGTCTGCTCTACTGCCGTCTTTAAATGTCTGCTTTACCACTTCTGTGACCCAATCTCTTTGATGCGACATTGTTCAATGTCTAAGAATTAGATTTTTTTGGACAGTTGTTATACTCAGTGGTTCTGCCTTAAAACGCAGTAATCAGTACGATGGGACATTTGGGTGACAATGATTCAACACGAATGCCCGTTTTTACGTTAGTTATATCATTCATAGATGCGTAGGAAGTTGTGGCAGTAATCTAAACTCCCTGTCATCTGATTTCTGGTGAGATACATACTTGGTGCAGTATTAGATGGAACTGAGGGAAGTGATAGTTGTCTTTGTTATCAGTGTGCGTGTGTGTGTGTGTGTGTGTGTGTGTGTGTGTGTGTGTGTGTGTGTGTGTGCAATTATGTGCATACGTGCTTTCACGCGCGCACGTGCGTACGTGTGTGTGTGTGTGTGTATGTGTGTGTGTGTATTCACTTGGTCTTTGGATCACGTGTTGGACTCGTGATCGACAGCTATTTCCCTCCTGGAAGAGAGCTCAGAGCTCGTAGGTCCGATCTATGAGTAATGCTATGACCTTGCCAACTCCCCGTCCACGAGAGTCAGAGTAACGACCCGAAGCGCAGCGGTACCGAAATAATTTCGGCCCTGGGCAGGATTCGAACCATGAACTGCGGGCCACCATGGTGGCAGTTCAGCGCTCTACCAACTACGCCACCGTGCGTGTGTTTGTGTTTTTGTGTCTGCGTGGCTGTTTACTTCGTGGAGTTTACAGTACGGCTTAAGCATGACAAAATCGTTATGACTTTAGGCGAAACAAAAGCTTGGAAGGCGAGCTCAATGAATTCAGTTGTTGAAGACTGTTTTTCGAATTTCCTGGGACCAGTCACAACTAACCTAGATAAAACCTTCTGACTCTAACCATAAGGTATCCAAGAGTTTATGTAAACCAGTGGTCCCCAAACTTTTGTAAGCTGGGGGCCACTTATCTAGTTGTAAATACAATGGTGGGCACAGAAATATGTATATATATATATATATATATATATATATATATATATATATGTATATATCTATATATATATGTATATATATATATATATATATATATATATATATATATATATATATATATATGAATATAAGATAAATGAAAAAATAGACAATGATAACAGATGCAATAAAACAATAAGAAGAAATGTAAATACGAAATGAAAATAGACAAAACAAATAAAAAAGATGAAAACAACACTAGAAATATATCTTTGGTGAACCTTGATGGGGGCCATGAGAGGTGTCTGAAGGCGCCATGGCTACGGTTTTGGAAACCACTAATATTAACTGTTCTTTAGACATTGGATGGACAAGGGTCTTCTCAAAACTAATTAAAACCGTCAGGTGTTGGTATTGGGCTGCAGGTCCTGAAGCAAAAAAAAAAAAAAAAAAAAAAAAAAACTCGTACACCGTGTGACCTTTGTATGAGGTCTGATTACATATTTTTGTGACCTTTGTGTGGCATTACACCAATGTGCACCGTATGTGTCCTTTATCGAGAAGCCCTGTCAAGCGTGCTAAGTAAGACGTATCTTCCCGTTCTTGTCCATGATTTTTATCATACACTTTTAAATATTCCCCCGTAACCTTTGTCACAGAGGACAACAAACACAGTCCCCAGCCTTTGTTGTGACACAGCGAGCGAGTAACGTGCCGTGCGCTCGGTCTTTGTTGCGATACAGAGAGATAAGCGTCCTACTTCATCCGACAGAGAGGCAATCAGTGTCAGCAGCCTTTGTCAATATCGACAAGAAGAACGTGACGGTAGTACGTTCGTTTCAGGAGGCCCAACGCCGACAACGTGACGTCATGTCTGTTCACAGTGTCAAGTCGCTGGACGAGAACATAACAGATATTGCACAGGCCCGGGCCTCCTCCTCCTCCTCTTCTTCTTCTTCTTCTTCTTCTTCTTCTTCTTCTTCTTCTTCTTCTTCTTCTTCTTCTTCTTCTTCTTCTTCTTCTTCTTCTTCTTCTTCTTCTTCTTCTTCTTCTTCTTCTTCTTCTACTTCTTCTTCTTCTTCTTCTTCTTTCTTCTTCTTCTTCTTCTTCTTCTTCTTCTTCTTCTTCTTCTTCTTCTTCTTCTTTTTCTTCTTCTTCTTCTTCTTCTTCTTCTTCTTCTGCTTCTTCTTCTTCTTCTTCTTCTTCTTTTTCCCTTATAAAACCAAATATGAGTGCGATCTTCACAAAAAGGCCTGTTATGGCTTCAAGTTCACCTCTTTCACTCTCATGCAAGTATATACACTAAAATCCTTCACGCCAGTATTCGTCAAATATATTTTGACCCTTTTCGGGACCTGGGACATCGGATACGAAATCCATCACGCTTAAAGAGCGATTGGAAGTCAATATCTTCTCAAAACTTTCAAAATTTAGAGACAGGGAAACGTATCGCCTTTTTCTGGTGTCTGAAGAATAATTTGGCCTTGTTAAATACAACAAAATGTTTACAATGTATAGAATACACATATCTTATGTCTTCAATTGTAGAATTCTTTTAGATGAATAAAACTGCCTAGCAATAGCAGTAACAGAACATGTAACTCGGTTTCTGCAGTCAATTGGTTGATCAAGGAATTTGTTTTTATTTCTTTGCTTGGGATGATTTCTTCATCTGAATAGATTAACTGGCGAGAACCAGAATAAGGTAACTAATGAAGCTCTCCACACTGAACGATGCTATTCAACTCCCGACAAAATCTCGTACTGTTATGACGCAGTTACCAGATTATTTCATTCGGTCGAAGGGGGAGCTGCATTCGGAATAAATCAAAAGTAGAGGTATAACTTTAGTCTGAGAGCTCTGTATGTATTTTTTATACAATAGGCATCTAAAACACTGACGATTTTCTATGAACGTAAGTATATTACAATAACGTTTTCTTTTGTGTTCTCCTCCCGTTGCTTACCGAGTGATGCTTTATCCTGTTCCTTTGGGTGACTCCTCTCTTTCAACAAATCAATAGTGTCCACTAGATGACAACAACAACTATAAACTTCACTGGACTCCAGCAAATAAACTCCTGTAGTGTTTTTATTTTATTTTATATATTTCATTAATTTATTTATTTATCTATTTATCTATTTATTTATTTATTTATTTATCTATTTA
>NC_134814.1:19177019-19179519 GCF_046742065.1 Oratosquilla oratoria
CAATTCAATAGTTTTCCATGTATGCCTCCTATTATTTCCAGTTTATATAGCGATTTTCTGTGTAATACTTTATCAAATGTCATCCCTTTCTTGCAATATATCTATAAATCTTGAATAGAACCAAATCAGATTTGTGGTACATGATCTTCCTTGTCTGAATCCAAATTGCTTCGGGTTCAGTATATTGTTTTCCTCCAGATATTGTGGCCATCTATTTTTGATGATCCTCTCACAAATTTCAACTATTGTACTCGTTAGGGACACCGGTCTATAATTTGTTGGGCCTTCTTTACCAGTCTCCTGGTAGTTTTCCTTCTTTGAGTGAACATTCAACTATTTTGTATATTTTTCCTGTTAGTTCGTTTAGTATCCGTTTAGTATCCAGTTTGCAACTCCGTCTGAGCCATGTGATTTGTTAACATCAAGGTTTAATATTTGATTCTTTATTTCATTCTGAGTAATATCTAATTCCTTCATAGGAGGAAATATTACTTCATTTCTTTGTTCACTGTTTTGTAGATTTTCTTTTTTTTTATGAATACAGATTTGAAATGTTTGTTCATAATATCTGCCATTTCTATATCTTCTGTGTATTCTATGGTAACTTGACGTAGTTTAAGTATTTCCTGTTTATTTTTTAGTTTACCGTTTACATATCTATGAAATAATTTGGGTTGATTTTTACAATTGTCTATTATGTCCTTTTCATGATTTATTTTTTCTTCCCTACGTTTTTTAACATATTCATTTCTTAGTTTGGTGTATATTTTCCACTTCTCAGTTTTTTTCCCATCTTTTCCAGGTTTTTCTCCTCTCTGTCTTTTGCCTCACTGTACTGTTTAGTGTACCAGGATTTTATGTATACCCTTTCCTGTTTTTGTCTAGACACATGTTCACTCCTTCATTATATATTTCCTTCCAAATTGTCTATTTCTCTTCCGCCTTTGTTTATTCATTATTAATTCTTTCTCAATTCGCTTCTTGAAAGAATTTTCTAAGTTTCCCAAAATCTGTTTTGTTATACATTAGTCTTCCTTTTCTCTGTTTTTCGTTTATTTCTATATTTGTTTCTTCATTAATTCTAGTTCTAGTAGTATGTGATCATTTTTTCCAATTGATGTCTTGTATTCGATTTTATCCACAATTTCGGGTTCTGATATGAAAATAAAATCCAATCTTGAGGGTTCATCGTTATTTCTATATCTGGAGTTTTCCTTGACCCATTTGTCAATTTGTAATCAATGGTCATTTCCAACAACATGTCTCTCCAGTGATCTTCTCCACCTTATACAGTCATTTCTTCCCAACATATTTCTTTCGAATTAGAATCACCCATAATTACCAGATTTCCCTCTTTCTTTAATATTTCATTTAGTGTTTTTCTTGTGTCTTCCAGCATTTTGGAGTGTTCACTTTCATTCCATGCGTGAGTTTTAGGCAGGACATAAATCACTGCATACTTTCTATTTTTCATATATCCCTGACTCTTATCATAATCAACCACATATTGTTTTCTCCTTCTGTGATTTTGTCACATATATGCCTTTCTTGGTTAGCAGCATAACTCCTTCACCCTGCTTTGTTTTTTTGTTTCTGATCCAACAATTATACAATCCTTCAATCAATCAATAAATCAAATCAGCCGTTCTGAGTCCACTGTTGAATAAAGGCCTCCTTCATAGCATTCCATGATTCACACGACCGTGCCAACCTCTGCCACGTCTCTCCTGCATATTTCTCAATCTCGTCTCTCCACCTTCTATCTGGTCTTCATCTTCCACTCTTCCTATCTCGCGGCGTCCACTCAGTAACACACTTGCTCAATCCTTGGCCTATACTATTTGGTGGTAAAGATCCTTTCAATGTTGTCTCCACAATCCCCATTATATCTGGTCTTTCTTGTTCCAGATAGTCATTAAATTCTGATATCAATCCGTCTGTGTTGGTATATATTACCTTTAATTTTGTTTCCTATTCTCACTTTTCTTCTTGCTCCTGCATTTCCTTCCTTTGTCTCAAGTCCGTCCCTCTCCAAGAAACTCCTTCCTTTCGTTCTCCGTTCTTTTCTCGTTCTTTTCCACAGCTTCCTCTTTAAGTGTTTTTTCTTTCTCTTTTTCCTCATCACTCAGTTTCTTTTTTATCCATAATTTTTTGTAGTTATTACTTTTTGCTAGTCTACCTGCGTTTGCTAATATTTCTTCCGCTATCCTCTGCGAATTAAGTTTTAATTTGATAGGTCTTTTCTTCTCTTCAGAATACTTTCTATAATTTTCTTCAATTCCGTTTTCAATTCCTTGTGGCTCCTCCTGTATTTCTTTTAGTATTTCTGTCACTATATTCTTCTCCTCTTTTTCTTTTTGGAACCTTACTGATCCATATTTCTCTTTGATATCATAGATTACGATAGATTTATTTTTTCTATTGTGTTTCTTACCCAATGTATTTTTTCCTTTATTACTTCTATCACATTGTCCTTTGTACTTTCGTTCATTTGTTCTTT
>NC_134814.1:19194519-19197019 GCF_046742065.1 Oratosquilla oratoria
TCGTGGTGACCTGTCTTTGTATCTTTTAGCATCAATTTTTTTTTCTTAAAATCTTGAATAGTGTTTACACACACTGTTTCTTTGTCTAATTTGTTCCAGGTATCTATCACTCTGTGTGGGAAACTATTTTTTTTTCAGATCTCTTCTGTAATTATCTTTTTTGAGTTTCTTTTCGTGTCCTCTTGTTTTTTTCATTGTCTCATTTCAATAAATCATTCTTATCTAAAATTTCCATTCCTTTCATAATTCTATGAATAGTTAGTAGGTCTTCTTTTTTTCCTTCCTTTTTCCAGAGTTGGTCATTCTAATTTGAACAGTCTTTGTTCATATGTCATTTTGGAAAGAGTTGTTGCCAGTTTTGTTGTTGCTCTTTGTATTCTTTCTCATTTTTTTATTCTTTTTGGTACGTATGTGTGTTCGTATGTGTGTGTGTGTGTGTGTGTGTGTGTGTGTGTGTGTGTGTGTGTGTGTGTTTATATTATAAATTTCAGTTCTCTATTACATGCTTTGAAACTTTATGTTTTTTCTTATGATATATAACAATATAAGACAATCCACATATATTTCAATATTCTAATGTATTAGTAAATTTAACTTTTTATCATTTTAATACCACTTAATGTTTTTCCATCTTTTTTAGCAATTTGTTGCTCAGAACTTTAATTGTCTTTTATTTATTTCATTTTTCATTTCCATGGATGCCATGTTGTTTTGAAGTTTGTTTATGCCTATGATTTAACAATTTAAAATTTTAAAGTAGAAAATAAAAGTTTAAAAATTAAATAAAAGTATTGGTGTTTTAAGCTTCTTCACCTGAAACGGAGTTAATTTTTTAAATAAGAATTATATATCACCACGTGGGGGTGGGGCATCAGGATTCTAGAGGTGATTAGGTGGGGCATGGCCAAGAAAAGGTTGGGAAACACTGATGTACACGTAATTTTTCTTCGAATAAAATTCGCTTTCTTTCTAACTTTCCCTAAAATTACAGCTCATTTCAGTTTACCTCCCACTAAAGATTTTTCCGTTTTTCAACTTTTCTCCACTATTACGCCTCCTACCATTTTCTCAGCTTTTGGTGATTCTAATTGCAGACGTCGGCGCCGCCGTCCAAGTTCCCTGCCCGTTCCTCCCAAGCCATTATAAGAAAAAACAAATAAAGTTTCAATCACCCACTAGTGATTCGCTATTGGCAATAGCCCTCTTTCATACACTACTATCTTTTAATTTTCTTACAGACATGCTTCCCCTCCCACACAAATCAATCCCGCTTGAGCCGGTGGTCTGTCCTAGGTAGCCCATAGCCCATTACTGATCTTATATTCACATTATCATAGCTACCGTAACTCCTGAAAATGACCCCTGTTTTGGTCGAATGACGTCTCGAGTAAAGCAACATGCACCTTGGAGAATTTGTCAGTACATTGGCTTTCAACCTTCGCTCTCTCATACGACGCACAAATGTGAACAATGCTATCGCCCCTATAGACTTCAACAACGACTGTATCCAAAATGGCCACCTCACTCCCGAATATATATATATATATATATATATATATATATATATATATATATACATATATGTGTATATATATATATATATATATATATATATATATACTATAATAAAGTAGTAGCCTCTGTCTGTTTGTTTGTTTGCTTGTTCACGAACTCCTAGAATTTTGGAGATAGAACCCCATAACCATATATATTCTGATACCCTATCAGTCCACGTACTTGGATAACTATATTTTATTAAAAAAAAATGGCTAGGGTTAAGGGTTAAAAGGGTATGGTGGGGTAACACGCCACTACTGTAGCGTCCTCTTAACACGCATAACATTTTTGTAACAAAATTACTATGATTAAACAAACCATTGTATGTGTTCATAAATATTATTTATATTTGTGAAATTAATGTTGCCACAAACTATGATAAACTTTGTAAGGAGAAAGCTTGTAATTGTAAAATTAATGTATAATTCTACCAAATGTTTAAATATTGGTTGTTATTATCTTAGCTTTTTGCGGGCCGTAACATACTTGAATTAAAAAATAATCAAATGTTGGTTGAATTCTTCTCTTACGGCCGAATATATTCTATTTCCAAAGGGCGTCTCCCTTATCAAATTGATTTTTTTCTTACTTTCTTAACATTATATTTGTGTTACCTTTTCTATCGAGTTATATTGATACGTGTAACTTTTCTCCACAAAGTCTATCAATATTAAAATTATCAACCTTTGCCCACAGCAACGCGCGGGTAATTTGGCTAGTATATACATATATATGTATACATATATATATATATATATATATATATATATACATGTATATGTATGTATATATGTATGTATATATATATATATATATATATGTATGTATATGAATGTATATATATGTATATATATATATATATATATATATATAAATATATATATGTATATGTATGTATATTATAATCAGAAGTAGTGAAAAGTTATCCATGTTTTCTCATATG
>NC_134814.1:19202019-19212019 GCF_046742065.1 Oratosquilla oratoria
CCTCCCCCACACTTGTGCAAACGCAACCTTCGCATGCTCATTTCTACTGCTTGACTGCACAGGTATGTACTATTCCCTTTTTTCACCCTTTCTATTTCTTTTTTGTAGTGTACTTCTTTATATATGAATTTTTTGCAATATACTGCATGACTGCACAGGTACGTATACCCTCTTATTATATTCTTTTGCTTTATTGCACCCTTTTTTCATCTATTTTTTTCTTTGTAGTGTACCTTTTTATATATGTATTTTTTGCAATATACTGCATGACTGCACAGGTACGTATACCCTCTTATTATATTCTTTTGCTTTATTGCACCCTTTTTCATCTATTTTTTTGTAGTGTACCTCTTTATATATGTATTTTTTGCAATGTACTGCATGACTACACAGGTGCGTATACCCTCTTATTATATTCTTTTGCTTTATTGCACATGTACATAAATTACATCCCCTTTTTATGTAAGCCACTGCTTGAGTGCATAAGTATTTTCTCACGCTATTTGTTTTCATTCTGCTATTTTACTACACACGTGTATGTCCCACTTCCTGTTCTTCACTAATCACTTTGCACTTGTGCTGCCCCGATGCAACCACCATACTTTAACATACTTTATACTCTAAAAAATATACGCAAGCACGGATAACATACATTACCTCCTTCAACTAATGTTTTACCTTATGTAAGACAATCAAAGGATCACACAAAGTTCCAATAACGTGTAGAAAGGCATAACTATGAGGGTTTATTGTGGGAGTTGGAACAAATGCTCCTTTGCCCCATGATAGCACTGGGCACAGTGACGCGTTGAGGGTGTGTCACTTACGAGCCTATTGTTTCTCTGTAGGGGACGCATTATGCCAAAATGGGGTGTTTGCCCACCTGGGGTCGAATGAGATGGTCTTTAGGTGTGAGCGAATGGTCGTAAGAGATTAATATCTTGGTTGCGAAAGCCTTTCGCTCCTCACATTTTCTATATTCACTGAAAATCGTCGAAACTTAAAGATAAATCTTTTATGATGTGCAACGATGACTAGTTATTGAATATTAATGTTTTCTTTTTCTTCCATGGAGGAAGGAGAATTGATTCACGGGAAGTCAGTCATCCATTACATTGTAAAGAAATTGAATTTCTCGACATATTCTGGTGTAGTCTCGGTATCTGGTAGCAAAACGAATTATTTTCATTTATCTAAGTTGGCAAGGGTAAATGGTGGAAACTTTTTATTTCCATGACCTGAAGCCACCTTTGATGACAATTTCAATTACATGTGAATTAGAGCATCTTTTAATAACTTTGAGTTGTATGTAAATTGAAACATCTTTTGATAACTTTGGTTTATATGTGAATTGAAACCCATTTTTTGTGAAAAGTTTCTTTTATATGTGACATAAAACCCCTTTTGATAATAGTTTCGATCGCCTGTAAATGGTATATGCTGGTATAGAATCGAATATTTTTGTTACCCAACTGTACTTGGTCCTAAGTGACGGCTTATCATTTCGCCTTGTTTAATTATTCAAATTAGCATCTTGTCGTCTAGTTATACAAAAATTCCTTGATAATTTCTTTAATGAATCCATGGCAATTGCATCATGAATGAAATGTACATATAAAATGCCATAAGGAATAAAGATCACACTAAATGTCGTCATCTAACATAGTTCTAATGGCAAGGGCGGGGCGTGGCTTACTCGTAGTGTCAGTTCGAATCGTGTCCAAAACAAAGTCGAATAAAAAACTTAAGTAAAGAAGTACACAACAGAATAAGAAAAGAAATCGACTAATTGGTAGAAATCATAGTAAATAGCTTATGTATTTACCCAACTGATTCTTGAGCTTTGGTCTGCATTCCATCATCAAAGGTCTATTTGTACAAAAACAACCTCGCTATCCTCATAGTCAATATTTCAAATAGTATTTGAAATATTGACTATGAGGATAGCGAGGTTGTATTTGTACACTTTTGGATTAAACCTACTCACTGAATGTTTGAGGCCGTTGTTTTCAACTTAGGTTAATATGCAATGCTGACTTAACCCTTCTCGCGTGATGCGTGCAGACGCCTTTTACCCCTTCAAGAGGGTGACTTATTTCTTATCTTTTCTTTGGGCTGAGGCCAAGTTATTACATTAAGTCAAAGGCTGAATTCGGCTGAAATCGCATCTGAGTTGATCGAGACCTTTACTTGTCCCGAGTTTACCTTTAGAAGCAAAATAAAATTGTCTGGATTTGAACAGAACAGAGATTAAAGGAAAGGAAAGAAAAAAAAAGAAAAGAAACACGACGGCGTGTTGAAAAGATTGGTGTAATCACACTTCATGTAATAGTCCATCCTTTTTTGCTTCTTCTTCATCCCTGAAGGAATGTTTTATAAGAATATGAATTACGTTCGTCTCTCATTTCGAAAATTCCCTGTTATTTCGCAAATGCAAAATTATCTTTACGCTTTTTTTAAAACCCGCTAACATTAGGTCTGCCGTGCAGCCCAGGTCACTTTCTTGGCAGAGTTTGTCACAATCCTTTGTATTCTTTGTGCATTCATCAAGCAAAACCTAAACTGGTCTCCTAGGTGATGGTACTGGCAGACAGACAGACAGACAGACTCAGACAGATACACACACACACACACACACACACACACACACACACACACACACACACACACACACACACACACACACACACACACACACACACACACACACACACACACACACAAACAAACACAAACACACACATAAATACACACACACACACACACACACACACACACACACACACACACACACACACACACACACACACACACGACTCCATGGCGTAGTGGTAGCCTTCGTGGCCCAGGGCCGAAATAATTACAGTATCACTGTGCTGGGAGTTGTTACTCCGACTCTCGTGGGTGGGGAGTTGGGTGTGTGTGTGCGTGTAAGGTCACACCATTATCCATAGAGCGGTCATATATGAGCTCTAAGCTCGCTTCCGAGAGGGTAAAACCTGTCGATCACGAGTCCAACACGTGATCCAAGACCATGGTGAAACACACGCACACACATAAGAACATAATAATGAAGGAGACTGCAAGAGACCATAAGGCCTACACTAGACAGTTCCATTTCTATTACCACCTGCCATCCCCATCCATAAAATTGTGTAACCTTTTGTCAAAACAACTGATAGTTTCAGCGCTCACTACATGGTTACTAAATCTATTCCATTCGTTGACCACTTTATTGGTAAACCAATTCTTGCCTGTTTCCTGCTTTGATCTAAATTTGTCCAATTTAAATCCATTATTACGAGTCCTACTCTGTTGCCTTAATATGATGACCTTGTGTGCGTCACCCTTGTTAAAGCCTTTGATCCATTTGATCACCTCTATTAGATCACCCCCACTCGACGCCTTTCCAGAGAGTGAGTTAAGGTGCCTAAGTCTGTCTTCGTAGGGTAAATTTCTGAGCCCATGCATCATTTTGGTCATTGTCCTTACTACTGATTCTAGTGAATTGATATCCATTCTATAGGACGGAGACCTAAACTGTACCGGATAGTCATACACACATACACGCAGACACACATATACACACACACAAACACACACACACACACACATACAAACACACACATACACGTATAAATATATTTGCAGAAGCACAAGAAAATCAAGGAACTGAATACTGAACGTTTTCGTCTATTAAGACACCTTCAGACAATAGATGATGGCAAAAATATAGTAATAAGAGGAAGACAGGGAAGGTCATAACAATAAATCTGTACTTCGCGGGATGCCTTAACAATGAATAGATTTAAGAATACTTGCGCTAAGAAGTACATATAATGAATAATATTAAGAAACCTAACACAAAATCAAAAGTATATGACAATGAAATAATAACAAATGAAAATAATAAACAAAAAAGTTAAGAGAAAAACAAGTGACAATTGGTCACAAGAAACCTTTGTAACGGAGCTTCACAATAATCACATAGTGAATTTAACAACTTACATATTAAAATGCATGTAATAAAATGTACATAAAAAAGGGAAAAATGACAATATTAAAAAAAAAAGAAAAAGAAATGGTCAACATATAACAAAAGTGACAATTGATCATAAGAAACCATTATGGAGGAATTAGACAACATTGTTCCACTATCTTGTTGGTGATCAAATTGTCTAGTTTATATAAACCCACATTTAAGTTAAGATTATCTTCATAGGTCTTTTTGATAAGAATGGATTAAATAATGTTTCTTTTTAAAGTGGAACGACAAGAAATAATTTCTTGGACACGGTCCCAATCAATGGAATGGTTGGTGTTTCTTATGTGGTCATATAACCCACTTGATGCTTGGCCAGTTCTAACACTGTAATTGTGCTGGCTCAATCTAAATTTCAGTTCCTTGCCAGTTTGACCGTTGTACCATGAACTACAGTTCTTGCAAGGAATACTGCATACACATCCTACATAATCGCCAGGGGAAATTGTGATAAGAAGATCTTGGATGGTAGAGTTCTTAGATACGACATTGATATTAAATTCACTAAGAACACGAGGAAGTCTTACTGTACTGTCATGGAAGGGAAGAAATAACAAATTCTTTTTACAGAATGGAACTTTTTGAGTGATGTTATAGTGAAACTTCTTGGCCCTATTATGTGATTTTACTATAACATTGATCGGAACTATGCCCAAGATTTTTTTTATTTTTTATTTTTTATTATTATTTTTTTTTTTGTCTTCTCTTTTTCTGCATGAGGGGAGTCGCTGTGGATGTGCTGTGACTTACTGGGTTGGTTTTGACTCAGGGCAATAGGCGAGATGCAGGGATAATCCGTCATCCAGGAGGAGCCAAGAAAAGACGGAGGGAAGGAGGGGGAGGTGTGAATAGAAGTGGAGTATGTGGGGATGAAGTGGATATGGAATGGATTTATGGCTTTGACTTTGGCTACCTCCCTTCCAATGGGAAAAAGCCGTTGGTATATATATGTATATGTATATGTATATGTATATGAATATGTATATGTATATGTATATATGTATATGTATATGTATATGCAATAAAAGCACTAGGAACGTGTGTTTTATAAATGCAAGGTAACCACTTAAGAAAATAAACAAACGGAGCAGAGCGCTTTCGTATATTACATCTTCAGTGTAATTTACACTGAAGATGTAATATACTGAAGCGCTCTGCTCAATTTGTTTATTTAAGTAGTTACCTTGCATATATATATATATATATATATATATATATATACAGTATATATATATATATATATATATATATATATATATATACCTCAGAACTGTGCAAAAATTCTGCCACGTCACTTGTAAAAACTTCTCTATCTCGTCTCTCCATTTTTTGTCTGCTCTCCTTCTACACTTGCCATTTCGCTACGTCCAGTCAGTAACACACTTGTTCCATCTGCTATCCCCCTTTCTAGTTTCTTGATCTGCTTACTTCTAGTACCGATCCTTTATTGTCTTCAATCTGCTCTCTTATACAACTTGTTCTCTTTTTGTCTCCTATTGTTATTCTAGTAATTATCTCCCCATTGGTGTTTATGCACTCATGAGCATCACCTTCGTCACTTTTTAAGTTTTACATCCGTAGAATGCCTAGGCATTATATACATATATCATAGCTGGGATTATACTCGGTGAATATTTCGTTTCATACATACAGGTGAAGAGAATCTCGTGATGGTTCTGTATTTACCAAGCGTTTCTGGCCGATTATGATTTCTTTATCTAATTTCTACGATCGTGATTCAATTTTAGTATTTGGCGTGAATATGTAATCATACCCTTGAGCTTCTTCAAGATTCTCTTCATCAAATATCTTTACTCCGAACTTTAGAGGTGGACATTAGTTTTAGTTTTATTCATCTACAAATCTAATTTGATTTTTTTTTTTTCTCGTTGAAATCATTCAGGATATTTTGAAAGATTTTTTGCTGTTCCTGAAAAGCGATTAATATCTGCAGAACTCTGAGTATTACAGTATTACAGTATTACACTAAAACACTTTATGAAGCAAACTATGTATGACTATGGTAAAGTTTGTCGCCGTGCTGTATTCATTTCGTAATTCTATTTTGTCTTTGTCTATTTTTGTTTTTGCGCATGCCCACGATGAATAGACTTTACAAGTACTATGTTATTGCCCCATTAGTATTTTCTGAAAGTCTCTAGTTCGTCAGTTTTCTTCTTGCCAAACTCCTATCTAACATTTTATTTACACATTCAGTTTCTTATGTGATAGCACTAATAGGCAACCTTCCATGAACCAACCGATGTCACATTTTTATGGACCCGTTAGGATCTTACTCTAACAGGACTTTCGCTGGGTAGCGATAAGTTCCTGGTCATTTTCTGTGGTATTTCGTCACACCTTTCATATTGATTTCCTCCCCTCCTGTTCTCTCTGCAATGGTCACTAATACCATTTCCATAAAATGTCCGTGACATGGTCACAACACATCCACATGTCCTTGACATGTCGGCGAAATGTCCGTGACACGTCTTATAACTTTTTTTTTTCTGGAGATTGAAAAGCCAGATTTTGATACACTCATCATTTATTTTTATATCTTTTAGCTTCTTTTATAATCATACTCACACGACCTATTCTAACCTAACTGAACCTCACCTGACCTTAATTTCCTAACTTACCTAAACTATAAAACCTACCTAAGCTACCTTACCTATCTTAACCTAACCTAAGTAAACCAAACCAAAACCTAACCTAACCTAACTTGATGTAACCTAACCTGATTTAATCTAAGGTACCTGACGTACCTAACGTACTTAATCTACCTATCCTATTTATTCTACTTGACCTACCTAACATACTTAACGCAATTAATCTACCTGATCTGCCTAGCCTACTTAACTTGCCTACCTAACCAGCCTAGCCTTCTTAACCTGCCTACATAGCCTAACTTGTCTAACTTACCTAAACTAACTTACATAATTACCTCAGCCGTCCTGCAAATAAACTAACCTCTAACGAGGCGATGTGGGTATGGAATAAACCTTAACAAAAAACCCTGAAATCTGAGCACCAATGTCAAAAGTGGATGACAGGAGACTTAGAGGTTCGTGACAAGACCGGATGCAAAATATTGAATATATAAATACATAGATCAATAAACAAATAAAGAGGTAAATTAAGGAAACGGCAAATACGAGTAGATACACAAAATGGATTAATCAATGGTTTTAAACATATTACTGCATATGTTTAAACATTTAACATCTAAACCCTAGGACTATGCTGTATTGTCTTGAACATTACGTATCTTCGTCCACATGTCACCTCCTAGCATCAGTGTCCAAAGACTCTCAAAAATTCGTTTATCGTGATACAAGTGACATTCTGATCGATGCCTGTCTGTCACCGGTTCTCCCAATTTACGTCGAGGCCACCCCTGTGTCCGAACACAGAAACATTCAACCGTCTGGCATTGGCTTCGGACAGTCCCGTTTACGGGCACACAGCACACTTTCTAAACCAGGGGTTCTCATTAGGGGTGAAATTCACCCCCAGGGGGGAATTTTGGGATTTCTGGGGGTGATTTGTGACCACAGTCAGCTTACGGGGTGAGGAAAGCAATTATAGGTTTTGGCCTATCTGGCCTGTCACCTGGGCTGGATTTATACTAATTTGGGAAAAATATATACTAATTTGGAAAAAATAAAAGGGTTTTTAGTAATATTTGCATATTATTTAGAATGCACCTTTTGAAACAGACAATCTTGGAAAGGAGGGGGGGAATGACATTCTGACAAATGGTGAAAGGGGTGAATGGGCCAAGTAAGGCTGAGAACCCCTGTTCTAAACCCCGTAGATTTACATTCTTCGAGACAATGATCCCCCAGTCTTATCCTCTAAATATTTGATTCTGGCTAATGCCTGAAGACGGTTTGAATCGGAGGAAGGAGGGTCAGGTTTGGGGCAAGAGGGATTCCAATCGACCTAGATACCAATTTGTCACAATCCTTTTGGCCTTTGCTGCATGAAGTCGCCTAGTATAGTGATATTCCTCAAACCGTGATCCACACACCCTTGGAGAGGTATGACTTCGTCTTTCGTAACACACCCCAGCAGCTTCCGTTTTGGAAGATGATAATCAATGTATACTTAAATATTATACTTTTGATATTTATTTTTTTCATTTATTCTTATGGTTTTCAATAAAACATATGTTCTTCAGTACTTTAGAAAGCTGTTTACGTAACTTGACAGGGAATTTTATTTTTCATTTTATCATCTGAGGATTTTAAATCACGTCAAACCTTTAGTCACAGTCAAGGAAGCACAACGAAGCAAATTTGGGAAGCGGACCATTCCTAGAAGAGAGTCTCCGAGCAGTCCTGGAGTCAAAGTTCTTATTTAATTTGCTGCTCAAAGACACCCAGTCAGCAGCGTTCCAAGAGACGCGACGGTCATAAAGGAAACTTTTACTTTTCGTTTGGAGGACGCGGCCATAGCCAGAGGGTTAAATTTGGTAAATGGTGAACCTCTTTAAACTATGGCAAAGAATTACAGATTTTGGTCTCTCCAGCTTCAAACGCGGCACCCTTCTCCATAACATCTGAATCCTTTGATTACCGTTAGGTTTCTGGCATCAGCCAGAAGAAGACACTTATCTCGGCTTTGATAGTGAAAGGGTTTAAATTGAAGTTCTCGCGCTCTAAAGAGTCCGTTCAGGATGGACCAGAAGCCGGAATTCCCTCGAGTGCGACGTTGCCAAATTGACCACCAATTATCGAATTGTCACTGTTGCCTGTCACTCCGTGAGACTTCGCCCTGGCACATGGGAAAAAAGCGGTGTCAAGTGTCATAGAATTGGTAAAATCGTTGTTATAAACCTAAAAAGTGATACTCATTGTACTGTATAGTTTTCTTTATGATATGCAAAATAAAAGAAAATCAAATAATACATAGATGAGAAATAAGAGACAGATACGTTACTTAGGTGGAAAGCAAGGACTGTAATGGAATTCGTGAAGAATTCTGTTTTACCAAAGAAAGACGAGTCTATTCAGCTGTGAGGCGACCTATATAGTGCTAACAAGTTGGAGAGCTCAGTGCACACCTTAATCTATGATACAGATGAATTTTCTCAAAATACAGATCCTAATAAAAATCGAGGAAAATGCGTTTGTGATGGAATACAAATACAATGGGAATATCATTCACTGCAACATTCAGTACGACGGAAAAAAAAGATGGACAACATCATACCCAGTATGTTGAATGTCCGGCTGAAGATTGGCTTTTGACAGATGATTTTATTCAGAGGGAAGAAACCTTCCTCAGTAATATAGATAAAATGCATCTCAAGATACAATTCCTTTCAGTCTTGTTAAATATTGGTGATTTTATTCTTCGGTTGAGGGAAAGTTTCTGCAGCCTGAGTGAGGATGGAGACGTATCAAGAGAACCGGGTAGTGTCAGTCGATAACCAAAGAGGATAATTACCTACTTGGACAGGAGATTATAACAATTTGTTCTAAATAGCTGTCATATTATATGGGGTATATATATATATATATATATATATATATATATATACATATATATATGTATATATATACATATATATATGTATGTATACATATACATATATATATATATATACATATATATGTATGTATATATATGTATATATATGTAGATATATATATATGTATATATATATATATATATATATATATATATATATATGTTGAGACATTGTGACAGGTTGGTGAAGGTGGGTGAGGAACACATAAATCAGAATCCAAGTTTATTTTTGACTAGTTTCGCACAAATACGCATACATACATACATACGTACATACAACTATATATACATACATATACATACATACATACATACATACATACATACATATACATGCATACATACATACATACATACATACATACATACATATACATGCATACATACATACATACATACATACATACATACATGCAT
>NC_134814.1:19232019-19237019 GCF_046742065.1 Oratosquilla oratoria
ATTATCTGGTTTTTTGTTATTCCTCACAATGACATTATTATTATTTTTTTTTTTTTGTCTTTTCTATTTCTCCTGAAAAGCTTGTATATTAATTCATCTGTCTTCAAGCAATCTTTGATTTCTAAACTAGTCAATATTAAACCGTCGACGTTTGGATTTGTCACTACATTTAACTCCTCTCCTTTGGTAATATTTCATCAATATCTGATCAAAGACTCTCTAGAAAAACTGTTATTGTCTTTGTTTTGTTCTTTCCCTTAGTTTAATTTTTATCTCTCTTCCTCAGTTGCATGTCTCAGCATCCAAATATTTTCTATTTTCCTTGCCTGCTGATTCATGTGCCTTACTGGTTGTTTTCATTGTCCATGCTTTGCGATGTTTTTGGTCATTTCCAACCTTATATATATATGTATATGTACATATATACACATATGTATATATATATGTATATATATACATATATATATGTATATATGTATATATATATATATACATATATATATGTATATATGTATATACATATATATATATATCTTTTTCATCTTGTGTATTGGTTAGCTTTTCGTTATAGGTGATGATTTCTACGTTATTTTTCAGTTCATGATATCCTGCTTTTATTCTTGATAGTAATGTTGTCCCCCCTTTTACTCTGTCCACCAAGTCTGGTTATTGCTGACACCTCACAATGCGGTAACTCTCATGCCTCCATACTAGGCTGGTATCTCATGACCACGAAATATGCTAAGTTTGTCTTTCCGTTACTGCCACTGCCGCCCATGTGTATGTGTGTGTGTGTGTGTGTGTGTGTGTGTGTGTGTGTGTGTGTGTGTGTGTGCGTGTGCGTTCGCGCGCGCTTATGTTTGCAAGATGATTGAAGGGAATATTCATCCTTTAGATGTCTAGCGTGCACACGCGCTCACGCACGCATTAGTAAAGAATGGAACGCCCGACGTCTCCAGAGAACTCCCATAGGACCACCTATTATGTCTGACCGCACAGCAGGTATTTGGGTCAAGGGCGTCTGACCTCACGCGGTCAAATGGGCCGAGCGTCTGGACATATGCGTCCAACATTTCCAACTGCAAAATCATTATATGACCAACATACTTTTTATATGTCTCCATTGTAAATAAATTATCCATGCATAAATATTATTGAGTGTCCATACTCAGTTCATGCATTGTACATTGTAGAAATAGAGTAGATGTAGATTGTAGAGAATAGATTGAATATAGCTCCCTGTTGTTGCAATATCTACCATGTGTATGTAAATATTACCATTTACAACCTCGGGGAATGTTCCGAGATGTAGCCTAGTCTGGACAGTGAGAATAAAGCCACAAACACAACTTCGTTTGTCTCAACACCTCCAAACTCAATGTAGATCACAAACACAAATATACACATGTGTGTGTGTGTGTGTGTGTGTGTGTGTGTGTGTGTGTGTGTGTGTGTGTGTGTGTGTGTGTGTGTGTGTGTGTGTGTGTGTGTGTGTGTGTGTGTATGTGTGTGTGTGTGTGTGTGTGTGTGTGTGTGTGTGTGTGTGTGTGTGTGTGTGTGTATGTGTGTGTGTGTGTGTGTATGTGTGTGTGTATGCGTGTGTGTGCGTGTGTGTTTGTGTGTATGCGTGTGTGTGTGTGTGTGTGTGTGTGTGCGTGCGTGCGTGTGTATAAGAAAATGTGGCTTCACTCCAGAAGCCTCCTCTCTGCACGTGGACAGTCTGCATATTTAATACCACGTCTAAAACTCCACGGTCAATCAAACTAGTCCACAAAGTTCTGAATCCTTGAATACGCTGACGTATTTTAATCAATCTATCTAGGCCAAGGGCAGATGAACTGTATACAGAGAAGAGAGGGAACCTACCCCTGGAGATGTCTTAGCTGCATATAACCGAGCGTATATACATTCGAAACAAAAGTCATAATGTGAGTTAATGTGGAGTTAACGTCACCGGGTAGCGCACTTTGGCGAATTCCTCCTCTTTTCTGAATAATCGCGGTCTTTTATATTTTTTTGTAAAAGAAGTTTATATATTGTTATGGTCGTGTAGATGAAGTTCTCCTTTCCCGATCCTCAATGGGATCCTGTTATACTTCACAATGCGTTGGGGAAATCTATGTACACTGCCGCCTCCCCACTCGAAGTTGTTTTGACTTTCATGTACAAGGGAAGGTAAATTAGAGGCTTAGGAGAAAAAGGTTCATTTAGATATGAAGAAGAATTGACAGGTGATTCTAATTAAGAGAATGGGAAAAGGAGCTATGTGCAAAAGTGAAGTGTTCAGACCTTAGGATTCTGACCACTGAACAACTTCTACAATATATATATATATATATATATATATATATATATATATATATATATATATATATATATATATATATATATATATATATATATATATATATATATATATATATAGTTTTACAATAAGACAATTATATAGACAGAGACATGTTCAAGTCTCAGTGTTTGACCAGAGCTTACATAGTTAAGTGACTACCACAGAAAACTGTATCAAGCCAGCTGTTGAACAGTATCCTCGACAATAGAAATTTACTATAGCAAAGTGGCTAACTCCGTAGATGTGTAAGATTTTACGCTAGCGAACTAGTTATCTACAAAGGGTGAGAGTTGCTCATGTCTCAGGACCACCAGAATCTTAGATATTAAGTTTGACATCTAGACCAGATATCGTACGATAGCTGAATCAAGTCTGGCCTACAATCGTTTCTACGACTGTGAAGAAACCTCGGTTTCATCCGAAGTTTCATCATGCTATCTAATTACATAATTTTTCTATATAAAATATGTATAAATGCTACAAAATATATCTTAAGTTTTATAATTAGGACTGTAAACCTATACAAAGAAAATCAACAATATCATGTAAACCTTATTGTTCGAGAGGTGTCTTTCATGTACTTAAATAATATTGACCATTTGGAAATGAAAAGCAAAATTTGAATATACAAGTAACATTCAGAAATAAAGAAACAAGGCGTTAAAGTTGCATGATTGTGCTGAGTGGCCATATACCATATTTACGTCTTAGTTTTTAAGACGAAATCAAACATCAATTCTCGAACAAAACATCTAGATATGTAAGCTTTTAACTTACTTCTGTGATGACCCAACATCATCAATATTCTTTTACAGTAAGAAATCACATTACATATTTAAATGCATATATAGGATCCGAAACAAAAAATTATACAATGAACGTATATATTAAAAAAATACTCTTAACTAAAACTTACGTTTGTCAAACTTATTATAAATTATAATTTGTCTTTATTAATACGCATAAAACACATAAATGCGTAACAACACCAAAAGAAAAGACTAAGGGGGTTCTTGCAATTAATATTCTCTCTCTCTCTCTCTCTCTCTCTCTCTCTCTCTCTCTCTCTCTCTCTCTCTCTCTCTCTCTCTCTCTCTCTCTCTCTCTCTCTCTCTCTCAGTTGTAGGTCTTTGATGAATCAACAACAAGAGATATATAGTTTGGGTCTTCTGTCGTTCATTACCTCCGCCAAGGAAGTTAGACGGAAGTTACGTGATAACCCGTGTGTGACAGTTTGTTTGTTTATTTGTTTGTCTGTTAAAAAATAATCTAAGAGGTCACCGTCGAATATCAGCCAAAATTTGAGGAGAGGAATCCAAGAAAATGTCAATTACATTTTCACGTGGTTCCGGATTCAGATGTGGAATCGGATTTTTTTTTTCCACTTTTCAATTCAATGTGGCGCGTTGGTTTTGACCAGAGGTGGGGAACTTGCGGCCTTAAGGCCGCATGAGGCCTTCCGGGCCATCAAGTGCGGCTTTCTAAGGCCTTTAATACACATTATTTTTTTTAAAAGACCTTGAATATTTTTTGTCTGAAATCATTATACACCTGAAACTTATAATATACACCACACACAAAGAAGAAAGCAAAGTTAACCGTGTTCAGTGATGTCACTCCCCTAAAAAGGGATAATAATTGAAGAATAAAAATAAGAATAATAAATTGTTCAGTGTGGCCTCTCTGTGGGACGGTGAATTGTAAGGTGGCCTTCATGCACAAAAAGGTTCCCCACCCCTGGTTTTGACCCTGCTTCACCTGATGCTGCAGTAACTCTCAGTAACTTTAGTCCTCCTTTTTCAGGCCGATGACGAGGTGGAGCTGGAGCCCAGGTCGAACCCGACTAAGGGGGGCAACTCCATGACGACGTCGCTCTCCACTAGCTTCATCTCACGCCTATGGAACGCTCATGGCAACCCCAGGTAAGCGATGGCTTCAGAGGGTCTATGAGAGGTATATACATATATAGAAAACGGGCCTTCGGACTATTGTGTACAGCCGGCGTAACCCATGATACAAAACTTCGTATCTAGTGACCATTCATCTAACGTTCTGTGTAAAAAGAAGACAACATACGGAACCCATCCGCAGGAGGACTCGTGAGAAGGACTCAAGGCTAAACGCTCAGAGGGACAAACTTGCAAATCTCGCAAAGGCCGGGCATGTTACATACTGTATATACATACATATATATATATATATATATATATATATATATATATATATATATAGATATATAGATAGATAGATAGATAGATAGACAGATAGATAGATAGATATGCTTTACTTCTCTTCTCTTTACTTTGTACATCTCATATGATTTCCTCGCCCTAATTTGTAACCAATCTATGAGACTGCTTCTCTTCTACACCCTTTGCTTCCTCATCCCACCACTCACTACCCTTCCTTCTATTTCCTCCCATCCTCCTTGTTCCACACACCATCTTTCCACATCTTATGACTCCCTCCTTGAATCATCCCCATTCCTCCTACAGATGTGAAATGGGGTAAGAGTATGACAGAAAATTTTGAAAGTAATAAGGAATGTTTTGTCAAGAAATTAAAAGAGGAAGAAGAGACGAATCAAGTAGAAAAGAAAAGGTAATGGATGCAGATGGAGAGATGATAATGGAAGGGAAGGCAGTGAGAGGAA
>NC_134814.1:19249519-19252019 GCF_046742065.1 Oratosquilla oratoria
TTGTTATTATTGTTATTATTATTGTTATTATTATTATTGTTATTATTGTTATTGCTATTATTGTTATCATCATTATTGTTATTACTATTATTATTATTATTATTATTATTATTATTATTATTATTATTATTATTATTATTATTATTATTATTATTATTATTATTATTATTATTATTATCATTTTTATTATTATTATTATTACTATTACTATTATTACTATCATTATTATTATTGTTATTATTATTATTATTATTATTATTATTATTATTATTATTATTATTATCATTATTATTATAATTATTATCATTATTATTATTATAATTATTATTATTATTATCATTATTATTGTTATTATTATCATTATTATTATTTTCAATTTC
The DNA here is from genome assembly GCF_046742065.1 of Oratosquilla oratoria. Lineage (NCBI taxonomy): Eukaryota > Metazoa > Arthropoda > Malacostraca > Stomatopoda > Squillidae > Oratosquilla > Oratosquilla oratoria. Next base: position 19,249,900 of record NC_134814.1, read on the forward strand.
TCAGTAATTTCCTTTGTTCCAGTGGACATTGAGTTAACTCCTGAATTTTGTACTCCATTTTTTTTATTTTTTTATTCTATATATATTGATTTTAAGATCCCAGCAATCCTCAGTACTTTTATTGTATCTTTTCTTCAATTCCTCCCCCTTTTAGTCTTTGTACGTATTTTTCCAGTCCCAAGTTGCTGACATTCAGATATATGTCCAATTTCTTTTTCCTTGCTCTTGTATCTCTGAATTCCCTTTTATTTGTTTCGTACGAAAGCTTTCCGTTTCTATGAATTTTATTTTCTCAAAGTTATATCTTTTAGCCAGTATTAATTATCTCTCACCTCATCGTTATTGACCTCACTGAATTATCGTATATTACTGTTAATAGCATTTCTACGAATTTGATTAATTCATGTTTTTCTCTTTCAGTATTAGACATGGTGTGATACACTTCCTATCCTAAAACAGTAGTACTTATCTTTTATCTGCTGTACTACTCTTATCAGTGCTTCTCTATTTCTTAATACTGGCTACATTTCCTTCCACATTTTTTAACAAGAACTGATTTTCCAATAGAGTGGTTCACAAATTGAATAGACTTAGTCACCATGTTATGAGTGCTGAAACTATTGACTATTTTAAGAGAAGGTTAGACAGTTTTATGGGTGGAAATGATAGGTGGCAGTAGACAAGGAACTACCTAATTTACGAGTAGGCCTTGTGGCCTCTTACAGTTTACCTCTATTCTTATGTTCTTGTGCTCTTTCTTTCTGTATTGTTTCGTGAACATTTCTAATTAAAATTGTTCCTCTTCTCCTTGTTTCCACCAACTCTGTTTCTATTCAGTATGCTTTGTATTACGCTCATGTAATTTAGCTATATTGTCATTCCCATCTTACTGATTAATTATCTTCATCTTATTCTCATTAGATTTTTCATTGCCACTTTGATGCTGTATTGTCACTTTTGATTTTTTTATAGTTAAATCTTGTCCTAAATTTTCTCTATCAGAATTCCCAATTCTAACTTTAACTGTTCCATCCTACCTGGAAGTCAACATATCCATTCCTGGTATATAATGTGTGTGTATACGTGCTTGGGTGTGTGCACGTAGTCTCGTGTATTAATTACCAGTGCTGTATTCAAAAGCAAAGCAGTTCCTGCCAAATGAATCCACTGCACCCGTCTGTAACACAGTGTCTGATTTCAGCTTTGGTGGACGAACCAACCGCATGGGAGGTCAGCGGATCCGGTCGGGAATGACCTCCTGGCGAGGAGGGACGAGGTCCCACGGGGGTTCGGCATCGTCCTTAGGCGTCGGGGACGTTTCCCCCCAGACGGCTTCCATCGACCTGGAATGGGAACATGAAGCAGGTAAGTAAAGCTCCCTTAGGTCGGGTAACTAAATTGGGTCCCCCCATTCTGAAGGCTCATATACTCATGTTCCTCTCCGAGTTTAAACACATTAATCAGACTTCCAAATTGTTACCGTCAATTAGTCAGTTGTTGGTAAAGTGAGCAATTAGCCCTTGCATTCACGTCACCGTTAGTAGTTAGCCTTTGCGTCCATGGCCTTCTTAGTAATTAGCCTTTCCCTCTACGCCCAGTTGGGTAATTTGTCTTTGTTAATCGTCAGCACACGTATCTACTGTCCACTTAGTAGTTAGCTCATGCCTCCACTCCTCATTTAATAATTAGAATTTCCATCCACATTCCTCTTAGTAGCTATTTCTTGCCTCTGCGTCCCCCGTTGATACTTTTTTTTTTGTCAAATTTGCTCCTTTGGAAGTGACCTCTTTCTTGGACACCTCCCTTGGCAGTTAGCTCATGCCTCCACGGCCCTCTTAGAAGTTAGACCTTGTCTTTACATTCCCCTTAGCAGCCAATTCTTGCCTCCCTGCCCAGTTGATCCTTGCCTTGATACCTCGTGTAGTAGTTAGCTTTTGCCTCCATGACACTTAGTACTCAGTCCTTGCCCTCTCGCGGTCTTTTTAGTTTGCATTTGCATCTACACTAATCTTAGTTCTTAGCCCCCTTATCAACGGTCCCCTTAGTAGTTACCATTTACCTAAATATACCTCTTGGTAGTTATACTCTGTCCTGATAGCTACATTAACCCTTGCCTCCGC
>NC_134814.1:19262019-19267019 GCF_046742065.1 Oratosquilla oratoria
TATCCGAATTAGCTGAATATTTTCTTCGTTGTAATGCCATGTTTTGTATATCTTAGATTTTGTTGAATAAATTTTTCATTAGTTCTTTTTCGTTCGTAAAACTTGGTTCAATAATTTTTGAGAATTTCAAACAAAACAATATCTTAACAGTAAAGCACACTTATTTAGATCAATTCAGCGCAGAAATGTTGTAAATGCTTGGAGTCAAAGCGACGCCTGATATGAATGTCCTATATGTGGAAAATGAATGGCGTTTGGTTTGTGTGTTTGTGATTAAAAGTTCGAATGTATGTAAGCTGGTTGATGACTGTGTGTGTCATATGTGCATGCACACGTGTATAAATATACATATCCACACATACGTGCACATGAATATATGTATAAATGTACAAATACATACATATGCTTTTTATCCATCATACCTTTGCTGGCAACGCTTAGTCTGAGCGCAAGTTGTATCTTCAGGTAGCTAATTCTACGTATCCTCTGCTCTGCTTAGGGAACTATACATTTTGACATTTTTAACACGTGCCATGTGTTTGTTGTCTGCAGTTGACTTTTCGTGATTTGCGAACTGGTAATTTGACAAAGTCAATTTTATCTACGGATATTTGCACTTCGTCTACCGTAGCACAGGATTACCATATTACCTCTCATCCTTTCATATATATATATATATATATATATATATATATATATATATATATATATACTCTATATATATATGTAAATATATATATATATATATATATATATAATTGGCAATCCTTGTAAGCTCGGAACCCATTTTATGAGTTTTTTTCACTCTATTAATCATTTAATCTGGTGCTTATTTCTGCAGCATACTATTACCTTGATTTCTGATACTGGGCTATCGATGTTTTATTTTATTTATTTATTTATTTATTTTTTGCCATCAGAATGACTAAAACCGTCTTGGATATATGTCCTCCATGTATTTATTCTGCTGTGTTACTCATGTGATCTTTTGGGATCAAAATTTATCTAAGCCCGTTACTAAGGCTTTCTCACTTTCTGTACTTTATTTTATCTTCCTTGCCAAGTTTACAGGTTGTTAGTCTTCTACTTTGGATTTCAATTGCATGCATCTCAGTGCAACTGCTTGTACTTGATGCATAGATCCTTTTGTAGGACTGCGTTGGGTCTGTCATTCTTAGTTGTTTTATTATTTTTTTCATCATCTAAGTGCTTTTAAAACTACTTGTTTTCTCCTCCGGATCATATGTATGAATTTGGGGAGCAAATGGATCAAACACAGGTCCCTGTGGCACGTCACTCATCACCTCTTACCCCTCTGAGAGTTTTCCTCAGTGTTGTTCTAATCTGCCTTCCCACAAAGAAGTCTTCCATCAACTTCAGCAGAGTGCCTTTCATGCCACCCTCATTTCCATTTCCACAGCAGTTCGTGTGTAGTACTTTGTCCAGGGTCTTTTTCAAGTCCAATTACAGCAAGTGACCATAATTTTCTCTAAGATGTCTGCGGCTTTGTCAAAAGAGCCAAAGAGCTTTGGAATACAAGACCTACCAAATCCTAGACAAAACTACTTATCCAATAGCATTTTTTTCTTTTTCTTTTCCAAGTTGTTTGTGAACATTCTACGGTTATTTCTCTCGCATTTTACCTGTTGTTAGTGGCACTGGTCTAATTCTGGAAATTCCATGTCTGTCTTATCTTGAAAATTGGGTCGCAAACTACATATATCCATCACAATTTTCAGGTAATTTTATCTAAAGTCAACTTATCCTAACCAGGCCAGGATTAATCAGAAAACAAATTGTCGCTAAAGTAACAAACGTGGGATAATCAGTCAACATAAAAAAATAGCAGTAAGTTTTTGAAATCTAGATAATATTTCTAGAAGTAATAAAGAAGAAAAATCTATGCCAAGTTTAAGTGAACAGCAAGCAGGTGAGTGGGTTATGTTACAAGAGCAGCGATCTCAGAAGAACAATGACAGTTTATCTGAACTCCTTAAGAACTCAGTTACCTAATCAGGTCTTGTCTTTCTTTGATTATCTTTAATTGTTTTCCTGTGTTTTCATTTCTTCAGCTGAATAAATCGTTTGGTTACAGCTACAATTATCGACATAAGTCGTACAAAACAGCAGCGGAATTAATTTGAATAAGCTGGTGATAATTTCTACCTTCTCTCTGCGCAGTTTCCTTCAGCTGATTTTAATGGCTTGGTGGATACAGGAATAAACGACCAAAATATATATATATATATTTTTTTTTTAAGGCTATCGACTCATAAGGTGGTCATTAATCCTGGTGTGAATTTGTAGTCTCGACGTTGTGGTAAAAGAATTAACTTCTTATGGTTTTAATCTCTTCACTTTTGCTGATTGGTGAACTGTTCAGTCCTGGGATGCAATATTTTTTCCTTTGTAAATACCAAGGGGAACTTATCGTTCAATATTGCCCCTGTCTTGCCTGTTTCATTTACCAACCAGGGGCGTATATTCTGTGTATGTTGGGTGAGCACTGCACAGTACCAAACACGGTAATTTCATCATGATTATTAGCCTCACTTAATAATATAATCACAAATCATAAAGGAAAGCTTATTTTTCTGTCGACCGTTATGAGATATTGCGATAGTTGTTCTAAGATAGCGCTGTACAGTACACACAACAGCCAATTGTATGGTGATATGGTACCGAGCAGATGATAGAATAATGAAAATATGACAGAAATAAGGGCCAAAAAATGAGGGACATTCCATCAGTACACGTTCTGTGTTTACTTTTTCTTTCTTCTTTTTCCTAGTGAGAAGATATATGTGTAAATTCGTTCAAAAGATCATCAACGGAAACTGCTATTTATAAAAGAAATTATTCTTATAGTACCATAATCGCAATTTGTTCGGGGATGTTGGTAGAACAACATTTACTTTTGTTTACAGTAGTCAAACGAAAACCATTTAATCTGGAAATTTAATAGAAAGTTGCTGTGTTGCTATGCTCGCTTAGTTTCATCCTCTCCTTGCGTTGTTGTTTATTTTATATGTGAGATTTCATTAACATTGACCTTAAATACTATACAGTGAGAGTAATAGTATAATGTTCCTGTTTATACTTTTGGAGTAATACTTATGCCAGAGCAGTAGGTATAGCACGATAGGACAGTCTTTGACAATAGCCAACATATGCCATTTTACTAGCACATTGTGTGTGTGTGAGTGTATGTATATATGTGTGGATGTGTGTGTGTGTATATATGGGTGCATGTGTGTCTGTGCGTGCGTGTGTGTGTGTGTGTGTGTGTGTGTGTGTGTATGTGTGTGTGTGTGTGTTTAAAGTGTAGATGTGTGCCCTCTAACTCTATGCATATACACATACATGCATATCCACATACTTGCGCACATTGAAACATAGGTACAAACATACTATGATGCATTTGATACCTACACATTAGTACATGCATTGTATGCATAAATATATCAAAGTGCACATCATGCTTGTATACATCTACATGCATATCTTCAGATACGATACCATGCACAAGTGTTTTTACTCAAAATATTTACTTCTTCCACAATGACCTCCCGGCCCTCTAACAAGACATTTGGCCACACGATCCAGAAACATAGGCTATGAATTGACCTCTTAACGCTAACCTGCACTTGGAGCAACATTGTATCTATTTTCCAGCAGCTGAGAAAGTGCTTATGAGTTGTTCATGCATGGCATTTGAATGATATACTGATTCATTGTTTGTCCCTTGTTTGTCAAACTGGAATGTTTCAGAGCCTTACCAGCTGCAAATAATGCAGCTGAAACAACCTTAGGAAAATTATTTATTGTCAATTTAGAAGGCAATACTTGTTAGACCTCCAAAGTGATATCAAGGGTGTATTTTGTATTTTTCAGGAATTCTTGAGGTCACGGCTCAAACTTATGAATAGATGAATGCCTTTGACCAATGCCGGAAATTCTATGAAGTCATGAAACGACTGTATATACTGTATATGAATATGCATACTCTGTTTACCTTGTATAATATAGAAGCCAAATCAAATTTAGAATTCTTTAATTTCCTTGGGAGAAAAAAAAAAGGCCACATCAAAGTGAATAAACATATCTTTTGTACATGGAATCAAGATATGAAATAATAAGCTTCTGTTTTCTTTCAAAGTCGTGCACAATGTTAAAGAGAGTTCTCGGTTCAATGGCCATTTTCATATTTTAGCAACCAATTATGATTTTTTTTTTTTTTTTTTTTTTAGGTGGCCTGGCCTCTTACTCACTTGTTCAAGTTTGGCTTAAATCGGCCGACCTTGCCATTTTGATCAAAGCCCCATTGGCTCCTTTGGTATTTTGTTGGGACCTTTCGGCGCCCTGCTCCGATTAACCCATCCGCCCATGGATCGAGGGCCACAAGGACTCTTACGGATTTCACTTGGACACCATTCAGGCTAAAAGTGCAGAAAAATGCACCCAGGTCTATAAATCTGGCTGGGCCCTACGTACACGCCATTATGCCTAGCTACCTCGCGGTGGCTGGGCTGGGGATGACAGGTGGTGATGAATACGGAGCTGCCTAGTGTAGGCTTTATGGTCTCTTGCAGTCTCCTTTATTCTTATGTTCTTATGTGGCCCTGGCCCGAGTCTCTCTACCTCTGGGTTCAAGTTTGACTTAAATCGATTGACGCAACCATTTTGGTCAAAACATTAAACCCCTTAGCTTTTTGAGAAACGAAGTTAATTTCCCCAAGTATCCAGTACCTGTAATGAACTTTGAGGTCCAGCAACTCTTCACTCCATCAAGAGGCGGATAGCAGGACCTCGAAGGAAGACTAGGGTACTGAAAACCTGGTAAGGCAGAACCTACTGTTGCCCTACCACCTCCAAGTGGTGCTCTTTGTGACCTACTTACTTTAGGAATTTGCCAAAAGCGACAGTGACAGAGTAACGGTATATTCAGTTGCCGTCCCACAAGATAATCAAGATTTCTCTTTTCAACTAACAACCGCAAG
>NC_134814.1:19269519-19277019 GCF_046742065.1 Oratosquilla oratoria
ATTTATTTAGTAGAAATGAAACTGAGGACTAGGTTCTTGTACTCTTGAAAGACAACATGGTGATGGAATATATGGGGCTAAAACTTGGTTCAAGCTTCAGAAACTGCAACCTCACCAAGAAATCCGTGGCATAAAACACCTGCCGTTGTAAGAATTTAGGAAATACAATAACCGAATTAGAGTTCTACTGTGAATAGCCCCTCCCTCCATCATAAACCGACAACAAAGTACCTTTGAGACTCATACATGTGACTCTTGGGCTATACTTCAGTACAATGATGGATTAAAACAACAGACGGTATGCTCATCATGTATAGCTAGGTCTTTGTGTTTAAAACCGTTTAGTCTTTTGATGAATTCATAATAAGACGACTGGAAAGGCCCATGTATTGTTTAGCACAAGTTAAAAGATATCTATTTGCAATAAATGATGACATGAGAGTCAATGTTGTGGCCTTGTAACGAAAGAGTTATAGTCACCCCTTCTTATTACGTTTTCTCTGATTTAAGATTTACGTTTTCTTATTTCTAGTTTCAGAAAAAGACAATAGTTCCTGCTATGTGTAGTGAAATGTTGTATGCATTTAAATGTGCCATAGGTCTAGTAGAATATTAGTTTATTATTTGTCTACCGTGTGTACTCTACGTCATTTTGATATTTATGTAATCGAATACATTCATCAAAAACAATAAATGTCTGTCTTAAATCTAATTTCGTGCTGATAAACATTTGGTTACGGGCCCCATGGTGTCTTCCCCTTAGGTTGGGGGGCGAAAAAAAAAAAAAAATCCCCAACACATTTACTTACATAAAGCTTTAAGGAAGCCATTTGTCAAGTCGGAGGATGTTCTTCAGAACATAAACAATGCTGTAATGGCTTGTTGTATTTTGCACAATTTTTTACGTATAACTTCCTCTGATCATTACACACCATCAGAGTGCTTTGATGTAGAAGACACTAAGAGTGGTACACATACCATAGGTCTCAGAACAGATTCAAGTAACTTGGTTTCACTGAAGTAGTAGTATCGTATGGCTTTCTTACACCTCCAACTTTGTATTTGCTAGCCAGTCTATGAATGTTTGATTTGCTTCATAGATAGTCTGGTAACCCCCTGGCACTGCTGTGGTTGGGCAGTGCAGTACGAGATGGTCTGTATCTTGGGGCGAATTATGACAAGATGGGCACATTGGGGAGTCTTTGTAGCCCCAGCGATGCAGGTTAACGGCTGTTTTGCCTTGTTGTGATATGAGCCTGTTGGCTTGTGTCCATTCTCTTCTGGTTAGGTTGGAAAATCCAGGCAGTATTTCGGTAGGGTCTGTTACTAAGTTTCCCCCAGTGGGTAGTTTCCTTGTCCATTCTTCTTGCCAGGCTTCTTTTAGGTTGAAATTTTCGTTTTTTGTTTTAAAGAAAGGTTTTCTTGATTTTAGCCTCGTTGTTAGTGGGGCCTCCTCCATTATTTGTTTGAGGGGTATATCTGCTGGAAGGTTGTCTATGCGTTGGTGTTGTTTTTGTATGGCATCCTCACGTCGTATATTTGGTGGTGCTATGCCACTCATCGTTGGCAGCCAAATGAGTGCGATAATCCCATACCACACTCCTGGTCATATGGCCATTTCCCGAAGGTTGAGTGTGGTTTGAATTTTCCGCCAAAATCACCAGAAATTTAAAATTCCCGGCTCTGTGCAGGCATGCGCATTGTCGACCGCATCTCCCCCTCCCTATCCCCTCCCTTCTTAGCCGGCTCGCTTGATTCGTCACTTCTAACGCGGAAACGGGACTGAGCGGTTTACCCGCTGCCGGCCTGAGGGCCGGTGAGCCCGTTTCCTGCTTGTTAATCGACTGATAGTTTCAGCGCTTTCCGCATGGTTGCCGGTTTGTCCCATTCTTCGACTACCCTATTAGTGATCCAGATGTTGCCTTCTTAAATCTTTGTGCTCCGGTTTGTGCCCTTTGCTGCGAGTCTGGTGGTGCGGAGGGGGGCTTCTGGTCTCGGCGGCCCCATACCTCCTACGATCAATGGTCCTCTAACGCCTCACGGCTTGGATCGTCAGGCCCTTGGCGTAGACTTTGATTTTATACGATCGCAATCCGTCCCCGTCTCCGAGCCGTCCCTGGTAAACAACCCGGGTCCTCTCGGAGGACAGGGGACGTGTCTTATGGTATGGAATGTGGCGCCCCCCAGGGTCATCAGGCCTCTCGGCAGCCCCATACCTCCGACCATAAATGGTCCTCTAACGCCTCACGGCTTGTATCGTCAGGCCCTAGGCGTAGACTTTGACCTTATACGATCGAAATCCGTACCCCTGACGTCGTAGTGGTCGTCCGTGGTAAGAACCCGGGCCTCTCGGAGGACAGGGGGACGTGTCTTATGGTACGGAGGGTGGTGCCCCGAGGGTCATCAGGCCTCTCGGCAGCCCCATACCTCCGACCATCAATGGTCCTCTAACGCCTCACGGCTTGTATCGTCAGGCCCTAGGCGTAGACTTTGACCTTATACGATCGTAATCCGTTCCCCATACGTCTTCGGGTCGTCCGTGGTAAGAACCCGGGCCTCTCGGAGGACAGGGGGACGTGTCTTATGGTACGGAGGGGGGCGCCCCCGAGGGTCATCAGGCCTCTCGGCAGCCCCATACCTCCGACCATCAATGGTCCTCTAACGCCTCATGGCTTGCTTCGTCAGGCCCTAGGCGTAGACTTTGACCTTTTCCACTCGTAATCCGTTCCCCATACGTCTTCGAGTCGTCCGTGGTAAGAACCCGGGCCTCTCGGAGGACAGGGGGACGTGTCTTATGATACGGAGGGTGGCGCCCCGAGGGTCATCAGGCCTCGGCAGCCCCATACCTCCGACCATCAATGGTCTTCTAACGCCTCACGGCTTGCTTCGTCAGACCCTAGGCGTAGACTTTGACCTCTTCCGTCGTCCGACGTCTCCGGGTCGTCCGTGGGTGGGCGGCCCGGGGACTCTTGGGGGACGGGGGGGGGACGTGTCGGGTGGTGCGGAGGGTGGCGCCCCGGGGGGTCGGCGGGCCTCTCGGCGGCCCCCGTGCCCCCGACCGTCGTGGCCCTCTAGCACCTTTCGGTTTGCCTTTTCGGGCGGGTCCGTGAGCCCACCTTCCTCCCGGAGCCGCTCACGTAGACCCAACAGGAAGTCCCGCTCGAGAAAGAGTTCTATCTCTCCCAAGAGGCCTAGGACGCTCAGCTCGTCCACACCCTCCACATCCCGGTCACGGCACCACCCTCCTTCCGGGTTTCTTAAGCCGATAAAAACAATTTAAGCGGCACGAGCCGCGATAAAGAAATATTTTACCACGTTAAAATTTATTTTAACGCTCACTCTGACTCAGGTCGAAATGGACATGACTTTTCCTATTCAACTTAAGCTAATCTATAGTCATGATGGTCAAGAATTTTACCATGTTAAAATTAATTTCAACGCTCACTGTGACTCAGGTCGAAATGAACATGTCTTTTCCTATTCAACTTAAGCTAATCTACAGTCATGATGGTCAAGAATTTTACCATGTTAAAATTAATTTCGACGCTCACTGTGACTCAGGTCGAAATGGACATGACTTTTCCTATTCAACTTAAGCTAATCTATAGTCATGATGGTTAAGAATTTTACCATGTTAAAACTAATTTCAACGCCCACAGTGACTCAGGTCGACATAAACATGACTTTTCCTATTCAACTTAAGCTAATCTACAGTCATGATGGTCGAAAATTTAACATGTTAAAATTTATTTCAAAGCTCACTGTGACTCAGGTCGAAATGAACATGACTTTCCCTGTTCAACTTAAGCTAATCTACAGTCATGATGGTCGAGAATTTGACCATGTTTAATTAATTTCAAAGCTCACTGTGACTCTGGACGAAGTGAACATGACTTTTCCTATTCAACTTGAGCTAATCTACAGTCATGATGGTCGAGAATTTAACATGTTAAAATTAATTTCAACGCTCACTGTGACTCAGGTCGAAATGAACATGACTTTACCTATTCAACTTATGCTAATCTACAGTCATGATGGTCGAGAATTTTACCTTGCTAAAATTAAGTTCGACGCTCACTGTGACTCAAGTCGAAATGGACATGACTTTTCCTATTCAACTTAAGCTAATCTGTAGTCATGATGGTCAAGAATTTTACCATGTTAAAACTAATTTCAACGCCCACTGTGACTCAGGTCGACATGATCATGCCTTTTCCCATTCAACGTAATTTAATCTACAGTCATGATGGTCGAGAATTTTACCATGTTAAAATTAATTTCGACGCTCACTGTGACTCAGGTCGAAATGAACATGACTTTTCCTATTCAACTTAATTTAATCTACAGTCATGATGGTCGAGAATTTTACCATGTTAAAATTTATTTCAACGCTCACTGTGACTCAGTGATGTCACGGTATGATAAGATGATGTCATTATGTGATAAAATGACGTCACCATGTAGTCCTATGACGTCAATTTGTGTCCCTGTGACGTCACGAGGCGATCCTATGACGCCATGATTAAATCCAGTGACGTCACAGTATAATCACATGATGTCACTAGGTATTAAACATATAGAAGTCCGCTTGTGGGTGATGAGACGTCACAAACTGCCATAGCACACTATTGGATGAGGACGCTCGCCACGGGCTTCGAGGACTTCCCGCGGGAAGACTTGGGGTGAGTTGGATACATACCGAGGGTCCAGGCCCGTCTTAGCGGGAGACGCTCCCACACAGAGACTTTATTGGCTCGGGATTGAGTGGGACACAGTCAGCGCTCTTCGGGTGCTCCCCTGCGCCAAGAGAGCGTGCTTCTCTTCTCTCACACGTTCTCCCTCCTTCGGTGGCGAGGGGGGGGGTGCCTCAACTTCGCGACCCCGGCCCTTCCACTGAGCCGCTTGGGGCGCCGACGGCTGGTACGGGAGGTCGACGGGAGCATACTGCTTCTCCCGCGTGACCTGCCCGGGCCGATACCCTCAGCACTCCACAGCTTGTTGCGTCCCTGGCTTCGGTTGGTGGCCCTACGCCGGTCGCTCTATCCAGGTTTCAGGAGACCTATGTGGTGTGGCAACTACGCCCACAAGTGGTTGAGTCGCTCTCACTCCGCTACGGCACCCCAGAGGTGGACCTGTTTGCCTCCCCAAACACGACCCAGCTCCCCCTCTACCTCACCTGCATCCAAAAGACACGCACAGGAGGCCCACACGCCTTCACGGAGGACTGGAACAGCTGGAAGTATGTATTCATTTTCCTCCTCCAGCGATACTAGTCCTCCTGAAGGTGATGCAGACCCTCAGGTCCTTCAAGGGCCAGGTCCTCCTGATGGCTCCCTACTGGCCAACCCAGCCGTGGTTCGGGGAACTAATGAGATGGGGCCCTTCTCCCCTTCCACTGGGGTCAGCCTGCCTAGCCAACAGCCTTACCGCGCCTCTCCAAGCGTCACTCCAACTTGATACTTGGAGTTTCTACGGGGAGCTCTCAGCCAACTCTTCTCTACAGAGGCAGCAGACAAGATGCTCAGAGCTCACCTTCCGTCCTCAGTGCGGCAGTGTGGGTCCTGCTGACGGAGATTCCGGAACTGCCTTCGGAGACACGCGATGGTGACCATCTCCGCCAGCACGGTTCCGGACTTCCTGACTTGGCTGGCTACCTCCACCAACAGGGCACCGGCGACTATCTTGCCTCACTATACAGCCCTCACGGATCCGCTACGCTTTGGCATGAACATCCGAGTGCCACAGAGGGCGCGAACCCTCCTAATGAAGGGGATCAGCGCCTCGAGAGAGCCGAGACATCAACCGGTCCTGGCCTGGTCCTTGCATCGTGTTCTGCAGTACCTGGCGTTCGAAAGGGCCATTATGGAGGAAGAACACTTCCCTCAACGTGTCGTCTTTCTGCTCGCCTTGACTACGGACTACAGGGCTTCACAGCTGGCGGCAATCACCCGCCACCCGTCCTTCTCCAAACTGGAGGAGGACAGCTCGGCCCTAACCCTCTCTCCATCACCAACATTCCTGGCCAGGAACGGCCGAGCGGACGACATGATTGGCCCTCTCAGAATACAATCCTTCCGGGAGGGAGGACGCCCACATCCGCTGCGCCCGGTCCGTGCGTTCGAAGACTACGTAGAGCACACGGAAGAGATTTCTGAGGATCATGTCTTCTACAACTCGAAATTTAAGATTCCCCTAACCCCGAGGTCCCGGGCGCACCTGCTTTTCCGCTTTTTGGAGAGAGCCGACCCTGGCCATGCCCCGCACGCCCACAGCATCAGGGACTTCGTGGCATCGCTGGTGTTTCTTCACACCCACTCTGTGGAGCGGGTGCGGGACCTAGGGGCTGGACATCGACGACTCCCTCGGGGACACGGTGTGTCTACCACTCGGTCGCCCCTGTCCCATGTGTCGCCATGAAAACGGCTCCACCCCTCTCATCTCATAAAAAAAAGGGGGTGGAGGGGGCAAAGGGCGACCGAGGAGTGGGGAGGGGCCAGGAACCGCTGAACAGGATACGAATTTCGTATAATTTACGCATCGTGTGAACAGTGCAATGTTGTGCATGTCACACTCTTCTGTCTAGGTACTTGACGTTTCTTTTCTCCCCTCTACTGAGTGATAAAATGAATAAGTCTCCCATAGGAAAGACACACGTAATAACGGTTTGAATCAGGCTTCACCTCTCCTCCCACCTGTCCTCGTCTCATGCATAGCTTCGCTGTGCAGGTTTCTCTCAGCCAATAATATTTCTTTGTCGCGGCTCGTGCCGCTTAAATTGTTTTTATCGGCTTAAGAAACCTGCACAGATTTAAGGTCTCTTCCTCCTCCCACAGGCGAAGCCTTCATTTCTCATTGAAGTGACGACTCAAGCGAGCCGGTTAAGAAGGGAGGGGGTAGGGAGGGGGAGATGGGGTCGACAATGCGCATGCCTGCACAGAGCCGGGAATTTTAAATTTCTGATGATTTTTGTGGAAAATTCAAACCACACTCAACCTTCGTGAAATGGCCATATGATCAGGAGTGTGGTATGGGATTATCACTATAGCTTCGCTGTGCAGGTTTCTTAAGCCGATAAGAACAATCTAAGCGACACGAGCCGCGACAAAGAAATATTTTCTTTGAGGACGGCAAAATTATTCATGTTTTGCTTCGAATTTGTTATAATATATTTCAGTATTGAAACATTCCCATTTTTTCGGTAGTATTTTACATGTAAATGAATAATAAAACAATGAGTTGTCATTTGATGTGTTGGAATATGACAGACGTGCAACATTATATTTACATATAAATTACAGAATATGATAGACATATGAAGAAAATATCTATAGGCCATAGAAAGAAACAGTACGATACCATAAGAAATAAAACAATCACATTAGTTCTACACTGAGGATGATATATAAAGTTAGGATTTTCATCGTGAATTTTTTTTAGGATTTTTCCTATATTCCTTGGCTTTGAGTTTGTACATACATACATATACCAAGGCTTTTTCCC
>NC_134814.1:19294519-19297019 GCF_046742065.1 Oratosquilla oratoria
TAAGGACAATATGACACCGAAGTGGTGGAGTGACTTGGAAAAGGAGTGATATAAGGAGAGTACAAAAAAGAGGATAATTAAAAGTAAAAGGAATCAGCTTTCTTCATAAAAGAAGGGTACGTTATATTGTATGGTAATGTTGTCACTGAGTCGCCAGTCTTAACTGCATAAAATTTATACTATTAGTGCTCTTTTAAAAAGGTCTCAAGGCACATATCATCATGGGATATTATATAACGAGACATTATCAAAATTAATAAATAAAAAAAATACTAACAAACTTTCAGGTATAGAATATGTGTCACCTTGCCTGACCGAATCCACTCCCTGACGGCATCAACTTCTCGCTGGAGGATCATGGAATCGGAGTCCCTGACGACGTACCGGCTCACTGTTGGGTCCTGGATGACAGCAAACCGCCATACCATCCCTGCCACACTGGATACATTTCCCATTACTGCAATAGGTTAAGTGGCTCGAATTAAAACACTGACCCATTCTTGAAGAACTGAGCTAGAAAAATAGGACTATGTTCTGCATACGTATACAAATATAAGGATTCAAGGAAGTAAACAAATACAGACAAATTCACTGACACAAAGGCAGATTTGTAAAAGATGCTGACAGACAGACAGATGTAGACAAATACATTGGAAGCTACAGGCAATGAAAGAGACAGGCAAACTCAGACATGCAGACAGATGCAGACGACTATGAAGATATAAAACGCATAGACACATCCAGACAGAAGCACCGACAAAGACAACTCTGGACGCTCCCAAGATTTTGTCCGTCATTTTGAATGTCTGTTAAATTTATATCCGAAAATTTCACCTTTAAGTTACAAGTTTTTCACAATAATCATACCCGCAAAAGTGGAAAGTAGTTATAGAAATATCACATCTAATATGTGAATACATCATGTGCATTCCTCGTATATATCTTCAGTACTAATACTCTGTACTTATAAAACATTGAGTGGCAAATGTACTGAGCATCATAGGGAAGCTAGTAAGAAGTTAATCAGTCTGTACTGAGAAGTCACATAAAATTTCCTACATGAAACAACCTACCGGGAAGTCTTTCTACCGGACAGATGTCGGCATTCTGGTGTGCACACAGAAGGTTACAAGTCCAGGCCAATTGGGATGGGCTGTGACTGGTAGTCCCGTCTAGGTAGACCCGTAGGAACCATCCGGGATATTTGTCTTCTACTTGGGGCGCTAACTTCAGCAGACCCTCCCAGTAAAAACTCTTCGGGCTTCCAAATAAGGAGAAGCTGACCACCTATTCGAAAGAAAATTATAGTGACAGAACTAAATCTAACACGTTGCCGCGAGACACGTATCTATGTATAAGTATCTACTTAATTGTACTACACAATAATAAAACTGCATTCTTGTGGTTACGTCTCTGTTTCCACTGGTCAAACTTGCATATACATTTGTTAATGTGTTTTTCTTTTTTCTTAATGAACAATATCCTTATCTAGACTATTTCACAATCTAACAATGTTATGAATATCTTCTCTCTCCCAGAGGTAGTCACCAGCTATATGCACTAGACTGTTCAACTATTTCCTAGGATGTGAAACAAACATTTCAATTAAACACAAAGGACAACGGAACAAAACAAGGAAAAATAGAAAAATAATTATTAATGGTTTGGACATGAATCCATTAATAATTACATCTATATTAAACAATAAAACTGTCTAAATTTACGTACAGGGTATATGATATTATTAATTTTGTTAACTAGCTGGGACTATATTGATTGGTTAGGAAAGGGGCCCGTCGTTTGTTTGCTTCTGCCCTTTGACGGATTATCATCGAGTAGGCTTGCAGATATCACGTGGTGCTAATTGGAGCACACATTGTATTAACCTAGTGGCCGTGACCTGACGGGCGCACCAGCTCTTTGTGCTTACCCAATCCCTAATTATGTAGCACGGGTGCTATCTACGAAGATGAGCATCTACCGCAAGGAATACGATAGATGGTACTGAGGGCGCATTCCTTGCGGTAGATGCTCATCTTCGTATTACGGCGAGTCAGGTCGAGGCGTCGAGAAACGCATAGCCGAGCACAAACGAGACTTGAGGTCACACAGGACGTCTAACTCACTCGTCCAGCATGCTGACCAATCTGGACATTTGCCCCACTGGGATGGAGTCGAGGTTTTACACACGGGATTAAGGAGAGACATGAGGAAGACTGTTGAAGCTGCCTACATTAATTATTATGAAAATATCAATGACAGGGAAGGTTTTGTTTGTTTGTCAAAGGCAGCAAGTAAATTAATTATAAATACAATTGGGAAACGTATGCATGATACGGGAAAGGGAATCCCCAGACAGCCAGCGGGATGACCTGTCCATGTTCCCGTCCTCGGATGTATAAATGTGTGGTCCAAACTGTTTGTAGACAGCTTACTGAAGAAGACCGAGTCGGTCGAAACGTATAAGCAATAAAAAGTTCCAGCCCATCTTCGCTTATTC
>NC_134814.1:19322019-19324519 GCF_046742065.1 Oratosquilla oratoria
CCGATCCACACTGACACCATTGCCACCACCGTCACAACCACCATTGCCACCACCACTGCCATCGCCGTCGACACCACTAACACCATAAGTGCCACCACCACAAACCCCACCGTCTGCTCCATTTTAGTCTCGTGCTTACACTCCTATCTTCTCGTGATTTTTTTTTTACCTTCCCAGCTTAACCTTTTCTTCAACATCTTCCTTAACATCTTCCTCAGCATCTTTTTCATAAATATCCTCAACATTTCCCTCAGACTTTTCCTCAACCTATCTCTGACCACTTTCTCGACATTTTCTTCAGTATTTCATCCTCTTAACTTCTTCTTTAAACTCTTCCTTAACATCTCTCTCATCCCTGACCTCTTCCTTAACTTCGACCTTTCTCAACCTCAACTACTTCCTCAACTTCAAACTCTCCTTCAATCTTAATCGCTGCTTGCCCCTTGACCTCTTTAACAGCGTCAATATCATTTCCTTTCATAATCTCTGCCACTTCCTTAACCTCAACTTTTCCCTGAACTTTAACCTCTTCCTCAACATCTCCCTTAATCACTAGTGAAAAATGTAGTAACACATTTGTAAATCACAACTACAGTCGGAAGAAAGAAAGAGTTGAATAGGCGAATTTATATATTTTGATTGCTAACTGCAACCCTCTTCAGTAGTACGTCTAGGTACAAATGAAGAGGATTGCGTTTGATAATCGAAATATACAGATTCGCTTATTCAACTCTTTCTTCCTTTGTAGGGAAGAGGCCAAACGCAAAGTATGGGAGTCCAATATAATTTACGTTTCACCCAGCAGGGCTTCTTTCTGTTGCAGTCATTGCTGCTTTTACTCATCTTTCTTCCTTCCGACTGCGGTGCTAGTTGTGATTTCCTTTAATCTTTTCTTCAACATCAGACTCTTCCTAACATAAACTTCTTCCTCGAAATCATCATCTTTTTCAACATTAGCGTCTACCTCAACACCCCCTCCTCCTCCTCTTTCCACCCCTCCACTCCTCGTATTTTTTTATTATTAATGCCTTCATCCGCATTCTTCTTCTTATCTCCTTCCTCAACCCTCTTCCTGAACTTCTTCCTTCATCTACTTCTCCTCCTTCCCTTTCCTTCCCTTCCCTTTCCTTTCCTTCCCTTCCCTTCCCTTTCCTTTCCTTCCCATCCCTCTCTTCCCTTGCCCTGCTTTCCTTTACTTTCTTTTTAATCTTTTCGTCCTCCTCTTCCTTTTCCTCCTTCACCTCCTCCTCCATTTCGTCCAAGACGTAGGAAACAAAATGAAACAAAAGTGATCGAAGAGAAGAAAAGTAAAAGGGAAGGAGAACTCGGTCAAATTATAGTTATAATAGCTAGGCTGGGTCTTTCGGTTGACTGAATAGAATCACCTGGCGATAGCCAAGTTTGAATGGTTGCTGTCAGAGTAGAGTTGCTTTGTGTTGGGTGGGAGGTTGAAGGAGTGATATAGTGAGGAAACGAGAGAGTTTGGGAGTAAGGGAAAGGGATGCTTTCAGGGAGCGTAGACAATAAGATCTTGGATCCAGCTGTAAGTGAGGAGGAACTAATATCCAGATTGTGTTAGCAATGTTAATTATTATAATAATTGTATTGTATTATTCTGTGTGTTTTGTTTATATATTATAATACTGTATTCCAAGTGCTGTGACCGCTTGGTTTTGGATAATTTTGGCGCGAATGTTGGCTTCACTTAGTCTCCTTATGGTGTTGACGACAGCCACACGCATATCCTGTGATCGTGCATTTTGCTATCATTAAATATACTGTGCTATAGACTTGTGATTTCATTGCCACCCAGAACAAGATAACTATTGGTAGAAGCCGTCAAGGCTCTGAAAAAAACGACAAACCTTCTGGAGGCGATGTGCTGGCTACGGAGTTTATTTAAAATTGGAAGTGAGATCTGGGTTATAATGCATGTGTGGTATCAGATAACAGCTCAATGGTCATTAGATGATGCAGTAAGCATTACCCTGCACATGAAAAAGAATTAAATTTCTTTTTCAAGCACAGAGAACTCTTTCTATCCGAACCCCACACACACACTCATGTATATATATGCATATATGTATATATATGTATATATATATATATATATATATATATATATATATATAAAATAAGAACATAAGAAATAAAGGAGACTGCAAAAAGACCATAAGGCCTACACTAGGCAGCTCCGTATCCATCACCACCTGTCATCCCCATCCATAAAGTTGTCTAATCGTTTTTTAAACAACTGATAGTTTCAGCGCTTACTACATGGTTACTAAGTTTATTCCATTCATCGACCACCCTATTAGTAAACCAATTCTTGCCTATTTCCTTCTTAAATCTAAATTTGTCCAGTTTATACCCATTACTGCGAGTCCTGCCCTGTTGTTTTATTATGATGACCTTGTTTGCATCACCCTTGTTATAACACCTCTATTAGATCACCCCGCACTCTGCGTCTTTCCAGAGAGTGTAAGTTTAGGTGCCTAAG
>NC_134814.1:19329519-19342019 GCF_046742065.1 Oratosquilla oratoria
AGCCGTAACATTTCATTAAATAGAAATGTAGTAATCAGACATTTATTCCATTCATCATTCTGTCTTCGATTTTCAAATTACTCCCGACTGCACTACCAATTTGTTGCTCAGAACTTTAATTATCTTTTGTTTATTTCATTTTTCTTTTCCATGGATGCCATGTTGTATTGAAGTTTGTGCCTATGATTTGATAAATTTTAATTTTATATTTTAAGTAGGAAATAAAAGTTTAAAAACTAAATGAAAGTATAGGTGTTTTAATCTTCTTCACCTGAAACGGAGTTCATTTTTTGAATAAGAATTTATATCACCAATAGTAGTATAGCCAGCTCTTCTCTTCCTCGTCCTCTACTCATTCCTGAGAACCTCTCAACTACGCTCCCAAATTTCCTCTATCACAGACAAAATGGTGTGTGGCTCTGGATCGTATGGGCGCCCCGTGTAGATCCTAAAGTATCAGCTGTATGCTACTTTGCCACAATAACATACAGCCAATAACCCAGATGGGGTGTATATATATATGTATATATATATATATATATATATATATATATATATATATATATATATATATATATATATATATATAAAACCTCGACCCCATCCCAGTGGGGCAATGTCCAGATTGGTCAGCGTGGTTTTACACACGGGAGGTTTTACAAACGGAATTAAGAAGAGACATGAGGAAGACTGTTGAAGCTGCCTACATTAATTCTTATGAAAATATTAATGACAGGGAAGGTTTTGTTTGTTTGTCAAAGGCAGCAAGTAAATTAATTATAAATACGATTGGGAAACATATGCATGGTACGGGAAAGGGAATCCCCAGACAGCCAGCGGGATGACCTGTCCATGTCCCCGTCCTCGGATGTATAAATGTGAGGTCCAAACTGTTTGTAGACAGCTTACTGAAGATGACCGAGTCGGTCAAAACGTATAAGCAATAAAAGAGTTCCAGCCCGTCTTCGCTTATTCTTCCTCCACCCACTCTCTCATCTATCTAAACCATTCATCAAATATATATATATATATATATATATATATATATAAATATATATATATATATATATATATATATTGGAAGTAGGCCGTTAATAATGCATACATTTTTAAAGTCAACAGCTGAGATAGCATTATTCTGTTTATAGAATATCTTTTCTATGTTACGCACCAATGTGCGGTCGTCTGGATGCAGATTTCTGAGTAGAGTACTGAAGTCCATGGTGTTTTCCTCTAGACGTCTTTCGGCTCTAATTAGCCATCTTCAGGAGGTGTTGTCTGGTTGAATTGTTGACAGAGAATGACGCGGTTTGATCGTATGGCGGTATATGTCGGCGGAGAGCGGAGTGCTCAAACGTCCTCCCGCCAATCAGCGCGCGGGGTGCATCCTCTGTCTTCTCGTTGGTAACGACGTTTCAGGTTGCTGCTGTATATTAATAGCGGGTTTTTGGTTGTAAATTAGCACCGCTTCTGTCATCTTTAGCCTTCTGGTGTTATTGTTTCTTTCAATGATGGTGGTGGTGCCTTCCATATGGTGTCTCTTAAGTGTTAGTCCATGCTCGTACAAGTAGTGTCTTCTTATGGCGCCGTCCTGCAGATGTGCTGAAATTCTCTTAGACAGTGTTGTAGTGGTGACGCCAATGTACCGAGAATTTAGGCAACTGCAGTCACCACTGGAACATGTATGTTGGTACACGACGTTCACCTCTTGCATTTCACTTGTCTTAGGGAGGCAGCTATTCTTGACAACTAACTTGGATGTCCTTCTTGTTTTGTAGTAGATGACGAGGTCGATTTTTGAAGAAGGGTCGGTGGGTGTGACATTCTTATAAATTATATTTTTGATGGCTTTCTCGTCATCCTTGTAGGCTGAAGACATAGTAGCACTATAAAAGAGTTTTATGTTTTGTGTAACTGTCTGTTGTTCTTGTTGGTGCATAAAGGTGTTCAGTCGATGCCGGATAACACTATCTATTTCTTGGATGGGGTAATTGTTGTTGCTGAGAAGCTGGGTTATTCTCTTGAGCTCTGCGTTCGTGGCGGTCCATGTTGAGTAGTAGGTGAGGGCTCTTTTGACGAAGGCGTTGATGACGCTGCGTCGATACCGCTCAGGACACTCGCTTGCACCGTTAAGGCAAAATCCGAGATTGGTGGATTTGGTATAAACTTCCGTAGAAAAGGAAGTGGCTTCACGACGACCAAAATGTCGAGGAAAGGGAGCTTGCTGTGTTGTTCTATCTCGTGGGTGAAGTTGAGACAGGAATTTGTTTTGAACTTGGAAATTAAGTTCACGACTTCTTCCTCTGTGTTGCCACTGATGAAAATATCGTCCACGTATCTTGCGTAGATTTCTGGTTTTGGATGGTGCTGCTGCCAGAATATCTCTTCTTCAATATGACCCATATAAAAGTTGGCGAAGAGCACTCCCAGAGGCGATCCCATGGCGACGCCGTCACATTGCACGTACACGTACGGGAATCTTCGCCGGCCGGTGGTGGTGAGGAGAAATATCTCCTTGCTGCTGCCGGTCTGGCATGGCCGACCTCTACGTTGACGTCGGCAGGCGGGTTTACACCAAAACAAATACACACATTTCCCAAGTCACGTAATTCTCTGTTTTCAGAGTAGTGCTTGGAAGAAAAGAGGCACACGCGCACTTGCTCGCTGGCAAAGCAGAAGCCCAAACCGTATCA
The DNA here is from genome assembly GCF_046742065.1 of Oratosquilla oratoria. NCBI lineage: Eukaryota > Metazoa > Arthropoda > Malacostraca > Stomatopoda > Squillidae > Oratosquilla > Oratosquilla oratoria. The sequence continues at coordinate 19,332,213 of NC_134814.1, forward strand.
TTCAGAACCCTCAATCTGATCGCAGGCTAGCCGACGGAGAGACTTGGGACACCTCTCTATCCAATCGGCCCGCAACCTAAAGCTGGCCTCTTCGCAGACTCTGGAGAGCGAGTTTACACTTCTGACATTTACACACAATCCCCAATCGCCTAATTCTCTGTTTTCAGAGTTGTTATTGGAAGGAAAGAGATCATACAACACCCGCCCGTCTGCCCCTCCCTCGCACCACCACTGAATCAACTCTACAGGAACTCAAACCCAACCTGGGGAAAAACAGGCAACTCAGGCCCCACCTGTGGCTCATCAGGAACGCGCTCGCCAGCGGTGGTGGCGAGGAGATATATCTCCTTTGCTGCTGCCGGTCTGGTTACGGACCGATCTCCTCGTTGACGTCGGCAGGCGGGTTCACACCGCCCGCCTGCCAACCCCCCCCCCCTCGCACCGCCACTGGATCAACTCTACAGGACTTCAAACCCAACCTGGGGAAAAACAGGCTGCTCACGCCCCACCTGTGGCTTAACAGGAACGCGCTCTACACACGGGAAGTGAACTCTACTAACTTCCCGTAAGTTACACATACACAGCTCTCACGAACATAGCCACGCCACACGCACAAACATCTACACTTACTTTTTCTTCGACTAAAATTCGCTTCCTTTCTAACTTTCTCTTATACTACATCTCATTTCAGTTTACCTCCCACTAAAGATTTTTCCGTTTTTCCACCTTTCTCTACTACTACGCCTCCTACCATTTTCTAAACTTTCGTTGGTGATCCTAATCCTACCCCCGGCGTCAGCACCTCCGTCCAAGCTCCCGGTCCATTTCTCCCGAGCCACGACCACCAATAAACCCCTAATCGCTCGCAAATCGCCCGGTGGCAATAGCCCTCTTTTATACGCTACTATCTTTTCATTTTCTTACAGACATTCTTCCCCTCCCACAAAACCCGATCCCGCGCAAGCGGGTGGTCTTTCCTAGAGATTCAGATTCAGATTCAGATTCTCTGTCAACAATTCAACCAGACAACACCTCCTGAAGATGGCTAATTAGAGCCGAAAGACGTCTAGAGGAAAACACCATGGACTTCAGTACTCTACTCAGAAATCTGCATCCAGACGACCGCACATTGGTGCGTAACATAGAAAAGATATTCTATAAACAGAATAATGCTATCTCAGCTGTTGACTTTAACAACGCATGCAATATATATATATATATATATATATATATATATATATATATATATATAAAATGTATATATATATATTGTAAGCGGGAGAAGCGTAAACACCAGACTCAAAGTGGGAATTTTAATGCCCGACGTTTCGGTCCTAGTCCTAGGACCGTCTTCAGGGATGTGAAAATATACAGTGTTCAAATGAGCTATTATACTGTCCATGGTTGGAATTGAGAGAGGTATTCCACACAGCCGGAGCTGTCCAGGTCCCCCTCCGCTACCAGTCGTTACGGGTAACGGACGATTGGACCACCATACATGCCCAATTGTACATACATTTAATTTACAAATAATAATAAAAAAAAGAATAATAAAATAAGATAAAAAAAATGAAAAAAAAAAAAAATAAAATAAAATAAAGTAAAATGCAATACAATACAATAAAATGCCTGCTGGGTGGGTGCTTCTGTGTCCTTGATCCTGGTGAGGTTGTGATGCAGTGTAACGTGGTTTATGTGCTACCTGTATGTTCCTGTCCCTGAGTATCCTGGCTGTCACCTCTGATGCACCTTTAATGTATGGAATCGTGACCCTGTGTTCTGTGTTAGGGGGTTGTGTCTCGTAGTGTCGTGCCTCGTCCATTTCCTTACGGTTATCCGAATCGTACCGTAAAGAAATGGACGAGGGCACGACGCTACGAGACAACCCCTTCACAGGGTCACGGTTCCATACATTAAAGGTGCATCAGAGGTGACAGCCAGGATACTCAGGGACAGGAACATACAGGTAGCACATAAACCACGTAACACTCTGCATTACAGCTTCACCAGGGTCAAGGACACAGAAGCACCCACCCAGTAGGCGGGTGTAGTGTACCGCATTGGCTGCTTGGATTGTGATGCAGATTACATAGGAGAAACACAGAAGAAACTCGCAACCAGAATTGAAGAACACAAACGGGCAGTTAAACGGAAAGATGCAGCCTCAGCACTCTACAAACACGTTAACGAAACACAACACAATATTGATTGGGAAGGAGCCACAGTAGTACATAGAGACAATTCAAAGAAAAGGAGACTGTTCTTAGAAGCATGGGCGACCAAAGAAGTTAGCGTGAACAGGTGCATAGATTTAAACCCAATATACCAGGGCGCTAAAAACGCAACATAAAGTGGCCTCATTTCAAACCACGTGAGCGAGAGAGGACAAGGTGATCAAAAGTCATAGCGTGGGTGACCAAGTGTTAATTTATTCCTTTGCGAGCAAGTGCGTAGGCATTCAATGGTAACAAAAGTGGCATTTCATTTTTATTACATTTTATTTCATTTTATTGCATTATTTTATTGTATTTTATTTTACTTTATTGTATTCTATTTTATATGTTTACTTCCTTTGCGGGCAAGTGCGCAGTGCACTTTCAAGTGTTGCACAATGGGCATTTTATTTTGATTTTATTTGACTGTATTGTATTTTATTGTATTTTACTTTATTGTATTGTATTTTATTGTATTGTATTTTAATTTATTGTATTTTATTTCATTTTATGTTATCATTTGTAAATCAAATGTATGCACAATTGGGAATGTATGGTGGTCCAATCGTCCGTTACCCGTAGCGACTGGTAGCGGAGGGGGACCTGGACAGCTCCGGCTGTGTGGAATACCTCTCCCAGTTCCAACCACGGACAGTATAATAGCTCATTTGAACACTATAGTGGGAAGGTTGTCAACCATAGACCAGTTGCCCTAACCTCCCACATTGGCAAGATATACGAGAGATTGGTGCTAAATCGCCTAAAGGACTTCGTCGACTCCAGAGGGGCACTTCCAAAACTCCAGGCTGGGTTCAGGAAAGGGAGGAGTGTCACAGACCACGTCGTGCGGCTATCTGAGCATATCCGCAGGGCCTAGAGGCAAAAAAGGGTACTGCATACGTGCTTCCTCGACATCGCCAAGGCCTTTGACACCGTCTGGCACGCCAAGCTTTTGAGTAAGCTGAAATCACTCGGGTCTCCCCAGCCATATACAAATTCGCCTGCTCCTTTCTCTCTGGCCGTTCCATCTCGGTAAGGAGAGAAGGGGCTCTCAATACTAAGGCAGCTGTCGACATGGGGGACCCCAAGGTTCAGTTGTAGCCCCCTCCTTTTCACGTTGCTCATTGCAGATGTGGGGAAAGGGGTGAGAGGGGACACGATCGTCACTGCCTATGCTGACGACATAGCCCTATGGAGGAAGACGAGGCACCGGCGACCAAAGAGGGACTCAACTCAGCACAGAGCCGAACTTCGTCACTTTCAGAGCCAGATCGATCTGGTAGTGACCCAACTTACAAGCCTTGGTTTCTCGCTTTCGGCAGCCAAGACAACCTATATGCCTGTCCACCAGATAGGATTCAACAGTGGCACATACCCGGAATGGAACCACATCAAGATCTGTGGAACACCTGTAAGACCTGCGAAGTCCGTCCGGTACCTAGGGGTTATATTCCAGAGAGATGGCAGATGGTCTCAACACATCCAGCAAGTTACACTCAATGCACGACGGGCCCTCAACCTTGTCAGAGCCATCCGGCACGAACCCTGGGGCCAACACCGCAAAACTCTTGTCCCCATCGTTCAGAGTCTAGTGCGGTCAAGGCTCCTCTTTGGGGCGGCAGTGCTACATGATCTGTCAAGGGATGCAGTGCACAAGATGACCCAAATTGAGTGTCAAGCACTACGAGTGGGACTCGGTCTCCTGCGGTCGGTCCCTCACGAGCAGGTGTACAGTAAAGCTGGCATCCTGCCACTATGGCGCCGTATCAAAAGGGACGCCTGCCGATACCTCTTCAGTTCAGCCAGAGTACCGAACTCGACTGAGGAGGAACTTTCCGAGGGATGGGTTGCGGCCCCACCGACGGAGCCCGTATACGGTCTGCCTATCTCCGTCAAGGATATCTGCCTCCAAGCTGGACTACAACCTGGTGATCGCCGCTTAGTGGCCCAAAATCAGCAAGACCCCTTTCCTCTCTGGACCTACTCACCACCTGAAGTAAGGACCGAAGTCTATGGACTAGGACGCCAGGCAAGCCATCATCTGTTGCTCGAAAGCACCGAGAAATTCCTAGTAGAACATTATGCTGGGGATTTTCTAGTATATACGGATGGCTCTGTACTTGAAGACGGTCGCACAGGAGCTGGCTTCTATCTACAATCCACTAGAGAGACTTTCTCCATAAGGCTTCCCCCCATCACCATCGTCACGGCCGAACTTATTGCCATCCGGGAGGCTCTGATCAAAATCATCGCCCTTCCTCAGAAGCCACCACGCGTCACGATCCTGTCAGACTCCCATTCGAGCCTGACTGTCTTGGAGGGCGCCCACTTGATGCATTACAAGACCCGACGTCTTAAATGACATACTACGTCTCTCGGCAGAGGCGGCCCAACTGGGTGTATGCTTCCAGTACCAGTGGGTCCCCTCTCATGTGGGACTCCAGGGCAACGAAAGGGCTGACTGGGCTGCCCGCCAGGGAGCGCTAGCTCCCGAGGAAGAAGCTATACCCATAGAGCTCACGGCAAGTGATATGTATCGGATGATAGATCGAGCCGTCTGGGACATGTGGAAGGCAGAATATGCCGCCACTGCTGTCTCCCGGGGATGGCAAACAAAGACCTGTCTCGAGGTCAACGACTCCAGTCTCTCCTCGCTGCCCCCTCACATCGCGGCCATGGTATCGCGGCTTCGGACAAATCACTGGCGGACCCAGTTCACACAGACCATCTGCTCGTGTGGCACGGAACTGGTGTCCTTTAGCCACTGCGTCTTCCTCTGCCCCGACCTAGAATAACAGCTCTTGAACGCCTGCTGGAAAACAGCCTCACAGACTCCGGACGAGGACAGCTGGTCTTCACGGCCCACCTCATCTGCTCCTCCCCAGTAGTATCTCTACTGTAAAACTGATAAATCCCCAAACCCTAAACCCCTCCACCCTACCCGCCAATCCTCCACTTACATATATACAGTACATGTACATACATAGTATGTATATGTGTGTGTGTATGTATGTATATATAGACACATATATATATATATATATATATGTGTGTGTATAAAATAATGACAAAAAAAAACATTACACATATTACATGACAAACACACATTACATGGTAAATTAAAAGCCAGTCCCAAAATTGGCAAGGGCCGCTGGGGAAAAAAAAAAAAAAAAAAAAAAAAAAAAAAAAAAAAAAAAAAAAAAAAAAAAAAAAAAAAAAGTATATATATATATATATATATATGTATATATATATATGTATATATATATATATATACAGTATATAATATATATATATATATATATATATATATATATATATATATATACATATATACATTCACACCCCTGAAGACGGTCCTAGGACCAGGACCGAAACGTCGGGCATTAAACTTCCCACTTTGAGTCTGGTGTTTACGCTTCTCTCCCTTTTGACATGGATCCCAGACTCCAGATCTTCGCACATATATATATACATATATATATATATATATATATATATATATATATATATATATATATATATACATATATAAATATGCAGAAATATCACTGAAAACAACACGTGATCCAAAAATTTTGCCTTGTAACCACTAAGGAAATCGGAAGAAAACAGTAATTCCTAAGTGCTTTCGTGTAATTCACATCTTCAGGGGAATACAGAAAAAAAATTGTGTTACAAAGAGATTTAAAAATAACAAGATTATATACTAGGAAAGGAACTGGCATAGTACGAGATGTCATAAGATTATATACTAGGAAAGGAACTGGCATAGTACGAGATGTCACAAGATTATACAATAGGAAAGGAACTGGCAAGTACAAGATGACACATGATTATACACTAGGAAAGAAACTGTCAAAGTACAAAAAGTCACAAATGAAAAAGAATAAATCTTAGTATACAAAGTCATCAATGAAAAAGAAATCTAGAGAACAGCACGCCTCACCAAATCAATTTTGGTCACAACCGGATTACAAATTTTGCTAATGATAAATTTATCTAATTCATGAATGCCATTACTGGTATTTAGATTAGAACCTTTGGAATTTTTTATGATACTACTTTCTATTGCGTTTCTATTGACAAATAAATTACAATAAATAATAACGGAAGCATTAGTCCAAGTAATATAAATAGAGCATTGGATTCTTGTGCTGTTTTAACAAAAAATATCTATGTTGTTTAATTCTAGTTAATAGTTCTTTGCCCGTTTGTCCAATGTAATACTTTCCACAATTTCTGCAAGTGATTTTGTATATGCAGCCATCAGAATCAGTGGGAGAATTCTTAATTCTTAATTTCTTAAAAAGAACATGGGTTGTTAAAAGCTACTTTAATATTCCATGTTTTAAGTAGATGAGGAGCTTGAGAAAGGTTCTTAATGTCAAAAGGGGGAGGGGGTTGATTCCTATGAAAAGTTTTTTCGCCAAAGAGAGAGCGTTATCTAAAAATTTTCTAGGGTACTTTAATCCTAAACCTAATGATACCTTCTACATTAGCAGTGGACAAAATCCACCAATGTCCACTCAACGCCGGACACGTGACCTGAGCCTCCGTCTCTTCCTGCTTACCTCACTACTTCGGTATAAATACTTGTTGTTCTCCACTCTGGAGGTGGAGAAGAAGGTGGACTTACTAAAAATGACAATGGAAAAACAAGAGGACATGAAAAGAAACTCAAAAAGGATAACTATAGAAGAGATTGGAAAAATAATAGCTTTCCACACAGAGTGCTGGATATCTGGAATAACTTAGATAAAGAAACAGTGTGTGCAAACACTGTTCAAGATTTTAAGAAAAAAACTTGATGCTGAAAGATACAAAGACGGGTCACCACGAACATAGCTCCCTTCCCGTATAATACAACTAGGTAAATACACACACACACACACACACACACACACACACACACACACACACACACACACACACACACACACACACACACACACACACACACACACACACACACACACACACACACACACACACACACACACACACACACACACACACACACACACACATATATATATATGTTTATGTATATATATATATATATATATATATATATATATATATATAATGTGCAATGTAGTTTAATTCGAAGCTTTAAGAATCATTTGAATAAACACCTAAGAAAGATGCTGTAATGAATGTCATTTATTTTATTCTATATTATCTGTTTTGTAATCATTTGTCCGTTTGTTTATTATTATGTGTTTGATTCATATTTGTTATTATCTGTCAATTTATTATTATTTACTATTTACTTGTTTGATATCTAACTATATGCATTTATTTGTTTTATTTATTATTATCTTTATCATTATATATTTATCTGATTATTTATTTATCATTATTATAATTTTTTCGCATCCGACCTAGTAATGGACCAAAAGGTCTCCTGTCGGCTTGCTCCGCCTTTGTAATCCTTTGTAATTCACATCTGCTGAAGAGGATCACAGTTAGTGATCGAAATATACGGATCTTTTTACTTTCGCTTATTCTTCTCCGAAAGTGGGTCATTAGTATAACTATATAGATAGAGCAAGAAGATAGATGGAGACGAATATTACTATATTTATTTCGCCTCCGACAACCACTGATTCTATACCTATGTGCAATGGGCAATATTTCACGAAAGACGTGGAGTTATAGAAGCGGTAAAGGAGAAATTGATGGAGGATAGTGTAAAGGATGGATGGCAAAAGTTAAAAGTGATCAATATTCTTTCCTTCTTTGATAGCTAGTTAGGGCATGGGACGAAGGGAGAGTCAGCTATTTAACCAACAAGTGCCTGTAATCTCACTAACACCTGGTGTGCAAAAACGGATATTGATTAAAAATTTAGTCTCTTCTGGGCACATTCATCGTTAGGACGTCAAGATCGAAACTGCCCGAAGTTACGGCGCGAATCACTCCGTGACGAAATTATCATAACCACGGAATAAAAGAGAAATCCCATACTGAAGAAGCAAACTATGTGGACCCGTTTCCTCAGTTTCCAACAAAACAGGGACGTGAAAGTATGGATCATCCTGATATTAAGTACTCTCGGGTACATGAGTATGCAAGGTTCAGAACCAGCAATATTCAGATTTCGTAGAGTTCGCCTGGATATGGTAAAACACAGCCGGAACTACACGAGAGCTGAGATTGAAAGTATGTTCCTCGAAGCCCGAGAGAAGGGTCAAGTGACAGAACCTCCCGGGGCTCGATCTGACGCTTGTGCTATCAACATATTACACGAGGAATGCAACTGTGTCCAGACCATCTACCCGAACTTAGGCGCGTCGTGTTCTCGGATGACCGTGGCCCAGTACATCACCCAGATCGTCGCCTCCTCGGGAGGGGAGTCATACTGCAGCGACCTGTCTTCTTTACGTGGAAAGAACCAGACGGTGAGTAAGACGAATAGTGACATGTGTGAGTGTGTGTGGTGGGGTGGGGTGTGGAATCTCTGGGAACCTTGTGTTTATTCTGACTGTTTTCAGGAGATTCAAATATTGAAACCATCTTAGGCATCCTAGAATTTCATTCAGTCTGTACGTATTGGCCCACGAAGTGAACTGGAAAATAAATATTATGATATTATAAATAATTATTAATCATTATAAATATTATGATATATATATATATATATATATATATATATATATATATATATATATGTGTGTGTGTGTGTGTGTGTGTGTGTGTGTGTGTGTGTGTGTGTGTGTGTGTGTGTGTGTGTGTGTGTGTGTGTGTGTGTGTGTGTGTGTGTGTGTGTGTGTGTGTGTGTGTGTGTGTGTGTGTGTGTGTGTGTGTGTGTGTGTAAAATAACCACAGGAGAAGAGAAACTTGTAGACAGTAAGTACTTTCGTATATTACATCTTCAGACTAAATGAAAGAGATACAGAGTTGTGTTTAAATGTAAGTATCAGGTAGCAACCATAGGGGGAGGGGGAGACAATACAATGCAGGTAGGGAGGTTGACTTTATCTCATGACCTGACTAACACGTATGGTGTAATCTGGTGGGAACATCTTGGTCATCATTTGGGTTACCAATTTATCACATTTAAAATGTCCATAGTTTAAGTTAATATTTTTATCAAAAGTGCCGAATATTAAGCATGATTCTATTACATTCCTTTCATGTAAGTTCTTCCCTTTGGTTAAAATTGTTGCCTTAGACCAATCAATAGGATGGTTGTATGCTGCTTTGTGTTGGAATAACGCATTATTTTCCTGGGCAGATCTCACACTATATTTAAGTTGGGAAACCCTTAATTCCAAGTTTTTACCAGTTTGTCCAATGTACAATTTTTTAGAATCTTGGCATGGAATTTTATAGGCCACACCGTTGTTGTTAGGCGGGCTTTTCTTAATTAAAGTTTTCTTAATGGTGTGGTCATATTTAAAAGCTACTTTGATATCCAATTTCTTGAGTATGTTCACAATACTAAGATAGTTTTCGTGCAAAGGAAGAACAAGTGTATTAAGTTGCCCATGGTTTTCTTGTTCTTGATTGTGTGATTTGTAAAAACGTTTCTTGGCAGTATTTTGACATTGATTAAGAATAAGTGTGATATATTTTAACTTATCCC
>NC_134814.1:19349519-19367019 GCF_046742065.1 Oratosquilla oratoria
GTCATTAAATGTTTAGAATTACTGAGTAGTAGTAGTACATGAGAAATACATATGGTGTGCTCAGATATTAGGTGTGATATATTTTTAGCTATTTTCCACTTTCGCCGGTAGGATTATTGTGAAAAAATACTTTTCAACTTAAAGGTGAAATCTTATTAAACTGATATGAAATTAACAGACATCCAAAATGACGTACAGAATCTTGGGAGCGTGCAGAAATGTCTTTGTCGGTGCTTCTGTGCCTGTATGCCTTTTGTATCATCTTAACAGTCTGTATCTGTCTGCATGTCCAAGTCTGCGTATGTCTTTCATTGTGTACGATTCATACGTATGTGTCTATATTACTGCCTGTCAGCATCTATGTACACATCTGCCTTTGTGTCAGTGGCTTTGTCTATTTTTGCCTAGGTCCCTGTATTCTTATATCTGTATGCGTAAGCACATAGTCCTATTTATCTAGCTGAGTTCTCCAAAACTAAGTCAGTCTTCTAATCCGAGCCATTTAACCTATTGCAGGCATGGGAAATGTGCGAAACGTTGCAGGGATGGTGTGGCGGTTTGCTGTCATCCAGGACCCAACGGTGAGCCGCTACATCGTCAGGGACTCCGATTCCAAGATCCTCCAGCGAGAAGTTGATGCCGTAAGAGAGTGGATTCGGTCAGGCAAGGTGAGCCATTTTCTTTATCTCAATGTTTGTTAGTATTTTTATTATTCTTTCTAATTTTGTTTGCATATGTCTCCTACATTATGATATCCCTTAATTGTATACCCCTCGATACTGTTTCAGAAGAGTAATATTTGTATACGTTTCATACTGTTAGGATTTTGGTGATTTAGAGACACCACTACCGTCCAATATCACGCTGCATTCTTTTATGAAATATACATACATACATATCTATATATATATATATATATACATATGTATATATATATATATATATATATACATATGTATAAATATATATATATATATACGCGGAAAAACCACCAAGGAAAAAGAAAAACTGATGACCAAGCGCTTTCGTCTATTCAGACATCCTCAGGGTACATAGAAAAGAAAAAGTACACAAGAATATATACAAAGAGTATGAGGTCAGGGAGGGAACCAGGAGAGGTTGCGAGGATCTAATGTCAACCTGACCCGTTCGCGGCAGCGGACGTTTGGGCTACTACTCTTTTCACAATAAAATTGTCTAATTTATACATACCATGACTTAAATTTGGTGATGTATCCAGTGATGACATTAATATTTGCAAAGGTTTTGTGTATAATTCTTTGTCTAACTCTAACCAGCCCACTTGCCCGAAACGTTTTCTCAAAGAGTACAACAATTTAAAGAATGACAAAGAATTGCATGTTACTAAAGCAGATAAAAGTAATAGTGTTGTAATATTGAATAAGATCGATTACATTGACAAAATGGAAACCTCATTGAGTGATGAAAACACATACACTAAGTTAAAGAAAAATCCTTTAGAGTCCGTCAACAACAAATTTAGATCAAAATTAAAACAACTTTTAAAAGGTCATGACCATTTAATTAAAGAGTTTTCATCCACCTCACCTTCTCTGCCATACATGTATGGATTAATCAAAACTCACAAGCCTAATAATCCAGTGAGACTTATTACTTGTTCCATAGGATCTGCCAGTTATAAGTTATCTAAGTGGCTAGTGTCTATTTTAAGTCCTCTTGTAGGCTCCATCTCTAGTAGCCACATTAAGAACAATGTAGATTTAGTTGATAAGCTTAACAACCTAAATTTAAATTACCATTTTAAGTTAATAAGTTATGATGTTACCTCGTTATTTACTCGTGTACCGGTTTTTGATTTATTGTTGTATCTTGAAGAAGAATTGAAGAAACATGAGTTGCCACTGCCTACCACCACTATCATTGAATTAATTAAATTATGCATTGTTGACTCATATTTTGTATTTGACGGTAATTTTTTTCAGCAAAAGTTTGATATGGCTATGGGTAACCCACTTTCTCCAGTTCTTAGCAATCTTTACATGGAATTTTTTTAAACTAAATGATTACCTAAGATTCTCCCCCATTTTGTCACATGGTACAGATACATTGATGATATCTTATGTATTTGGCCTGCAAATGATGATCCTACTTTGTTCTTAACTAAACTCAATGCCTTGGTCCCTTCCATTAATTTTACCATGGAAATAGAAGAAAATAATCATTTACCTTTCCTTGATGTAATGATTTACAGAAAGGAAAGGTCCTTCAAATTTGATGTCTATAGAAAACCCACCAATGTCCTTTCATATGTACATTTTTATTCGTCTCATCATTGCAGGACAAAGATGTCAGTGTTGTCATCAATGTTTCTGAGAGCCCATAGAATTTGCAGTCCGGAGTTTTTGGATGATGAACTCTTAAGAATATCTAACATAGCTTCAAAATGAAAATATCCTAAGTACCTCGTGAAGATTTCTTATAAATCGGCAAAGAAATCTTTCTACGAGGAAAAAGCTAGTAAAACTTTTAATGTAAAGAACCTACTTGTACTGCCTTTCAACGAGAATTTCGTCAAACTACCTCATATTCTTAAGACTTTCAACATTCAAGTGGCATTTAAGAACTCCAATACAGTTAGAAGTCTTTTAATTAAAAACTCTCCATATAAGGAAGAAGGATGTATATATTCAATTCCATGTAAAAATTGCGACAAGTGCTATATTGGTCAGACTGGAAAAGAATTAAAAGTAAGGTTAAAACAACATCAGTATAGCGTCAAGAGTGGGCAAATTTCTAATGCCTTATTTATTCACCTAAGGGATTTTAATCATTGTACAAATTGGGAGGGTGCTAAAGAAATTGTTAAAGATAAGTCATATTTGACGAGAAATATAATAGAATCTAGTCTGATCAAAGATACATTTGTCAATAACTTAAATTTAAGTCATGGTATGTATAAATTAGACAATTTTATTGTGAAAAGAGTAGTAGCCCAAACGTCCGCTGCCGCGAACGGGTCAGGTTGACATTAGATCCTCGCAACCTCTCCTGGTTCCCTCCCTGACCTCATACTCTTTGTATATATTCTTGTGTACTTTTTCTTTTCTATGTACCCTGAGGATGTCTGAATAGACGAAAGCGCTTGGTCATCAGTTTTTCTTTTTCCTTGGTGGTTTTTCCGCATATTTAGAATCACGAGTTTATGTGATTTCTCATGCATATATATACATATATATATGCATATATATATACATATATATATACATATATATATACACATATATATATATGATATGAAGTTGGAAAAAGAAGTCACGGGTCAAGTTCCGAGTTCCTGAGTTTATTTCTGACCGGATTCGCTCTATGCTTCTCTATGTTTCAAATTTCCCTAAACTTTTTTTTTACTATTCTGTTTCAAGATTTTGTGAGCTATTTTTGACAAACTATATGGACGGTTGCACTACCAATTGGGGGTAATATTTTGTTGTAAATTTATGTAATGACTTTTTTGTGGTAGTGGTGAGCTTATTCTTCATATCAATTGTCATTTCCATTTGTTTGGTTGTATCATCTATGGTTCCATGTATATATACCATAGATGGTGTATATACCATCTATGGTGTATATACATGGTTCCTGTCTCGTAGTGTTTACAATGTTCTTGGTATGCAAACAGGGTACAAACAGATATATTGATTAGACTACATATAAATACAAGATATATGACGATCGAGGAAAATGAGATACGATTTCGCCCATGTTAAACTGCATGCACTTAAAAAGTTTTAAAGAGATTTATTATGAAAATAAATTAACATTATTGTTGAGGTTTGAAAATTATATTAACCAAGATACAAAAATAACTATAGCCTAGCAACATATAAATCCAGTGATCTCAATATGCAAATCTCAAAGTATGTCTAAAGGCGTATAACAACAAAGTCAAAATAACGTTAAACTCATTACATTCGGTTCTTTTTATGATCTTGCTTTTACGTGGTAACTACATAACAAAGTGCCTCGGTGGTGCATCCATTACGAAATCACATCTGGGTTCAAGGTCTCTCTCGCTTCCAAGTTCTCGAGAAGTTTATTCACTTGCAATGTTGTATAAAACAGCGTCATCCTTCTCTCCCTTGAACTTCTTTCCCTTAGTGAATACTGAATGGAAGCTTTTATTCATTATTAGATGTTGTTTTTTCTGCTTCTTCTGTGTTCCTATGTGTGTTTCAGGTTTTCATTTGCAAATAAGAAGAAAACATTAATCTATCTTTACAACTGCCAAATAGTCAATCAGTACCTTTTTATACAATCAAGGGATTATTTAGAAAGGGCAATGGGATGGAGAAATATACAGGAATAATATGGCATAAGCTGGTAACGATATGACCTGTGGACAAAATGGGGAGACATCATTGTACAGAGTTGACGGCTTGATGGATCAGATGTCTTCAAGCTTTGCGAAATTATCTAGTATTTCATAAAACAAAGTCCTGAATGCTACCAAATTTGTTCTAATAGCGTTCTAAGGCTAATTAAATTTATTCAATACCCGGCGAAGTAATTGTCAAACAATTGCCAATCAAAGTTATTTTAGATAGAAACACTGTCGCACAAATGAGCCACTAAAATATTCCTTGTTGGCATCTCATTACGAAGACGCGTTGTACATTTGTTATCTGGGATTTAATATCGTTTTTAATACTAACGGACATAGAAAACTGCTAAGGTTACCTTGCTTTACATTAGAGATAACCCTTTATGTAGAGTTTGGAAGTGGCTAATAAATTGTTCATAGTAAACTTGTGAATGGCACGAAAGCACCTCTGAATGTCAAAACTCAGTTAAACACCTGAGCTTTAGTCAATCATCTGTAATCTTATATTTGTCCATGTCCATAGAAAGGCCTTCTGTCCAGATGCTTTTCCAGTACAATTCATTATACCTTATATTCTCTCAAGATATTTCTAGCATGTAAATATGGGCTGACTTATGTAACAACTTAGTTGACTATACATTTTTGTTTCAGTGCTACCACGTCATGCGAGACCATCCGGATCACGGTGTGCCAATGTTGGGCGGCATGTGGGGTGGTTGCTTAGATTTGAATTCTAAAGAGGTTGCTAAAGCTCGCGAAAAGATATTTATGATCACCAGTAATAAGCGAGGCTTGGACCAATTTGCACTGAGAGTAAGTATTTTATTTTCTTCGTCCTTTTTATGTATGCTTTCAATGAGCGTAACTATAAATCAAAATTCAACCAGTCTTGCAAAACAAAAAAATGCACGTGTCCTAGTAGTTTGCTCTTTCATTTTAATCTGGTATAATGGTCTTTTAATTTCATGACATCTTAAGGTTCTTGCATATGAATGATATAGCAAGACAATTTACATACAAGTATTTAGGAGTATTGTTTATGGTTGCATAGGAATGTCGCTTTTTTTTTTTTTTTTTTTGGTAATTGACATTTCATTACCATGTTCATTATGCTGTCACCTCTGTCTTCACTTTAAGCTTAAGCTTAAATTATCCCAACATGAAACATTAAGTTCCCCTGCATCGTTCTGCGAAGCACAACACCATCTTTCCTCTGTAGTTTGTAGGAACTATTTTAGTAACCACTGGGTTTTTATCCCATGTAATTGTATTCTTACTTTGTAATGATATACAATAGTAGCATTTGAAGATTCTTGAATGCAAAATAGCACCACAACAGCATCCATATATTATCTTTCAATGACATGATCACAATAGACACATACAGTCCCCTAAACACCCTTCTTCCCCTTGAACTTAAGTTTAAACAAAGTTAACAACATTTGTAGTTCCATTGCAGGAGCAAGTGACTGAAAGGGGCCCGCTGGGCCCGCCATCTTATGTTTACAAACTAATGGGCAATATATGAAGAAATATTGATATAGATTTTCCTTCCTTAGCTTATAGAAAAATAATATCTCAAATAAAGTAATCATAGTTCATATTTCTGCTGAAGATATGTCGGTTATGACCGTTACACTCCGCTAAATTGACCCTAGTTGCGGGGCAGAGGGGGGGGGGGTCAACGCTCAAACTCGATATACGTGTTGTTAGTTAGACCCGCCTTAGTTAACCCGTACACACTAAGCTTCCATTC
This sequence comes from Oratosquilla oratoria, assembly GCF_046742065.1. Taxonomy (NCBI): domain Eukaryota; kingdom Metazoa; phylum Arthropoda; class Malacostraca; order Stomatopoda; family Squillidae; genus Oratosquilla; species Oratosquilla oratoria. Next base: position 19,355,636 of record NC_134814.1, read on the forward strand.
TGGTTTCTACCTGGCAATCTTATGCCTTTACATAGCATTGTGCGCTGGTGTCATAATCAGTCGGAAGAGTGGTGACCTTGCATTTGCTTTGCAGTTGTGGGTTCGAATCCCACCCTCCCCTCCGATTCCCAGCAGTGACTGTTACCTACCCCAACAGCCCAGGTGCATAGGACAAACGATGCGGCTTCGTCTAAAGCTACGCGCCTTCTGGCGTCGCTTCTAACCTTCCTCTTCATAGCATTATACTACTTGTGACGGAATTAATCCACTAATGCTTCAGAAGTCTCCCTTAACTGAATGAAGCCAATTGGTGTTTGTCTGAACAAAATGACTAAATGAACAAAATAAAGGAGTTCAAAGGGTAAAAGTTGTCACATATATTGGCAGAAGTGCATGCATCATTTAATACATCTATTCGGTTAGTTGTCGATATGTAATTTTTGCGACAGTTTCATATTTCTGTATGCAAGGGCCTCTTCCCTTTTATAAAGGAGGTAGGCAGGCAATGTATGCACCCGTTCCCACCTATTCCATTCCCATCCACCACCCTTTCATCTTAGCTCCTCGTGGACAAGAAGTCATCCTTGTCTCCTGTTCAGAAGCAATGTAGAAAGATAGGCTACTCTTACAGCACATGCACATCAGGACCGCTTCATTTATAAGGCGACAACTCAAGTTTCGAAATTGAGTGATTCCTAATCCTTTTGGCAGACGTACCTGTACCCAGCGATCCAAGGGCAAATCCTCGAACACGACGCTTTCTGCTGCAAGAAGTTCAAGAACTCTGTCCCCTTCCCGAGCCAAAGAGACCCCTCCAGAGCCTTCGTTGGTGCGAAGACCTACATACCGATTTACAGAAACCAAAAAATCAACAAGAAATGTCCCGTGGAGTGCCGACCAGCCAAGCATCCAGAGTGGGAATATTGTTGAATACAGAGGAGGTAAAAGAAAGAGGAGAGGTAGAGGAAGAGAAGAGGAAGGAAGATGTAGAAGTAAGGGAAGTGGTTTTCGAACTTGTGTATGAAGGGCTAAGGTAAAGTTGTTTTTACAGACACTGCATCCGCTCGAGAGAGAAAGACGCAGTGAGGAATCTGATATCGTACTGAACACACCTGTTAAATCCAGTGCATAATTTAGATGAAAAATATATACTTACATATACACACACACACACGCACGCACACACGCACACATATACATATATACACTACATATATATATATATATATATATATATATATACACATCTGTGATAATTCAAATACAAATATATATAAATATATATATATATATATATATATATATATATATATATATATATATATGTGTGTGTGTGTGTGTGTTTGTGTGTGTGTGTGTGTGTGTGTATGTGTGCGTGTGTGTGTGTGTCATTATGACATTTGGAAATACACTCTCCTACTGGGATTCGAACCCTCACCTGAGCGGCTTGCTTTTTATAAGACGAGGAACGTACCGTCATGCCACCGTGATCCTACAAAACAGTACGACTTAGTTCACGGACTAATCTTTTCGCCGAGGGCACCTACGTGAAGCATGGCATGTACTGTATTTCATCAAATCCTTTATGCAGGCTAGTCTTCCGACGAGTGTTTGTGTCATTATGACATTTGGAAATAAACGTTTTTCCATTTCCTAGTGGAATATATATATATATATATATATATATATATATATATATATATATATATATATATATATATATTTGTGTGTGTGTATATATATATGTATGCAAAGTATATATATATATATATATATATATACACACACATAAATTGTTTAAATTACCATCCTGATGAGCAACACACAATCAACTAACCAAATATTTTAGCAGTGCATGACACACGAGTTCTACATTAGTATTAATTCCGAAACGAAGTCCAGACCAAACTACAGCCTGCTGCATTCGAAATTCAGTTTTTCCAAGCAGGTCATACACCTACAATTGAATCAGCCCAATATTAGATCTGTCAGTAATATATTATGACCTTGATTATTGCCACAAACAATGCAGATACCTAGTTCACACGAAAACACAAGCTTACTGTCAAAGAGGAGAATCCTCTGGACATTCCACTGAGGTAGGTAGCTGCTGCTCACAAGAAGGAACTAGTCACCAGTTCAATCGTTGGACGCCTCAATGATGCTCACCCTCTTCATAATTTCACCAAATTCAAGACTCGCCACACGAACTATATGCCATTATTGGCTTACACCTATGAATGTCAATCTATTATTTCTTTTTCATCAAATACTGTAAACATATAGTGTCAAATTGACAAATTCTAGAAAATGCACTCTGCACTAGTTCTTACGGTGGAAAAACACAAGCTTACTGGTGACCCTAAAAACTGATACATCTCATCCCTCAACGTTACTGTCCGCAACACATTCACATTAAATTCAGTAGGCGAGCACAACAGCAACCTAGCACAGATTTAATGCAATGATCTTCGGACGATGTCATGACATAGAGGAAAAACACAACTTGGATAGAGGGAACAGCCACAGGAGGAGGCAGAGGAGGAGGAGAAGGAGTCACGTTACATTGGTTTAGAAATATGATTTTGAGTTAGGTGACCTGCGCGCGCGCACACACACACACACACACACACACACACACACACACACACACACACACACACACACACACACACACACACACACACACACACACACACACACACACACACACACACACACACACACACACACACACACACACACACACACACACACACACACACACACACACACACACACACACACACACACACACACACACACACACACAAAGGAACTTCAATATCTCTAAGTGTAGCGTGTTAAACGTAGGGCTACACAACCCCGAAAATAGATACAACTTAGATAACACGTTTTTAGAAAAAAACTGAGTGCGAGAGGGACTTGGAAGTTCTGGTGAGTCCGGACCTTAAAACCAGGAAGCAGTGCATTAGCGCCAGAAATAAAGCTAACATAGCATTAGGCTTCATTGCTAGGACGGTAACGAATAGAAGTGCAGAGGTAATTATTAAACTCTATCTAGCGATAGTTAGACCCATCCTTGACTATGCGGTACAGTTTTGGTCTCCGTCCTACAGAATGGACGTAAATTCACTAGAATCAGTACAGAGAAGAATGACCAAAATGATACAAGGACTCGGAAATTTGCCTTACGAAGAGAGGCTTAGGCACCTAAACTTACACTCTCTGGAAAGACGCAGAGTGCGGTTGATCTTATAGAAGTGTTCAAGTGGATCAAAGGCTATAACAAGGGTGATGCAAACAAGGTCATCATGATAAAACAACAGAGCAGGACTCGCAGTAATGGGTATAAACTGGACAAATTTAGATTTAAGAAGGAAATAGGCAAGAATTGGTTTACTAATAGGGTGGTCGATGAATGGAATAAACTTAGTAACCATGTAGTAAGCGCTGAAACTATCAGTTGTTTTAAAAAACGATTAGACAACTTTATGGATGGGGATGACAGGTGGTGATGGATACGGAGCTGCCTAGTGTAGGCCTTATGGTCTTTTGCAGTCTCCTTTATTTCTTATGTTCTTATGTTCTTATGTCCAAAAGAATTACAAAGGAAGAGCATATCGACTGGAGACCTTTTGGTCTATAATTAGGTCGGATGAGGAAAAATAAAAAATAAATAAAGAAGTAGATAAATTAATGAAATAAATAGATAATGATAAATAATAAGCAAACAAAAATAGCAAACAATAATATATAACAATCAATATATAAATAAAAAATAAATAGATGATAATAACTAAATAGAAATGATAAATAAAAAATGGCAGCTGTCACAGTATAATAGGTGTTTATCTAATTCAATCTTAAAGATTCGAACCACTGCCTCTACAGGAAGTTTATTCCATTCATTTACTACACGGTTAGCAAAGTTGTTTCTACAAACATTCAATTTAAATCAACTTTTTGACAGTTTGAGACCATTGTTTCTTGTCTGATTCGCATTTAGTGTGAAAATTTCGTCACTTTTGATGTTAATTCGTTTTAGAATCTTGAAAACCTGTATCAAATCACCACTGGGTCTGAACTTTTTTAGAGTAAATGTATTCAGATGTTTTAGTCGATATTTGTGTAATTTAAAATGCATTTCTGATATTGGAATCAGATTTGTGGCTCGCATTTGCATTTTTCTAATCTATGTCTTTTATGAGATTCAGTGACCATACGGAAACAGCATATTCCTTACACACACACACACACACACACACAACTCTCCGCCCACGAGAGCTGGAGTAACACCTCGCAGCGAAGTGATACTGAAATCCTTTCAGCCCTGGGCCACAGGTAGACAGAAAGGCACTGTGGGAGGTTATTCAGATTTATGGGATAGGAGGAAAGCTTTTGGGAGCTGTCAAGAGTTTTTATGAGAGTAGTAGAGCATGTGTTAGGATTAGAAATGGAGAGAGTGAGTGGTTTGAAGTAAAGGTGGGACTTCGTCAAGGATGCGTTATGTCGCCCTGGCTGTTCAACTTATACATGGATGGGGTGGTGCGAGAGGTGAATGCTAGGGTAGTGAGTCAGGGATTGGAGATGGTTAAAGAAAATGGAGAAAAGTGGGAGGTGAGCCAGCTGTTGTTTGCGGACGACACTGCGCTTGTGGCAGGGTCAGAGGAGGGATTGAGGAAGCTGGTGGCAGAGTTTGGGAGAGTATGTGATAGAAGAAAGCTAAAGATAAATGTGGGTAAAAGTAAAGGTGATGAGATGTACAAGGGGTGAAAGTGGCAGTAGACTGGAAGTGAACATTAAGGGAGAGCGACTGGAGGAAGTGGATAGTTTTAGACACTTGGGTGCAAGTGTAGCAGGAAAAGGTGGAGTGAAGGTGGAGGTAGAATGTAGATTGAGAGAAGCGAGTAAATGCCTTGGTGGATTAAAGAGTGTAATGAGGAATAGACATTTGGGAATGGATGCGAAGAGGAGACTGTATGAAGGAGTGATTGTGCCAACAGCACTGTATGGGGCAGAAACGTGGAACATAAGAGAAGAAGAGAGAAGAAGTTTGAATGTGTTTGAGATGAGGTGTCTGAGAAGTATGGTGGGGGTTACTAGGCTAGATAGAGTGAGAAATGAGGAGGTGAGGAAGAGAACAGGGGTGAAAAAGGATTTGGGAGATAGGGTTGATGAAAGAATATTAGGATGGTTTGGACACATGGAAAGAATGAGTGAAGAAAGACTAGTAAAAGAGGTATGGAAGGCAGATGTGGAGGGAGTGAACATGAGGGGACGTCCTAGGATGAGGTGGATGGATGGGGTGAAGGGGGCTTTGGGGAAGAGGGGAATGTCTGTTGAGGAAGGAAGGGAGAGGACGGAAGACAGAGGTGAGTGGAGAATGGTTGTATATGATTGATGTTGTGACTGCATGAGGAGAAATGGGCGGGGGGGTGGGGGTTGGGGTAGTATGTGTGAGTAAATTTTGACGCAGCCCGAAGGGATTTCTCCCCGTCCTCGCCTTATATGCAAAGGGAGACGGAGAGGGGGGGTCGCCGATTAAATGAAGCAGCCTTGCTGTGGATGTACTGTGTCTTGCGACACTGCTTCTGACCCAGGGCGGTGGGCAGGGTGCAGGGATGACCCGTCATCCAGGAGGTGCTCAGATGAGAGGGAGGGTGGGAGGGGTGTGTGGAGTGTATTTAGGGATGAAATGGGTGGGAGTGTTTTTATGCCTTTCCCTTTTTGGCTACCTCCCTTGGAAGGGGGAAAAAGCCTTGGTATATGTATGTATGTATGTATATATATATATATATATATATATATATATATATATATATATATATATATGTCTGTGTGTGTGTGTGTGTGTGTGTGTGTGTGTGTGTGTGTGTGTGTGTGTGTGTGTGTGTGTGTGTGTGTGTGTGTGTGTGTGTGTGTGTGTGTGTGTGAAGGTGTGTGTGTGTGTGTGTGTGTGTGTGTGTGTTTATGTGTGTGTGTTTTGTGTGTGTGTGTGTGTGTGTGTGTGTGTGTGTGTGTTTGTGTGTGTGTTTGTGTGTGTGTTGTGTGTGTGTGTGTGTGTGTGTATGTGTGTAAGTGTGTGTGTATGTGTGTGTGTATGTGCGTGTGTGCGTGCGTGTGTGTGTGCGTGTGTGTGTGTGTGTGTGTGTGTGTTTGTGTGTGTGTGTGTGTGTGTGTGTGTGTGTGTGTGTGTGTGTGTGTGTGTGTGTGTGTGTGTGTGTGTGTGTGTGTGTGTGTGTGATTCACCATGGTCTTGCATCACGTGTTGGACTCGTGAGCGACAGCTATTCCCCCCCCCCTCCGAAGAGAACTCAGAGTTCATATATGAACGATCTATGGGTAATGCTGTGACCTTAGGCGCGCGCACACACACACACACACACACACACACACACACACACACACACACACACACACACACACACACACACACACACACACACACACACACACACACACACACACACACACACACACACACACACACACACACACACACACACACACACACCGACTCGGTGGCATAGTTGGTAAAGCGCTGAACTGGGAAGCAGAAGTGCTCCCAGCACTCAGTTCGAATCCTGCCCAGGGCCGAAATTATTTCGGTATCGCTGTGCCTCGGGTCGTTACTCTGACTCTCGTGGGCGGGGAGTTGGGGGTGTGTGTGTGTGCAAGGTCATAGCATTACCCATAGATCGGACCTACGAGCTCTGAGCTCTCTTCCAGGAGGGAAATAGCTGTCGATCACGAGTCCAACACGTGATCCAAAGACCAAGTGAACACACACACACACACACACACACACACACACACACACACACACACACACACACACACACACACACACACACACACACACACACACACACACACACACACACACACACACACAGACACTCACAGACACACACAGACACGGCCCGGTGGCGGATTGGTAAAGCACTGGCCTCACAAGCCGGAGAATCGGGGTTCGATTCCCCGGCCGGGCGGAGACAAGTTGGGTTTGTCTCCTTTCACGTGTAGCCCCTGTTCACCTAGCAGCGAGTAGGTACGGGACGTTAGTCAAGGAGTTGTGACCTTGCTGTCCCGGTGTGTGGAGTGTGATTGGTCTCAGACCTACCCAGAGATCTGCTAATAATGAGCTCTGAGCTCACTGCCGTAGGGTGGTGTCTGGCTGTCTCGAAAGGAGGCTGCAGCAGATCCGAGGTGAATACACACAGACACACACACACACACACACACACACACACGAAGAAAAAGGACTGTTGCGAATTTGTCTGAAAGACATTAGATAACACTGGTTAACCAAATTTTGTCCCAAAGAATTCATTGTAAGCAGAATCCAAAAAAATTTCATCACCCACATTTTTTGTGTTCCGCGGTATGTTTCGTTGGATAAGTTTCAATCAAACGATTGCCAACACTGAGTTTGGCAACGCTGCGTGAGATTGTTATGCACTTTCAGCCAATTTGTTCTTGAAGTAAACAACATTTATCGAGCCAGGAAGATCTGAATGATCTTGTGGGGTATTCAAACTTGTCAAAAAACCAATCTGAACTTCTTGCTTCCAGTTCAAAGGGTTAGAATCTTCTCCAGAGAGAATCCAAAGTTGGTTTTTATCGTAATGACATTGTGATTTTGAACAGTTTTTATCACTTGAGGATGGTGTGGTTTTTTACAATGATGTATATTCTGTTATGAAGAAAATTAAACATATATATGACAGCAATGTGTGGCGTTTGTTTATTGACTCTTCAAAATTGAGCCTGGAAACTGTTTTGCTCCACAATAGAAATAAATTTCTTGCTGTTCCTCTGGTCAATGCATCTAACATGAAGGAAACATATGAGAGTATGAAGCCTCTATTACAAAATGATGATGATGATGATGATGATGATAATAATAATAATAATAATAATGATAATAATAATAATAATAGTAATAATAACAATAATAATAATGATAATAATAATAATAATAATAATAATAATAATAATAATAATAATGATAATAATAATAATAATGATAATAATAATAATGATAATAATAATAATAATAATAATAATAATAATAATAATAATAATATTAATAATAATAATAATAATAGTAATAATAATGATAACAATAATAATAATAATAAAATAGTAATAATAATAATAATAACAATAATAATAATAATAATAAAATAATAATAATAATAATAATAATAAAAATAATAGTAATAATAATGATAATTATAATAACAATAATAATAATAATGATAACAATAATAATAATAATAATGATAATAATAATAATAATAATAATAATAATAATAATAATAATAATAATAATAATAATAATAATAATAATAATAATAATGGATTAATTAATCAATTAATTAATAGATATATAAAAAACGCGTATGAAGAACATAAATGGAATATCTATGGTGGCCTAATGATTGTGGCACTTTTACTTGGAATGCAGTTGGGTTACACAAAATTTTAATGCTTTTTCTGTGAGTGGAACAGTCGGGATAAGAGATGTCATCATGAAAAGAATATGTTGTCGAAGCGATCTCTGATCCCAGGAGATAAGAATGTTGTCAATCCTCCTTTTGTTGATTCAGAGAAAATTTATCTGCCTCTGCATATCAATCTAGGACTTTTTTTTTTATAGAACTGGCAAGGGATTCACATATTTGAAAAATAAGTTTCCTAGAATAAGTGATGCATAAATCAAAGAAGGTATTTTTGTTGGACCACATACTAGGGAGCTGATGAGAGTCTAGAATTCTGATGAAGAGTTAAATGACCTTGAAAGACCTTGCATGGCTGTCATTTAAGAAATTTTGCGCAGAGTTTTGATGGAATCATAAAGCAAATAAATATTCTGAAATCACAAAAGAGCTACTGACACCCTACAAGGCCTTGGGATGCAACATGAATATAAAAATTCACTTCCTAGACTCTCATTTGGACTTATACCTTGCAAATCTTGGCGCCGTCAATGACGAGTACGGTGAGAGGTTTCACCAGGCATTCTGAACACGGAAACCTGGTATCAAGGGAAGTGGAGAAAGTGAAGAAAATTGTAAGTGACTGTGGACTTACTGAAAGTGTTAGTAGTCTGGGGGTTGAAAAACTCGTAGATGTATCTTTGTATACGCACGAGGGAACAATGTCTTTGGGCTGATAAACAATACGTATGTGTGTTTTCCCCTTTCTTAACATTCCATGCAACTTCTAGTAACACCAGAGTGACAGTCTTTCTCGACACGGGTTCCCCAGTGAATATAATGTTAATTTAGAATTTTCATAAATTCCTCACTGCAAGAAAGCGTTTCACCATTTTGGAGCCTCCCGACGCCACCCTTTGCAATATAGATGGTGTACAGTACTATTCCCGATGGTCGGTAAATTCTCCCTAGACATTAGTTTCAAAGATCAGTGCCTATCCATTCCAGTTACCGCGTACGTAGTTGACGTTCACTTTCCTGCTGATATATTTATAGGTTTAAAACTTATGAAACAACATAACATTGTTATTTACCATGCTCAATTTTGTATAGCTTATGCAAACCATTTCCTCCATGCATTGCCATCAGAAACCCTCATAACGAAAAACATATTCAGGTAGCCGTCCTGCCAAAGGTAGACCATGACCCCTCGTCAGTTGCTTGTACTTCCTCCCTTCAAATTCACTCCGTTTTATCATACGAGGATGCACTAGCTGCTAGTACAAATTGTTCTACCACCTTCATACAACAGAGTTTCCACTGCTCAACCACTCCAAACCCTCCCCAGGACTCTAACTTATCCACTTTACTGACGGCTATGGACATGCCTTCCAAAAGAAACAGACATACTTCTTCCTCTCACACGTCAAAATCAGCTAAACTCAAGATTAAACACTCATTAAATACCTATGGTTTTCATCGTTTGAGGAAACTTTCTTGCCTCTCGTAGAAGAATTCATCATGAATCCACCCCAGTCTCAGAAGTGTTATCTACACCCAAATACACATACGTATTGTTCATCAGCCCATAGACATTATTCCCTCGTGCGTATACAAAGATACACCGACGAGTTTTTCAACCCCCAGACTACTAACACTTTCAGTAAGTCCACAGTCACTTACAATTTTCTTCACTTTCTCCACTTCCCTTGATACCGGGTTTTCGTGTTCAGAATGCCTGGTGAAACCTCTCACCGTACTCGTCATTGACGGCGCCAAGATTTGCAAGGTATAAGTCCAAATGAGAGTCTAGGAAGTGAATTTTTATATTCATGTTGCATCCCAAGGCCTTGTAGGGTGTCGGTAGCTCTTTTGTGATTTCAGAATATTTATTTGCTTTATGATTCCACCAAAAACTCTGCGCAAAGTTTCTTAAATGACAGCCATGCAGGTCTTTCAAGGTCATTTAACTCTTCATCAGAATTCTAGACTCTCATCAGCTCCCTAGTATGTGGTCCAACAAAAATACCTTCTTTGATTTATGCATCACTTATTCTAGGAAACTTATTTTTCATATATGTGAATTCCTTGCCAGTTCTATCCATAAAAGAAAGAAAAAAAAGTAGTTCTAGCTTAATATGCAGAGGCAGACAAATTTTCTCTGAATCAACAAAAGGAGGATTGACAACATTCTTATCTCCTGTGGTCAGAGATCGCTTCGGCCACATATTCTTTTCATGATGACTTCTCTTATCCCGACTGTCCCACTCACAGAAAAAACAACAAATTTTGTGTAACCCAACTGCATTCCAAGTAAAAGTGCCACAATCATTAGGTCACCACAGATATTCCATTTATGTTCTTCATACGCGTTTTTATATATCTATTAATTAATTGATTAATTAATCCATTATTATTATTATTATTATTATCATCATCTTCATCATCATCATCATCATCATCATCATCATCATCATCATCATCATCATCATCATCATCATCATCATCATCATCATCATCATCATCATCATCATCATCATCATCATCATCATCATCATCATCATCATCATCATCATCATCATCATCATCATCATCATCATCATCATTATTATTATTATTATTATTATTATTATTATTATTATTATTATTATTATCATTATTATCATTATTATCATTATTATCATTATTATTATTATTATTATTATTATTATTATTATTATTATTATTATTATTATTATTATTATTATTATTATTATTATTATTATTATTATTATTATTATTATTATTATTATTATTATTATTATTATTATTATTATTATTATTATTATTATTATTATATTATTATTATTATTATTATTATTATTATTATTATTATTATTATTATTATTATCATCATTATTATTATTATCATCATCATCATCATCATCATTTTGTAAT
>NC_134814.1:19372019-19377019 GCF_046742065.1 Oratosquilla oratoria
CTAACATCTCCTATATCGGGTCTGACCGTTGCCCCACCCCTCCGCAATTAGGGTCAATTTAGCGGAGTGTAACGGTCATAACCGACTTATCTTCAACATATATATGAACTATGATTACTTTATTTGAGATATTATTTTCTTTATAAGCTAACGAAGGAAAGTCTATATCAATATTTCTTCATATATTGCTCATTAGTTTATAAACATTAGATGGCCAGCCCAGCGGGCCCCTTTTAATCACTTGCTCCTGCAGTGGAACTACAAATGCTGTTAACTTTGTTTAAACTTAAGTTCAAGGGGGAAAAAGGGTGTTTAGAGGAGTGTATGTGTCTATTGTGATAATTTCATTGAAAGATAATATATGGATGCTGTTGTGGTGCTATTTTGTATTCAATAATCTTCAAATACTATCATTGTACAGTATATCGTTACAAAGTAAGAATACAATTACATGGGATGAAAACCCAGTGGTTACTAAAATAGTTCCTACAAAATACAGAAGAAAGATGATGTTGTGCTTCGCAGAACGATGCAGGGGAACTTAATGTTTAATGTTGGCATGATTTAAACTTAAGCTTAAAGTGAAGACAGAGGTGACAGCATAATGAACATGCTAATGAAATATCAATTACCCAAAAAAAAAAAAAAAAAAAAAAAAAAAAAAAAAAAAAAAAAAAAAAAAAAAAAAAACACCACGACATTCTTATGCAACCATAAACAATGCTCCTAAATACTTGTATGTAAATTGTCTTTCTATATTATTCATATACCTTAAGATGTTACGAAATTAACTGACCATTATACCAGATTAAAATGAACGAGCAAACTACTAGGACATGTGCATTTTTTGCTTGAGCAAGATTGGTTGAATTTTTATTTATAGTTACGCTCATTGAAAGCATTCATAAAAAAAAAAAATGAAAAAATAAAATACTTACATACAGTGCAATTTGGTCCAAGCCTCGCTTATCACTGGTGACCGTAAAGATTTTCTCGCGAGCTTTAGCAACCTCTTTAGAATTCAAATCTAAGCAACCACCCCACATGCCGCCCATTATTGGCATAAGGTGGTACGGATGGTCTCGCATGACGTGGTAGCACTGAAACAACAATGTATAGTCAACTAAGTTGTTACATAAGTCAGCCCATATTTACATGCTAAGAATATCTTGAGAGAATATAGGATATAATGAATTGTACTGGAAAAGCATCTGGACAGAAGGCCTTTCTATGGACATGGACAAATATAAGATAACAGATAGTTGAATAAAGCTCAGGTGTATAACTGAGTTTTGACATTCAGAGGTGCTTTCGTGCCATTCACAAGTTTACTATGAACAATTTATTAGCCACTTCCAAACTCTACATAAAGGGTTATCTCTAATGTAAAGCAAGGTAACCTTAGCAGTTTTCTATGTCCGTTAGTATCAAAAACGATATTAAATCCCAGATAACAAATGTACAACGCGTCTTCGTAATGAGATGCCAATACGGAATATTTTAGTGGCTCATTTGTGCGACAGTGTTTCTATCTAAAATAACTTTGATTGGCAATTGTTTGACAATTACTTCGGCGGGTATTGAATAAATTTAATTAGCCTTAGAACGCTATTAGAACAAATTTGGTAGCATTCAGGACTTTGTTTTATGAAAAACTAGATAATTTCACAAAGCTTGAAGACATCTGATCCATCAAGCCGTCAACTCTGTACAATGGCCTCTCCCCAATTTGTCCACAGGTCATATCATTACCAGCTTATGCCATATTATTCCTGTATATTTCTCCATCCCATTGCCCTTTCTAAATAATCCCTTGATTGTATAAAAAGGAAGGTAAGTTGAGAGTGGAGGATAGATGGAGCAAGAGGAAAGGAACAAAAGGTAGGGAGGTTCATAGAGTGAACTCTTTGAATGAAAAGGAAAAGGAGAAGGAGTACGGAAAGAAGCTGAAGGTGGAGTGGGAGGAAGTAAAGGATAGAGTAGAGCTGGGTGTGGAGGAGGAATGGGGATGGTTCAAGGAGGGAGTCATAAAGTGTGCAAGGATGGTGTGTGGAACAAGAAGGACAGGGGGAAATAGAAGGAAGGGTAGTGAATGGTGGGATGAGGAAACAAAGAAGGTTGTAGAAGAGAAGAAGCGAACTTTCACAGATTGGTTACAAAATAGGACGAGGGAGTCATATGAGAGGTACAAAGAAAAGAAGAGAGAAGTAAAGCAAAAGGTAAAGGAGGCAAAGAGGAGAGCAGATGTGAAATGGGGTAAGAGTATGACAGAAAATTTTGAAAGTAATAAAAAGATGTTTTGGAAAGAAATTAAAACAGGAAGAGGAGGCGAATCAAGTAGAGAAGAAAAGGTAAAAGGTGCAGATGGAGAGATGATAACGGAAGAGAAGGCAGTAAGGGGAAGATGGGCAGAATATTTTAGGAAGTTGCTAAATGTGAAGGAGGATAGGGAAGGAAAGATAGCTGCAGCGGGAAATGCGAAGAAAATGAGAGTGATGAGTGAGGAGAATGGAGGAGAAATAAGGAAGGATGAGGTGAAGGTAGTTGTAAAGATGATGAAAGCAGGTAAGGCACCTGGTCTGGATGGATGCCATGCAGAATGTCTGAAAAAGGGAGGTTCAGTGATGGTGGACTGGTTGGTGAGGTTATTTAATGTTTGCTGGAGAGAGGGTAGAGTACCGGAGGACTGGAGAAGTGCCTGTATAGTTCCTCTTTACAAGGGAAAAGGGGACAAGTGTGAATGTAGTAGTTTCAGAGGGATTAGCCTGTTAAGTGTAGTAGGGAAGGCTTATGGGAGGATCTTAATTGAGAGGATTAAGAGAGGAACAGAAGGAGTAATTGGTGAGGAACAGTGTGGATTTAGGATAGGTAGAGGTTGTGTAGATCAGATCTTTGTGGTAAGACAGATATGTGAGAAAGCTATAGGAAAGGGGAAGGATGTTTTTTGGGCTTTTATGGATCTGGAAAAGGCTTATGATAGGGTAGACAGAAAGGCACTGTGGGAGGTTATGCAGATTTATGGGATAGGAGGAAAGCTTCTGGGAGCTGTCAAGAGTTTTTATGAGAGTAGTAGAGCTTGTGTCAGGATTAGAAATGGAGAGAGTGAGTGGTTTGAAGTAAAGGTGGGACTTCGTCAAGGATGCGTTATGTCGCCCTGGCTGTTCAACTTATACATGGATGGGGTGGTGCGAGAGATGAATGCTAGGGTAGTGGGTCAGGGATTGGAGATGGTTAAAGGAAATGGAGAAAAGTGGGAGGTGAGCCAGCTGTTGTTTGCGGACGACACTGCGCTTGTGGCAGGGTCAGAGGAGGGATTGAGGAAGCTGGTGGCAGAGTTTGGGAGATTATGTGATAGAAGAAAGCTAAAGATAAATGTGGGTAAAAGTAAGGCGATGAGATGTACAAGGGGTAAAAGTGGCAGTAGACTGGAAGTGAACATTAAGGGAGAGCGACTGGAGGAAGTGGATAGTTTTAGATACTTGGGTGCAAGTGTAGCAGGAAAAGGTGGAGTGAAGGTGGAGGTAGAATGTAGATTGAGAGAAGCGAGTAAATGCCTTGGTGGATTAAAGAGTGTAATGAGGAATAGACATTTGGGAATGGATGCGAAGAGGAGACTGTATGAAGGAGTGATTGTGCCAACAGCACTGTATGGGGCAGAAACGTGGAACATAAGAGAAGAAGAGAGAAGGAGTTTGAATGTGTTTGAGATGAGGTGTCTGAGAAGTATGGTGGGGGGTTACTAGGCTGGATAGAGTGAGAAATGAGGAGGTGAGGGGGAGAACAGGGGTGAAAAAGGATTTGGGAGATAGGGTTGATGAAAGAATATTAGGATGGTTTGGACACATGGAAAGAATGAGTGAAGAAAGACTAGTAAAAGAGGTATGGAAGGCAGATGTGGAGGGAGTGAACATGAGGGGAGGTCCTAGGATGAGGTGGATGGATGGGGTGAAGGGGGCTTTGGGGAAGAGGGGAATGTCTGTTGAGGAAGGAAGGGAGAGGACGGAAGACAGAGGTGAGTGGAGAATGGTTGTATATGGATGATGATGTGATTGCATGAGGAGAAATGGGCGGGGGGGGGGGTAGTATGTGTGAGTAATTTTTGACGCAGCCCGAAGGGATTTCTCCCCGTCCTCTCCTTATATGCAAAGGGGGACGGAGAGGGGGGGTCGCCGATTGGATGAAGCGGCCTTGCTGTGGATGTGCTGTGTCTTGCGACACTGCTTCTGACCCAGGGCGGTGGGCAGGGTGCAGGGATGACCCGTCATCCAGGAGGTGCTCAGATGAGAGGGAGGGTGGGAGGGGTTTGGAGTGTATGTAGGGATGAAATGGGTGGGAGTGTTTTTATGCTATTAAACCAACAAGTGCCAGTAATCTCACTAACACCTGGTGTGCAAAAACGGATATTGATTAAAAATTTAGTCTCTTCTGGGCACATTCATCGTTAGGACGTCAAGATCGAAACTGCCCGAAGTTACGGCGCGAATCACTCCGTGACGAAATTATTATAACCACGGAATAAAAGAGAAATCCCATACTGAAGAAGCAAACTATGTGGACCCGTTTCCTCAGTTTCCAACAAAACAGGAAGGTGAAAGTATGTATCATCCTGATATTAAGTACTCTCGGGTACATGAGTATGCTGGGTTCAGAACCAGCGACATTCGGATTCCGTAGAGTTCGCCTGGATATGGTAAAACACAGCCGGAACTACACGAGAGCTGAGATTGAGAGCATGTTCCTCGAAGCCCGAGAGAAGGGTCAAGTGACAGAACCTCCCGGGGCTCGATCTGACGCCTGTGCTATCAACATATTACACGAGGAATGCAACTGTGTCCAGACCATCTACCCGAACTTAGGCGCGTCGTGTTCTCGGATGACCGTGGCCCAGTACATCACCCAGATCGTCGCCTCCTCGGGAGGGGAGTCATACTGCAGCGACCTGTCTTCTTTACGTGGAAAGAACCAGACGGTGAGTAAGACGAATAGTGACATGTGTGAGT
>NC_134814.1:19382019-19409519 GCF_046742065.1 Oratosquilla oratoria
TACGGCTTTCCCGAATCTTAGCGGCCTGCTTTCTGCAATAATCCAAAAGAAATTCTGGAAATTTTAGTGTTAAAAAGATCTCTTTAATATACCTGCACTCTTCTTCTAAGTATTTTGCACTGCATATCCTAAGTGCCCTAAAGAAAAAGTCTATTACTACTCCTCCCTTGGTCCTAATGTCATGGTGGGAGTAGAAATGAATTAAATAATTTTGTTAGTAGGCTTTCTATATACTTTAAATTCAAGCTGGTTACCATATTTAAAGATATGTGTGTCCAAGAAAGGAAGAGAATAGTGGATTTCTTCCTCTAGGGAAAACTGAATGGTGGGCTCTACTTCGTTTAAAGCCGTCTGCAAGCGATGAAGATTGAAACGCTTGGGTGTGACAAGTAAGATATCGTCCACATATCGCAGCCAGGTCACATGCTCGGGAACGATGTTAGCAAAGGGTTCTGTTTCTAGAAATTCCATAAACAAATTGGCCAGGACTGCACTTAATGGAGAACCCATGGCCATGCCAAATTTCTGGTGGAAGAAGCGGTCCTGGAACTTGAAATAATTAGATACAACACAAAGTTTTATCAAATCGACAAAGTGGTTGGGGGGCAAGGGGAAGTCGATTTTCTCCTTCTCGATTCTATCCCTAAAGAGCTGTATTACCTTATCCGAGGGAACACATGTGAAGAGACTTTTCACGTCCAGGCTGGCCAACTTCCTGTTTCTGGCGGAGATATCTCGGATTCTGTCTAGTAGGTCTCCTGAGTGTCTGAGATGTGCTCCACTAATGGTTCCCAGGAGGGGGGATAGATATCTGGCTAACGTACCTGTTAATCTGTGGGGTGGCACTCCCTATCCCTGATGTTATAGGTCTCATTGGAATATTATTTTTGTGGATTTTGGGCAGACCATACATCGTAGCTGTGCGTGGGAGATTTGGCAATAAGTGAAGTAGCTTTTTACCTGCATCTGGATTTTTGAGATTTTTTCTTACCTTGTATATGAAGTTCTTCGTCTCGTTGTCTACTTCTGCCTGGGAGACTTCACGATACGTATTATCATCACTGAGCAGATATTTCATCTTCCTCTCATAGTCTGAGCTGTCCATCACCACTACTCCACCTCCCTTGTCAGCGGTGGTGATTCTGATGTATATATAAGTAGGGGTTAGGAACATAGGAGTCTTAGTTTGAGTGTATTCCTGACTAATTTCAAAGGAATGGTGTACAAAATGGACTGTGGGTATTTCTACATTATGGGAACCTCATTACTTCTTCGTGTTGCCAAAGTTGGCGACTGGTGTGGATATTACCGAACGACATATTTATCATAATGATTAATTAATAATAATAGCAATGTACTAATAGTAAGAACAATAATAATAATAATGTTGATGATAATGATAGGAGCAATAGCAATAACAATAATATTAATGAAATAAATGATAATATTAGTATCATTGTTAACAATAACAAAAATATTATTATTAGTATTATCATAGATTGGCACACAGACATAAATACCTATCACGTAGAAAGGAGTTAGATTTATTCATTTATTTACTTATTTATTCATTTATTTATTACATCTTTATTATTATTTTTTTTATTAATTTATCTACTTATTTTTCAATAGGTTGTCAGCTACACCTTATATGGAGACCCGATGAGTGCCTACTGGGAGGGCCTACTGAAGGTAGCGCCGGATGTCGAAGACAAATACCCCGGGTGGTTCTTGCGGGTCTACCTGGACGGGACCACCAGTCACAACACATCCCTATTGGCCTGGACTTGTAAACTTTTGTGTGCACACCAGAATGCTGACATCTGTCCGGTAGAAAGACTTCCCGGTTGGTGCTCCGTGTGGGAAATCTTGTGTCATTTTTCTCGATACTAGATTCGCCATGATGTTCAGTATATTTGTTGTCATTAAATGTTTAGAATTACTGAGTAGTAGTAGTACATGAGAAATACATATGGTGTGCTCAGATATTAGGTGTGATATATTCATAGCTATTTTCCACTTTTGCCGGTAGGATTATTGTGAAAAAATACTTTTAAACATAAAGGTGAAATTTTATTTAACTGATATGAAATTAACAGACATCCAAAACGATGTACAGAATCTTGGGAGCGTGCAGAAATGTCTTTGTCGGTGCTTCTGTGCCTGTATGTCTTTTGTATCATCTTAACAGTCTGTATCTGTCTGCATGTCCAAGTCTGCGTGTGTCTTTCATTGTGTGTAATTCCTACGTATGCGTCTATATTACTGCCTGTCAGCATCTATGTACACATCTGCCTTTGTGCCAGTGGCTTTGTCTATTTTTGCCTAGGTCCCTGTATTCTTATATCTGTATGCGTAAGCACATAGTCCTATTTATATAGCTGAGTTCTCCAAAACTAAGTCAGTCTTCTAATTCGAGCCATTTAACCTATTGCAGGCATGGGGGATGTGCGCAACGTTGCAGCGGCGGTGTGGCGGTTTGCTGTCATCCAGGACCCAACGGTGAGCCACTACATCGTCAGGGACTCCGATTCCAAGATCCTCCAGCGAGAAGTTGATGCCGTAAGGGAGTGGATTCGGTCAGGCAAGGTGAGCCATTTTCTTTATCTCAATGTTTGTTAGTATTTTTATTATTCTTTCTAATTTTGTTTGCATGTCTCCTACATTATGAAATCCCTTGATTGTATGTCCCTCGATACTGTTTCAGAAGAGTATTATTTGTATAGGTTTTATACTGTTAGGATTTTGGTGATTTAGAGACACCACTACCGTCCAATATCACGCTGTATTCTTTTATGGAATATACATACATACATACATATATATATATATATATATATATATATATATATATATATATACATATATATATACATACATATATATATATATAAATATATATATATGTATGTATGTATATATACATATATATATATATATATATATAAGTATATGACTTAGTTTTCATTATCCTTTTCTCTGGTACTTTCCTTATGTGTCTCCTTTACCTACTCAATGACTCCACTACTTCGGTGCCATATTGTCCTCAGGGACATAAGATCTGGTAATTATTGAAATATTTTGGTAGAGAATTGTGATTTCATTTTTCTAAAGAGTTGGAAAAGGCACTATGGTCCAGCAAGTATTTAGTTGTATGATCAAAGTCTGTGTATATAGTTACGACTACAGACTCGTCGTAGTGAAGATTTCATACAGATGTATGTACGCGCATGTGCGTATGTGTACCTTGAGATTATGCCGGCCTTTCCCACGGCTCGGCATCTTGGTCGCTCCTCGGATCAAACTGTCGTTGGCGACGTATGAAGACTGACAAAGTTATTAATTTGCTTTATACACGTATTTTGTCCTTCCTTTGCTTTGTCAAACATGTTCCATTCATTGCATATAGATTTATGTATGTGTATTATCTTGTGGATCTATCTTGTCAATCTTAGGAATTGATTTACGTAAGATTAGAGAAATTGCATATTATCATTGTCTTCGGACGTCGTAAGACGTCGGTGGGAAAGTTCATGGCTTACGTGCGTCCTGGAAAAATTGCGTGTCAAAGGAAGCTGTGGCAACAGCATCCCCTAACTTTCACTTACGTATGTATAACTTTTCATATAGAAACTATTAAGTTTCTGCTTATCTAAGATTGACAAGGTAACTAGTACTCATCCACTTTGTAGGACTTAGACTTTTTTAGTCGTAGTTTCATCTCGACTTGTATTTTCGCGAGTCGTTGTAGGACTCTGCATTCTTTCGATAGTCGATATAACTCTCGACTCTACATATGTACGTACGTCTTTTTAAAGACTGTATTCTTTTGATTGTCGATATTTGATCGACTCTTATATGTACGTGTCTTGGCAACTTTAGCCATTCATGTTCTAAAGAATCCCATTGTCTGGTATTTATTCATCTTTGTGTACTTTTTTTGTGTACCCAGATATTGTAATTTTTTGCTCGCTTGGCGACATCGATTCTTCGATCTTGTTTGTTTTGTTTCTTTTTTAAAGGAAATAATCATTCTTTAAGCAGAACTCTAGTTTTCGAACATGACCCTTACCCTTAGGTGTCACAATATATATATATATATATATATATATATATATATATATATATATATATATACACATATACTAAAGGAATTAAGTCACACTTTGCCACGTCCGAGCTGAGTTCGAGTTCTCGGTTCGACCACGTTACAATTTACAATATATGCTTCCTTCGAGCTTCTCAGGCTCGACTGCGATGGCATGGAATTAAAAGTGAATTGTGGTTGAATATACATATATATATATATATATATATATATATATATACATATATATATATATATATATATATATATATATATATATACACATACATACATATACCAAGGCATTTTCTCCCTTACAAGGAAGGTAGCCAAAAAGGGAAAGGCATGAAATCATTTCCACCCATCCCATCCCTGAATACACTCCACACCCCTCCACCCTCCCTCCTATATGAGCACCTCCTGGATGACGGGTCATCCCTGCACCTTGTCCACTGCCCTGGGTCAGAGGCAGTGTCGCAAGACACAGCACATCCACAGCAAGGCCGCTTCATTAAATCGGCGACCCCCCTGTCCGTCCCCCCATTGCATAAAAGGAGAGGACGGGGAGAAGTCCCTTCGGGCTGCGTCAACTTTTGCTCACACATACTACCTCACCCCCCACCCCCCGCCCATTCCACCTCATGCAATCACAACATCATCCATATACAACCATTCTCCACTCACCCCTGTCTTCTGTCCTCTCCCGTCCTTCCTCAACAGACATTCCCCTCTTCTCCAAAGCCCCCTTCACCCCATCCATCCACCTCATCCTAGGACGTCCCCTCATGTTCACTCCCTCCACATCTGCCTTCCATACCTCTTTTACTAGTATTTCTTCACTCATTCTTTCCATGTATCCAAACCATCCTAATATTCTTTCATCGACCCTATCTCCCAGCTCCTTTTCCACCCCTGTTCTCCTCCTCACCTCCTCATTTCTCACTCTATCTAGCCTAGTAACACCCATCGTACTTCTCAGACACCTCATCTCAAACACATTCAAACTCCTTCTCTCTTCTTCCCTTATGTTCCATGTTTCAGCCCCATACAGTGCTGTTGGCACAATCACTCCTTCATACAGTCTCCTCTTAGCATCCATTCCCAAATGTCTATTCCTCATTACACTCTTTAATCCACCAAGGCATTTACACGCTTCTCTCAATCTACATTCTACCTCCACCTTCACTCCACCCTTTCCTGCCACATTTGCACCCAAGTATCTAAAACTATCCACTTCCTCCAGTCGCTCTCCCTTAATGCTCACTTCCAGTCTACTGCCACTTTCACCCCTTGTACATCTCATCGCCTTACTTTTACCCAGATTTATCTTTAGCTTTCTTCTATCACATACTCTCCCAAACTCTGCCACCAACTTCCTCAATCCCTCCTCCGATCCTGCCACAAGCGCAGTGTCGTCCGCAAACAACAGCTGGCTCATCTCCCACTTTTCTCCATTTTCTTTAACCATCTCCAATCCCTTGCCCACTACCCTTGCATTTACCTCTCGCACCACCCCATCCATGTATAAGTTGAACAGCCAGGGCGACATAACGCATCCTTGACGAAGTACCACCTTTACCTCGAACCACTCACTCTCTCCATTTCCAATCCTGACACAAGCTCTACTACTTTCATAAAAACTCTTGACAGCTCCCAGAAGCTTTCCTCCTATCCCGTATATCTGCATAACCTCCCACAGTGCCTTTCTGTCTACCCTATCATAAGCCTTTTCCAGATCCATAAAAGCCCAAAAAACATCCTTCCCCTTTCCTATAGCTTTCTCACATATCTGTCTTACCACAAAGATCTGATCTACACAACCTCTACCTGTCCTTAATCCACACTGTTCCTCACCAATTACCCCCTCTGTTCCTCTCCTAATCCTCTCAATCAAGATCCTCCCATAAGCCTTGCCAACTACACTTAACAAGCTAATCCCTCTGAAACTACTACATTCACACTTGTCCCCTTTTCTCTTGTAAAGAGGAACTATACATGCACTCCTCCAGTCCTCCGGCACTCTACTCTCTCTCCAGCAAACATTAAATAACCTCACCAACCAGTCCACCATCACTGTACCTCCCTTTTTCAGACATTCTGCATGACATCCATCCAGACCAGGTGCCTTACCTGCTTTCATCATCTTAACAACTGCCTTCACCTCATCCTTCCTTATTTTTCCTCCATTCTCCTCACTCATCACTCTCATTTTCTTCGCATTTCCCGCTGCAGCTATCTTTCCTTCCCTATCCTCCTTCACATTTAGCAACTCCCTAAAATATTCTGCCCATCTTCCCCTTACTGCCTTCTCTTCCATTATCATCTCTCCATCTGCACCTTTTACCTTTTCTTCTCTACTTGATTCGCCTCCTCTTCCTCTCTTTATTTCTTTCCAAAACATCTTTTTATTACTTTCAAAATTTTCTGTCATACTCTTACTCCATTTCACATCTGCTCTCCTCTTTGCCTCCTTTACCTTTTGCTTTACTTCTCTTTTCTTTTCTTTGTACCTCTCATATGACTCCCTCGTCCTATTTTGTAACCAATCTGTAAAAGCTCGCTTCTTCTCTTCTACAGCCTTCTTTGTTTCCTCATCCCACCATTCACTACCCTTCCTTCTATTTCTCCCTGTCCTTCTTGTTCCACACACCATCCTTGCACACTTTATGACTCCCTCCTTGAACCATCCCCATTCCTCCTCCACACCCAGCTCTACTCTATCCTTTACTCCCTCCCACTCCACCTTCAGCTTCTTTCCGTACTCCTTCTCCTTTTCCTTTTCATTCAAAGAGTTCACTCTAAGAACCTCCCTACCTTTTGTCCCTTTCCTCTTTCTCCATCTATCCTCCACTCTCAACTTACCTTCCACCAAAAAATGATCTGATATTCCCCCACCCTCTCCCCTTAGCACATGTACATCCTTAACTCTTCCTATCATAATCCTATTTACCACTAGATAATCCATTAGCGTTCTATCTACCACCCTTCCCTCCCCCACCCTCTCCCATGTGTACTTATGCTTGACTTTCTTCCGAAACACTGTATTTGCTATCATCAACTCTCTTTCTAGACACATTTCCACCATCAACTCTCCACTACGATTCTTTCCTGGAACTCCACATTTCCCAACCACTCCATCGATTGGACCATTTCCTACCCTAGCATTAAGGTCTCCCAGTACTATTACATTGACATTTCTTCCTAAATCCTCTATGCACTCATTTAAATCTATCCAAAAGACCTCCCTTTCTTCTACACTCTTCTCACTGCCAGGCCCATATGCACTTACAAAGACCCACATCTCCTTTCCCAGTTTCACCTTCATCCACATTATCCTTGAGGAAACCTCCTTCCACTCCACTACCCATTTACCTATCTCTTCACTTACTAGAATAGCCACCCCTTCCCTCCCTCGCCCTCTCTTCACTCCTGATAACCTCCCACTTACACTCCCAAAATTACACTCACCCTTCCCTTTCAACTTAGTTTCACTCAAAGCCAACACATCCATCTTTCTTCTCACAAACATACTACCTATCTCTTCCCTTTTACCACATCCACGCACATTAAAAGACCCAAACCTTAGGGTGCTGGTCCGAGAACTTCCAGACCCTCATATGCCTTCACTTTTTTGTTTAGGAATGTCCCCTGTGGGGCTACAAGGAGAAGGATGCCTAGTCCCAATCCCCGTCCCTCTCTTCTCGCCTCCTACGATCCAAGTGGGAATACTTGGTGGCAGTATTCTTTTCCCCCACCACAGGGAATTCCCCCACCACAGAAAAAGAATACTCAGAGAAATTGTACAGGACAGCAACAAGGGGTTGGGGGACAGCATAACGGAGGGACAGTCTTAGTATAAAAGTGTCATCATTTCTCTATGAACAGAGTTTTCCTCTATCATAGACAAAATGATGTGTGGCTATGGTCCGTAGGGGCGCCCCATGTAGACCCTAAAGTATCAACTGCATGTTACTTTGCCACAATAACAAGCAGCCATTACCCCACACGGGTATATATATATATATATATATATATATATATATATATATATATATATATATATATATGTATATATATATATATACCTATATATATATATATATATATATATATATGTGTGTGTGTGTGTGTGTGTGTGTGTGTGTGTGTGTGTGTGTGTGTGTGTGTGTGTGTGTGTGTGTGTGTGTGTGTGTGTGTGTGTGTGTGTGTGTGTGTGTGTGTGTGTGTGTGTGTGTGTGTGTGTGTGTGTGTGTGTGTATTCACTTGGTCTTTGGATCACGTGTTGGACTCGTGATCGACAGCTATTTCCCTCCTGGAAGAGAGCTCAGAGCTCGTAGGTCCGATCTATGGGTAATGCTATGACCTTGCACACACACACACACACCCAACTCCCCGCCCACGAGAGTCAGAGTAACGACCCGAGGCGCAGCGGTACCGAAATAATTTCGGTTCTGGGCAGGATTCGAACCATGAGCTGCGGGCCACTATTGTGGCAGCTCAGTGCTCTACCAACTACGCCACCGAGTCGTGTGTGTGTGTGTGTGTGTGTGTGTGTGTGTGTGTGTGTGTGTGTGTGTGTGTGTGTGTGTGTGTGTGTGTGTGTGTGTGTGTGTGTGTGTGTGTGTGTGTGTGTGTGTATTCACTTGGTCTTTGGATCACGTGTTGGACTCGTGATCGACAGCTATTTCCCTCGTGGAAGAGAGCTCAGAGCTCGTAGGTCCGACCTATGGGTAATGCTATGACCTTGCACACACACACACACACCCAACTCCCCGCCCACGAGAGTCAGAGAAACGACCCGAAGCGCAGCGGTACCGAAATAATTTCGGCTCTGGGCAGGATTCGAACCATGAGCTGCGGGCCACTATTGTGGCAGCTCAGTGCTCTACCAAATACGCCACCGAGTCGTGTGTGTGTGTGTGTGTGTGTGTGTGTGTGTGTGTGTGTGTGTGTGTGTGTGTGTGTGTGTGTGTGTGTGTGTGTGTGTGTGTGTGTGTGTGTGTGTGTGTGTGTGTGTGTGTGTGTGTGTGTGTGTGTGTGTGTGTGTGTGTGTGTGTGTGTGTGTGTGTGTGTGTGAGTGTGTGTCTGTGTGTGTGTATGTGTGTGTATTCACCTCGGATCTGCTGCAGCCTCTTTTCGAGACAGCCAGACACCACCCTACGGCAGTGAGCTCAGAGCTTATTATTAGCAGATCTCTGGGTAGGTCTGAGACCACTCACACTCCACACACCGGGAATGCAAGGTCACAACTCCTTGACTAACGTCCCGTACCTACTCGCTGCTAGGTGAACAGGGGCTACACGTGAAAGGAGACAAACCCAACTTGTCTCCGCCCGGCCGGGGAATCGAACCGTGTGTGTGTGTGTGTGTGTGTGTGTGTGTGTGTGTGTGTGTGTGTGTGTGTGTGTGTGTGTGTGTGTGTGTGTGTGTGTGTAATAATAATAAAAAAAAATAATGATAGGTTTATTGAGATAGCAGTGATACACTGACAATAATACAATTGGGCACTTTTATGAGTAATATAGTAATTATTAGAGTGATATGCTTAGTCTAAAATTTATGATGAGTTTATTGTGCGGACAATGGATGGAATGGCACTGTTCTTGTATCGGTCAGTTCTCGGCGCTCTGATGGGCTTGATTTTGTTTGAATGCCGAGTTGCATGGCGGGTGGGTGTGGTGGGAGGTGGGAGGAAGTGACGGTGACGTGGGTGTAGCATTAGGTCCTGTCCAAACTTATTCAGTGCCTCACTGTGTTTGTCGGACAATCTTGGCAAGCTGAGGGTGGTGAGGGCGTGTTCGTATCCCTCATACTGATTACCCAAGATAATTCTGCACGCTCTTTTTTGCACTTTCTCTAATTTGCTCCTCTGTGTGATGTTAAGTGATGATGACCAGGCTGGGGAGGCGTACATGAGGGTGGGGAGTACGAAGGTGGTGTAGACTCCCTTTAGATCTGGTGATGGGGTACCAAGGGACTTCAATCTGCGCAGCATGAAGAGTTTGTAAGAGGCTGTCCTGATGATGTTGTTGATGTGCTGGTTCCAGTTAAGGTGGTCGTCTATTGTGATGCCTAGTAGCTTGGCGGACTGGACCACTTGAAGGGAATGGGTTCCTAATGACAGTTGAGGTGGTGCCACCGCCTGTTTGGATGTACAAACATGCATGACCACGGTCTTGTTGTGGTTAACTGTCACATTCCTGCTCTCAGTCCACGTTTTGAGGTTGTCTAGGATGTTTTGTAGTGGAGAAAAGTCAGGCTGCCTGGTGTTGATGGGAATGCCAACTGTACAGTCATCGACGTATTTCCATCTATGTTGGGTGTCCATTAATGCGTCATTTATGAGGATGAGGAAGCACAGTGGTCCCATCTTGGTCCCTTGGGGGACCCCACAGGTTAGAGGGTGGAGGGAGGATGTCGTTCCCTGGTACCTCACTACCTGTTGACGTCCGGTCAGGAAGTCGGCTAGCCATGCTACCAAGTGTGGTTGGATCCCCAGTTGTATGGCTTTGGAGATGATGATGTTATGGTCAACAAGGTCAAACGCTTTCTTGAAGTCAATAAAGGTCAAGGCTAGAGAAGTATTGCGCTTGTCTAAGTGGCTGTGCAAGAAGTCCAGAAGATTAACAAGATAGTGAGTTGTGGAGGAGGATTTCATGTTGCCATACTGTTTTATATCGATTTGATCTTTAATTTTGTTGTATACTGAGTTAAAAACAAAACCCTCACATATAAGGCTTGGGATTGGGGTGATAGCAATAGGTCTAAGGTCGCTTAGTGACTGTGGGTTCGGACATTTGGGGATGGGAGTGATATATGAAATTTTCCAATCACTGGGGCAGGAGTTTTGACTCAGTGAAGCATTAATTATGGAGGAAAGTGGGAGGGCAAGTTCTGGGGCAAATTCTTTGTAGATTTTGATAGGTAGATCAGAAGGTGTTGTAGATCTGTTATACTTTAATTTACTTAGTTTAGTGGCAACGTCAGCTTTCTGGACAGGGGCAGGGGGTGAGGGAGAGGGGAGGTAGGCAGGTAGGCCGGAGAAGTTAAGGGGGGGTAAGGTCTGGCAGATAGAGGCGAAGTGAGTGTTAATCTCTTGAGCAGCTAAGTCAGGTGGTAAGTGTGAAGCGCAGGGCAGGTGAGAGGCTTGATTATTTTGTAGCCCGCAGAGAGCTTTGATCTTACTAAACCACTGACTGTTATTTTGTGTTTTGAGGTGTTCTATTTTATTAGGGTAGTACGAAGACTTTGCAATACTTATCTCCTTGATGACTTTATTTCTGAGGGATCTGAAGAGGGGTCGATCAGTGTAATATGCCTTGTTGCGTTGTTTAATTAGACGCTTAATACGGGGGGTCATCCAGGGGGCGTCTGATCGGTTCACGGAGAAGTCCTTGACCGGGAAAAAAAAGTGGAAAGCTTCAGTAGTGGTTGTTGAGTAGTTTTTCCACTTGGTTTCCACGTCCTCGGCTTCCAGAACCTCCGTCCAGGGATACTCCACTATCCACCTCCCAAACTCCCTCATGGCCGAGTCAGGCATGGGGCGGTGGTGTCGAGTGACCTTAGTTCTACGGATGGCATTGCTGGGTGCTGGCGACCACTGGATGGTGATGTGGGTACTCCTGCCGATGGGGGGGAGAGGTCTGGGAGGGGAGTACTGTTGAGCCATGTCGGTCATGATAAGGTCGAGAGTAGTTTGCTTGTGGGTGGGGAAGTTCACCACCTGAGTAAGACTTAATTGATGTAGAATCTCACTTGTGTCTAGCCGATTAAAGTCCCCACAAATGACCAGCTTTGCAGCAGGGTATTTCAATCGTAGGGAGTCAGCGGTCTCAATAATGTGATCGGAAAGGAGAGCGGCGGTGTGTGCACGTGGAGGATGATAGACCACACACATAATAATGGACGCGGTGTGGCGGGGGTGAAGGCGGGGGTTAATCCTCACCCACAGAACCTCAACTCCCTCGGGAATATCAACCCTGAGGTGTGAAGGGTTGAGGTCCGCACGACAGAACAACGTTACACCACCAACAACACGGTTCACTCTGAGGTGGTGAAATAGTACAAAGTTTTCAATATTACACATTTCAGGCACAATTTGCCACGCTTCAGTAATTGCCATCATGTCACATCCTGTAGAACGTACTGTTTCGATCACTTCCTCCATTTTGTTGGTTAAGGAGGTAACGTTAGACAGCAGGAGGGAGGGTAGGCTGTACCAAACGCGTGGCACTTCACTGTGAATGCGAGATCTCGGCTTAACCTTTTTTCTGTTTTTTGCACTTGTTGTGGTTGTAATCACAGGCACTATTCGTGTAATTTTTCTACCACCTCGTCGGCCACGACTTCGGAAGAGTTTCATGTCTTTCAGGCGCTGAATCACTGAACTCGGAGGATAACCACACCCTCGTTTTAACGCGTAAAGTTCACTGGGTCGGTATCTCTGACGAGGGGGGTTGTATGGCAATACTGGTCCGCACATTGTTACCGCGTATAAACTAGGAGAAAAATAAATACCAGGAGAAGGGTCAACAAGCTGACCCAGGCAGCTACAAAGCGCCCCGTTGCACCTGAGACAGGAGGTCACAGACCTGCCACGTCCGTCCACCACCACTGTCACACACGTGTGTGTGTGTGTGTGTGTGTGTGTGTGTGTGTGTGTGTGTGTGTGTGTGTGTGTGTGTGTGTGTGTGTGTGTGTGTGTGTGTGTGTGTGTGTGTGTGTGTGTGTGTGTGTGTGTGTGTGTGTGTGTGTGTGTGTGTGTGTGTGTGTGTGTGTGTGTGTGTGTGTGTGT
The DNA here is from genome assembly GCF_046742065.1 of Oratosquilla oratoria. NCBI lineage: Eukaryota > Metazoa > Arthropoda > Malacostraca > Stomatopoda > Squillidae > Oratosquilla > Oratosquilla oratoria. The sequence goes on from NC_134814.1 coordinate 19,394,901, forward strand.
GTGTGTGTGTGTGAGTGTGTGTGTGTGTCTGCGCGCGCGTGTGTATGTGTGTTTATTTGTTTGCTTCTCCAAGCTGTCGTAATCGCCTCCATGTCCAGTAACTGGAAATTGCTTTGTTATCTCTGATCCCAGATGTTTCAGATGGTAGTTCCATATTTCATCTTGATCTCCTGTATCCTTTCTTTTTCTCTATATATAAAAGGAGAGTTGGCTTCTGTGTTTCGTTTCAAATTTCCCTAATTTTTTTTTACTATTCTGTTTCAAGATTTTGTGAGCTATTTTTTGACAAACTATATGGACGGTTGCACTACCAATTGGGGATAATATTTTGTTGTAAATTTATATTATGACTTTTTTGTGGTAGTGGTGAGCTTATTCTTCATATCAATTGTCATTTCCATTTGTTTGGTTGTATCATCTATGGTTCCATGTATATATACCATAGATGGTGTATATACCATCTATGGTGTATATACATGGTTCCTGTCTCCTAGTGTTTACAATGTTCTTGGTATGCATGTACCCGTGCGTAGGGTTCCCAGGGCGTAGCCGGACACATCAAACACTATGTCACATTTTCTTCACTTTATTTCCTTGATTTTAACAGTCTTATTACACCTTAGCATCACCACTAACAGTATTCAAGTACGTCACCGACCCGCTCTCTCGGGCCGTGCGTTTGGTTTTTGTTCAGAAATATGCTGACGCGTACAATCGGTCGGTTACCGACGATGGTGCTTACATGATTATTAACGGGAGCCTACAGTTTCTGACAACCTAATTCTTATGTTTACGTATAGGTACATCTCTAAACTTATTATATATGTGTATCCAAAGGGGAGAAGCTCGTTGTTATGTTGTTTTTCGTAATTGACATGCCTGGCGGTGGACTGCACTTATAAGTGTGCGTTAGTGTGTGTGTGTGTGTGTTGCCTGCCTGTCGCGAAGCTAGGGTTTGCTGGGTCAGCGAAATGTGTATTTTACTGGACCTCGTGATGTCTGCCTCAGCAGTTTCAATACAGGAAACGGTGTCCAGAGAGTGTGATTGGAATGGTGGGTGAGGCCTGCGCGTGGGTCATATGACTGGCTGTATGGGACGTATACATGCAAACAGGATACAAACAGGTATATTGATTAGACTACATATAAATACAAGATATATGACGATCGAGGAAAATGAGATACGATTTCACCCATGCTAAACTGCATGCACTAAAAAGTTTTAAAGAGCTTTATTGTGAAAAAATTAACATTATTGTTGAGGTTTGAAAATTATATTAACCAAGATACAAAAATAACTATAGCCTAGCAACATATAAATCCAGTGATCTCAACATGCAAGTCTCTAAGTATGTCTAAAGGCGTATAACAACAAAGTCAAAGTAACGTTAAACTCATTACATTCGGTTCTTTTTATGATCTTGCTTATACGTGGTAACTACATAACAAAGTGCCTCGGTGGTGCATCCATTACGAAATCACATCTGGGTTCAAGGTCTCTCTCGCTTCCAAGTTCTCGAGAAGTTTATTCACTTGCAATGTTGTATAAGACAGCGTCATCCTTCTCTCCCTTGGACTTCTTTCCCTTAGTGAATACTGAATGGAAGCTTTTATTCAGTGTTACATTTTACTTTTTCTGCTTCTTCTGTGTTTGCAAATAAGAAGAAAAAAACTTAATTTATCCTTACAACTGCCAAATAGTTAATCAGTTACTTTTTATACCGTCCCCCATAAACGACTACTTACTAAATTAGCTTCACACGGAATAAGTGGCAGCCTATTAAGTTGGACTAGAAATTGGTTGAATGATCGAAAACAGAGAATTGTTTTAAATGGACAAACTTCTAGATGGAAAAATGTTACAAGTGGAGTTCCTCAGAGTTCCGGTCTTGGGCCACTTGTATTCATAGTATATATAAATGATATAGACCATGGACTAAAATCTACTGATTCCAAATTTGCTGATGATACAAAACTGTGCGGAATGACAAATGATCACTTAAACCAATTAGATATTCAAGAAGATTTAGATAAATTACAGCAATGGTCTGAATAGTGGCTTATGAAATTTAACACAAGTAAATGCAAGGTAATACACATAGGTAAAAATAACAGTAAGTACAATTACAAGTTACTTGGAAATTCGTTAACAAAAGTGGATAGTGAAAAAGATCTCGGCGTGATTATCAGTAACGATCTCAAATCATCCAAGCAGTGTATTTCAGCCTCTGAGAAAGCAAATATGATTCTAGGACTGATTGCGCGATCTTTTGACTTCAAAAGTCCATCACTCATGAACAAGCTATATTAATCGTTAGTTCGTCCACATTTGAAATATGCGGTTTCCGTATGGTCACCGAATCTCATTAAAGCCATTGACAGACTGGAAAAAGCACAACGGCGAGCCACAAAACTGATTCCAAATATAAAAGATAAATCATACGAAAATCAACTAAAACATATGAATCTGTTTTCCCTAAAAAAGCGTAGACTTAGAGATTTTAAAGGGAATTGACAACATCAAAAGTGACCAAATTTTCACATTGAATGAGAATCAGACAAGAAACAATGGTCTCAAACTGTTCGGAAATAGATTTAATTTGGAAGTGGGTAGAAACAACTTCGCCAACCGTGTAGTTAATGAATGGAATAAACTCCCTGCACAGGTAGTGCAATGTAGTTCAGTTCGAAGCTTTAAAAATTATTTAAATAAACACCTAAGCAAGATGCTGTAATGATTATAATATATTTTATATTATTTGTTTTTGTTCTGTTATCATTTGTCTGTTTGATTCTCATTTATTATTAGTTCTGTATCAATCTATTATCATTTACTATTTACAAAGGATTACAAAGGATTACAAAGGCGGAGCATGCCGACAGGAGACCTTTTGATCCATATCTAGGTCGGATGCAAAAAATAAAAATCATATTGATAATAAAATAATAAATAAAAACTATAATAATGTAAATAACAAATATAATACATAAATAAATGCATAGGTATAGTTAAAATAATAAACAAACAGGTAAATAGTAAATGATAAATTAACAAATAACTAATAATAAATGAAAATCAGACAGACAAATGATAACAAAACAAAATCAAATAATATAAGATAAATTATAATCATTACAGCATCTTACTTAAGTATTTATCTAAATGATTCTTAAAGCTTCAAACTGAACTACATTGCACTACCTGTACAGGAAGTTTATTCCATTCATTAACTACACGGTTGGCAAAGTTGTTTCTACCTACTTCCAAATTGAATCTATTTCCGGACAGTTTGAGACCATTGTTTCTTGTCTGATTCTCATTCAATGTGAAAATTTGGTCACTTTTGATGTTGTCAATTCCCTTTAAAATCTTAAAGACCTGTATCAAGTCACCTCTGAGTCTACTCTTTTTTAGGGAAAACAGATTCATGTGTTTTAGTCGATTTTCGTACGATTTATTTTTGATATTTGGAATCAGTTTTGTGGCTCGCCGTTGTACTTTTTCCAGTCTGTCAAAGTCTTTAATGAGATTCGGTGACCATACGGAAACAGCATATTCCAAATGTGGACGAACTAACGATTTATATAGCTTGTTAATGAGTGAGGGACTTTTGAAATCAAAAGATCGCGCAATCAGTCCCAGAATCTTGTTTGCTTTCTCAGAGGCTGAAATACATTGCTTGGATGATTTGAGGTCGTTACTGATAATTACGCCGAGATCTTTTTCACTATCCACTTTTGTTATCGAATTTCCAAATAACTTGTAATCGTACTTACTGTTATTTTTACCTATGTGCATTACCTTACATTTACTTGTGTTAAATTTCATTAGCCACTTTTCAGACCATTGCTGTAATTTATCTAAATCTTCTTGAATATCTAATTGGTTTGAGTGATCATTTGCCACTCCGCACAGTTTTGTATCATCAGCAAGTTTGGAAACAGTAGATTTTAGTCCATGGTCTATATCATTTATATATACTATGAATAGAAGTGGCCCAAGAACGGAACCCTGAGGAACTCCACTTGCAACACTTTTCCATACAGAAGTTTTTCCATTTAAAACAATTCTCTGTTTTCGACCATTCAACCAATTACTAGTCCAACCTAATAGGCTACCACTTATTCCATGCAAAGCTAGTTTAGTAAGTAGTCTTTCGTGTGGGACGGTATCAAAAGCTTTTGCAAAGTCTAGATATATCAAATCTATATTGTTTCTTTTGTCATAATTCGAGATAACTGTGTTGTAGAATTCGAGTAAGTTAGTCACGCAAGAACGTTTCCGTCTGAAACCATGCTGGCTATCATTTATCAAACGGTCACTTTCTAAATGATGTTCGATAGCATCTCTGATGATAGTTTCCATTATTTTTCCTACGATTGAAGTCAAACTTATAGGCCTACAGTTATTTGGTTTCTTTTTGTCACCTTTTTTGAATATGGGAGTAACGTTAGCTAGCTTCCATTCTCTTGGGACATCTCCGGATATGATGGATTTCTTGAAAATAATTTCTAATGGAACAACAATCTCATTTTTCATTTCTTTAAGATTATTGGATGCCAACCGTCAGGCCCTGGTGTTTTATTAACTTTGAGTTTGTCTATACACCTTTTAATTTTTTCTTTTGTTATATTTACCGTAGTGAGTAAGTTTACCCCAGACTTTTCACATGTTTCAGTTTGGAATTCACTTTGAGGTGTTTCGTTTACGAATACCGAGCTAAAATAATTGTTTAAGATATTACACATTCCTTCATTTGAATATTCAAGTTGACCGTCAGCAGATAATAGTAGACCAATGTGATTCCTAACAACCTTTTTATCTCTAATGTAACTATAGAATTCTTTGGGATTCTCTTTGGATTTATCAGCGATGTTCATTTCGTATTGTCGTTTTCTTTTTCTTATTGTCTTTTTTAAATCTCTCTGTATTGATACATAACTTTCATAGTCATTAGATGCACCCGAGCACTTATATTTCTTATAAGCCTGTCTCTTTTTAGCAATACTTTTTTCAGTTTTTTTGTCGAGCCACTTTGGGCGAGATTGATTTGGGGGACGTCTGTCCTTAAAAGGAATGTAAGTTTGAATCATCTTAGTGAGCGTATTTTGAAATATTTCCCACATCTGATCTACAGGCCTTTCGTTTAATTTTGCCTCCCAATCTGTAAGCTGAAGCTCCTGACGTAGTCCTATGAACTGAGCTTTACTGAAATCGGGTATTTTAGAAGCACAAGTATCTATTCTAAAATTGTTTAGGAGTTTGAATCTGACTAAGTTGTGATCACTATTTGCAACAGATTCACCGACTTCTACATCACTTACCATGCTTTCGCGACTAGTGATCAATAGATCGAGTAAGTTTCCATATCTTGTGGGCTCTTTTACATGCTGAATTAAGTAATTGTCACCAAGAAAATCAATCAAGCGATTACCTATATGGCCATGTTCAAGGGTCATCCAATGAATGTCAGTAAAATTGAAATCACCCATTATCAATAAATCCCGGTTGCAGAAACTAGACAGTTCTTGAAATAACAGTTTGTCGTCTGCTAATGATAATGTCTTTGGCCTATATATTACAACTATATTCATTTTTTGTCCATTTGTTTGGGTTAACTCAACCCACAAACTATCATATGCATCCTGTTTCACTTTCTCTAAAACACAAGCATGAACATTGTTTTTAACGTACAATAGAACACCCCCACCTTTCTTGTGGTTTCTATCCTGATGAAAGTGTTTAAATCCCGCAATATTAAATTCAGCTTCGAACTCTGTACCATTTAACCATGTCTCAGTTATTCCTATCATATCGAGATTTTCGCTTTTGACATACGCCTGTATTTCTTGAAATTTGTTCATAATACTACGAGCATTAAAGTACATCGTTTTAAGAAACTCGTGATTATTTCTTTTTGACATATCTTGAGTTTCAATATCATGTCTTATATTATCATTTTGTTTTTTATTTATACCTTGCTCTATATTATTATCATTTGGTCCTATTTTTTTATTATTCATTTATGTATTTTATTTGTTATTTACATTAATTATCATATATATATTTTTTTTATTAATTTATTATTATTATGATTTTTTTCGCATCCGACCTAGATATGGACTAAAAGTTGTCGGGATGCTCCGCCTTTGTAATCCTTTGTAATCCTTCAGAAAGGGCAATGGTAATGAGAAATATACAGGAATAATATGGCATAAGCTGGTAATGATATGACCTGTGGACAAAATGGGAAGAGGCCATTGTACAGGATCAGATGTCTTCAAGCTTTGTGAAATTGTCTACTTTTTCGTAAAATAAAGTCCTGAATGCTACCAAATTTGTTCTAATAGCGTTCTAAGGTTAACTAAGTTTATTTAGTGACCGGCGAAGTAATTGTCAAACAATTGACAATGAAAGTTATTTTAGATAGAAACAGTCTATATATTAATACGCTTGTAACTATCTATGTGTGTCACGCGGTGACGTCACGGCAACGAAGCCTTCCAAAATTGCTGACGACTGATTGGCTGCGAGCGAAGTGAGAGTGGTGACGTCACGGCAACGGAGACGACTTATTGACCGAGAGCGGTGACGTCACGCCAAAAAGGAGACGACTGATTGGCTGCCAGCTAAGCGACAGTGGTGACGTCACGGCAACGAAGATGACTTATTGGCCGAGAGCGGTGACGTCACGTCGCTTCAGCGCTTCCGACACGGCGTCACGGTGCAAAGGAATCAAAGTAGTTTTATTCTGGCTAAAGACAGACGATTTTATTCACCTATTTATCACAATCTTTCGATAAACGAAATATTAAAAAGGCATTTATTCAAAACTTAACGTGTGACGTCATGTCGCGTTACTTTCAAAGCTCCTTACAGAACCTCACGAAAATAAGTAGATAAATAAATAAATAGATACATAGATAAATAAATAAACAGTATTTAAACGTCTATACAAGTTTAATCATAGGTCACATGAAGATAATCAAACGTCTATAAATGTTTAGTGTGACATGACATAAACGATTAAAAAAAAATATTGCCTTTATGATTGACCTAACGAGAAAGAGAAAGAGAGAGAGAGAGAGAGAGAGAGAGAGAGAGAGAGAGAGAGAGAGAGAGAGAGAGAGAGAGAGAGAGAGAGAGAGAGAGAGAGAGAGAGAGAGAGAGAGAGAGAGAGAGTGAGAGAGACACACACGACGGGAGAATTCGATGACAACATCGGGAGACTTTGATGACTCCTTTTGAAGACTGAAGACTCCTTCGTAAATCCCGTGGAATTTCCACGGGTTCTGCTTGTGTCGCATAAATGAGCCACTAAAATATTCCGTATTGGCATCTCACTGCGAAGACGCGTTGTGCATTTGTCATGTGGGATTTAATATCGTTTTTGATACTAACGGACAAAGAAAACTGCTAAAATTACCTTGCATTACATTAGAGATAACCCTTTATGTTGAATTTGGAAGTGGCTAATAAATTGTTCATAGTAAACTTGTGAATGGCACGAAAGCACCTCTGAACGTCAAAACTCAGTTAAACACCTGAGCTTTAGTCAATCATCTGTTTTCTTATATTTGTCCATGTCTACAGAAAGGCTTTCTGTCCAGATGCTTTTCCAGTACAATTCATTATACCCTATATTCTCTCAAGATATTTTTAGCATGTAAATATGGGCTGACTTATGTAACAACTTAGTTGACTATACATTTTTGTTTCAGTGCTACCACGTCATGCGAGACTATCCGGGTCACGGTGTGCCAATGTTGGCAGGCATGTGGGGTGGTTGCTTAGATTTGAATTCTAAAGAGGTTGCTAAAGCTCGCGAAAAGATATTTATGATCACCAGTAATAAGCGAGGCTTGGACCAATTTGCACTGAGAGTAAGTATTTTATTTTCTTCGTCTTTTTTATGTATGCTTTCAATGAGCGTAACTATAAATCAAAATTCAACCAATCTTGCAAAACAAAAAATGCACGTGTCCTAGTAGTTTGCTCTTTCATTTTAATCTGGTATAATGGTCTTTTAATTTCATGACATCTTAAGGTTCTTGCATATGAATGATATAGCAAGACAATTTACATACAAGTATTTAGGAGTATTGTTTATGGTTGCATAAGAATGTCGCTTTTTTTTTTTTTTTTTTTGGTAATTGACATTTCATTACCATGTTCATTATGCTGTCACCTCTGTCTTCACTTTAAGCTTAAGCTTAAATTATCCCAACATGAAACATTAAGTTCCCCTGCATCGTTCTGCGAAGCACAACACCATCTTTCCTCTGTAGTTTGTAGGAACTATTTTAGTAACCACTGGGTTTTTATCCCATGTAATTGTATTCTTACTTTGTAATGATATACAATAGTAGCATTTGAAGATTCTTGAATGCAAAATAGCACCACAACAGCATCCATATATTATCTTTCAATGACATGATCACAATAGACACATACAGTCCCCTAAACACCCTTCTTCCCCTTGAACTTAAGTTTAAACAAAGTTAACAACATTTGTAGTTCCATTGCAGGAGCAAGTGACTGAAAGGGGCCCGCTGGGCCCGCCATCTTATGTTTACAAACTAATGGGCAATATATGAAGAAATATTGATATAGATTTTCCTTCCTTAGCTTATAGAAAAATAATATCTCAAATAAAGTAATCATAGTTCATATTTCTGCTGAAGATATGTCGGTTATGACCGTTACACTCCGCTAAATTGATCCTAGTTGCTCTCCTCAAACTCGATATACGTGTTGTTAGTTAGACCCGCCTAAGTTAACCCGTACACACTAAGCTTCCATTCTGGTTTCTACCTGGCAATCTTATGCCATAATCAGTGTCATAATCAGTCGGAAGAGTGGTGACCTTGCATTTGCTTTGCAGTTGTGGGTTCGAATCCCACCCTCCCCTCCGATTCCCAGCAGTGACTGTTACCTACCCCAACAGCCCAGGTGCATAGGACAAACGATGCGGCTTCGTCTAAAGCTACGCGCCTTCTGGCGTCGCTTCTAACCTTCCTCTTCATAGCATTATACTACTTGTGACGGAATTAATCCACTAATGCTTCAGAAGTCTCCCTTAACTGAATGAAGCCAATTGGTGTTTGTCTGAACAAAATGACTAAATGAACAAAATAAAGGAGTTCAAAGGGTAAAAGTTGTCACATATATTGGCAGAAGTGCATGCATCATTTAATACATCTATTCGGTTAGTTGTCGATATGTAATTTTTGCGACAGTTTCATATTTCTGTATGCAAGGGCCTCTTCCCTTTTATAAAGGAGGTAGGCAGGCAATGTATGCACCCGTTCCCACCTATTCCATTCCCATCCACCACCCTTTCATCTTAGCTCCTCGTGGACAAGAAGTCATCCTTGTCTCCTGTTCAGAAGCAATGTAGAAAGATAGGCTACTCTTACAGCACATGCAAATCAGGACCGCTTCATTTATAAGGCGACAATTCAAGTTTCGAAATTGAGTGATTCTTAATTCTTTTGGCAGACGTACCTGTACCCAGCGATCCAAGGTCAAGTCCTCGAACACGACGCCTTCTGCTGCAAGAGGTTCAAGAACTCTGTCCCCTTCCCGAGCCAAAGAGACCCCTCCGGAGACTTCATTGGTGCGCGGGCCTACAGACAGAAATACAGAAACGAAAAAATCAACACGAAATGTCCCGTGGAGTGCCGACCAGCCAAGCATCCAGAATGGGAATATTGTTGAATACAGGGGAGGCAAAAGAAAGAGGAGAGGTAGAGGAAGAGAGGAGGAAGGAAGATGTAGAAGTAAGGGAAGTGGGTTTTCGATCTTGTGTATGAAGGGCCAAGGTAAAGTTGTTTTTACAGACACTACACCCGCTCGAGAGAGAAAGACGCAGTAAGGAATCTGATATCGTACTGAACACACCTGTTAAAGCCAGTGCGTAATTCAGATGAAAAATATATACTTACATATACACACACACACACGCACGCACACACGCACACATATACACATATACACTATATATATATATATATATATATATATATATATATACACATCTGTGCTTATTCAATTACATATATATATATATATATATATACATATATATATATATATATATATATATTATATATATATATATTGTATATTTAGGGCGCAGATTCTCACTAATACACACGGAGTTAAACACGACAGCATTTTGGCACTGGTTAATCTTCTTACTGAGATTTTCAATTTTCCTCACAGTAGGTCTCATTTCAGGAGGGTGGGCAAATACAAGCCTTCCAAATTCTTCCATATTTAATTTAACGTTTCGACTTCAGGGAGTCATCTTCAGAATGGTTACAAGAGAAAAGTCACAATTTTCAAAGCTACATGATTCACAATTGACAATGGTGTACAGACAACATGGGTTTAAATATGGGCCGCTTGGGAACGGTGCATGGTTCGTGATGCGTTACGTAGCCGGACACTACGTCTTGGAAGGGAAGGGGGAGGAGCGTGGTGACCCAGCGAGAAGACCTACCTTACCTGACTCCCCCCCTCTCCCTCCTCCTCCCCCTCCTCCTCCCCCTTCCCTTCCAAGACGTAGTGTCCGGCTACGTAACGCATCACGAACCATGCACCGTTCCCAAGCGGCCCATATTTAAACCCATGTTGTGAGTCACGAGACTCACAAGGGCACACGCAGTCTGCCCGCTGTATCGGTCACGCACATTCACCCGACACCACGCAACATCCCCGGGCTGACCACATGGCTGGTCAGGACCCAATTAGGAGCACCTTCTCCATCTTCTCCTCCAGCGAGGAAGAAGATGATTCGACTCTACCACAAAAGAGACGACGATCCAATCCGGATAATGAAAGAACCCACCTTGAAATTGAGTCCAGTGAACTGGGCATCATCGCCACCACCTCCGCTAAGGACGGTTGCTCTCACCCGTCCTCTCAGCTAGCCACCACGCTGCCCCCCCTCCCAACCTCTCCCCATCAGGGGACACTGGAGCGAAGGAGGAAGGCAACCCTGAGCGTATGACATACGCAGCCGTCACCAAGGAGGCCAAAGAACCTCAAGGAGGTGAATGGCAGGTGGTTATTAACCGCCGCCATCGAGCCAAGAAACCCCCTACTGCACCACCACCCTCCAAATTCCCAGTCATAATCCGCCCTGAGGACGGGTCCACTACTTTTGTCAAGATAGGCTCCTGGAGACAGGCCCAAATTATCAAAAACACAGTTGGGCCTGTTGAACGTATACGACAGATCCCTAGTGGGGAGTGGTTGATCAGCTGTACCTCGGAGAGACAACAGGGAAATCTTCTGCGCTCTTCAACGCTGACGATGGACTCCAAGCAGAGGATCAAGATATCGACCCGCATCCCCAAGACAATCGTGGTTGGGGTAATCAAGGGAGTCCCCATAGACAGCGATGCAGAACACCTTCTACGAGCTGACCTAGAAGCACAGGACCTGCCAATTGATTCTCTTCAACGCCTAAGGAGCAGAGACGGTGTAGAGACGGGATCTGTGCGAGTCGCCTTCCTAGCGGCTGAACTTCCCACCTCCGTAAAGTTGGGATACACTCAGCACCAGGTGGTGCCCTACGTTGCCCCGGTAAAGAGATGCACAAACTGCCAGCTACTCGGCCATCCAAAAAAAGGAGTGCCGACGCAAGTCTCCCCGGTGCGCTCGCTGCGGAAAAGGGCACATCACGCAAGATTGCCAGGAGAAACATCTCTTCTGCATCAATTGCTGTGGCAATCATTCTGCAGCAAGCCCTGATTGCCCAGAAATTTCAATCAGGAAGATAGCGCATGAGCTTAAGAACCAGCGCTACTCTACCTTCTCAGAAGCTCTCCTAGCTGCCAGAGAAAAGTGGAACACGCAGCTCAAGGAAGAGAAGGCCATGGGAAGAGACTTCACTGCAGTACCACAAGCCTCCTCCCGCAACGTGTCCAAAACCCACCCACACAGGAAAACGCCAGCGACCTCCCCACCCTCCCCAGAGGCACCTTCGGGGAAGAAGGAGTCTGCGGGTCCTGAAGACATAGAGGTGGAGACAGCGACTCCTCCGATATCTAACCCCCCACAGATGAGGAGTAAGCAGAAGAAACTGCGCAAGCGGAGGAAGATAACTAAGACACCCCAGTCTGAGCACTCTGATGCCGCGCCCCTTGCACCCCCAACGCAAACGGAGCCCCCAGCACCCAACGACTCCCCGTTAGCTGAAATCAAACTTGGCCCAGCAGCTCCCAGCCCTCAAGCGGAAGGCACCCACACCCTCGATAGTTCCATCAACGCCATGCAAGACGCTATGCGTGCGTGGCAGAAACAGATTGCCCAGACCAATCCACAAGCAGCCCGCCTCCTCGATGGAATCTTCGTGATCCTGAACACAGTACTGGACCTCTCCAACCATGGCTGCGCTTAGGATGCTACAGTGGAATTGTCGGGCAATCAACACTGCCCGCGACTTACTAGTCCAACACCTCGCCGAGCACACCTACGATGTGGTTGCTCTACAATCTCTAGTTCGTAAGCCTAGGCTACTCCCCTCCCTCCCGGGTTTCCACTATCCACCTTTTTACGAGACGGACGCAGACGGGGAAGTCCGTGTTGCCACGTACGTCGCAAACGGACTCTCGTCTCAGCGCGGGACCCTTCCTGACAAGTTGGAGGAAGGATATGCGGTTGTCACTACTGTAAGTATGGAAAACAATCAGGACATATCCATACTAAACTATTACAACCCCACCACAACTCGGCACTTCGACTGGCTGGCAAAGCTAACCGGACAGTGGGTCGTCCTTGGAGACTTTAATTGCCGAGACGCCCTGTGGGAAGATGGCTACCCCAACACCTCACCAGCCATAGCCTCACAGCTGGATCTGGTTGACCTGGTTCTTCTCAACAACGGCAGTCACACCAGGATCCCTGATGTCTCATCCCACAGTACGTCAGCCATAGATCTCTCCTTTGTGTCACCAAACCTAGCTGGAGCAACGGACTGGTCCCCCCTGGATGACCCCCTTTCTTCAGACCATCTCCCCATACAAGTAACGATCCACCTGGCACCCACAACCTACCTACCTCCAGCAGGACAGCAGCTCAATCTCAATAAAGCAGATTGGAAGAAATACAAAGCATACCTCGCCAACTCCCAGTACTGTCCGGACCTCGCCAGAACAGCGGATGATATCAATGCAGAATTTACTGAACTTCTGCTCATCGCAGCACGCCAAGCCATCCCACTGACGAGGGACCTCCAGGGAAGACGTGGACACCCCTGGTGGACTCCTTCGTGCAAAGAAGCAGTTCAACGAAAACGACGAGCCTATCAACGCTTCATGGAGGAGGGCTCCGACGCCAGTCACAAGGCAATGAAACAAAGTAAGGCACAATGCAAAAGGATTATTGCACAAGCCAAACTACAGTACTGGGAAGACACCAAAGGGAAGGACGAAGACCTCGGTGCAGCCTGGAGGAAACTCAAGGTACTCAAGAGGCGTTACAACCCCCCCGACAGGAACCTGACCACCACAGACGGGAGAATCCTTCGCACATCTGAAGAAAAAGCCGAAGGATTCCTCCACCACTTCGGGAACGCCAGTAGCACGGATCACCTACCAGAAGCACAGCAGAGCAGGCGCCGAGAAGAGGAAAGCCTCATGGATCTCTCCCCTCCAAAGGGCTCAGACACCCACCTTACATTGTTTGAACTTCGCAGAGCCTTGAGGGTCACCCAGGGCTCCACGGCATCCCCGGGAGCTGACGAAATCACATACCCCCTACTGAGACATCTCCCTCCTCCACTCCAGGACACCCTCCTGTCTATTTTTAACAAATATTGGGTAGAGGGAATAGTCCCGGGTGCCTGGAAAGTAGCCACGGTCACCCCAATCCCCCAAAACAACAAGCCACGTCACATGGTGGCCAGCCACAGACCCATATCCCTCACCTCTCACGTCGGGAAAATCTACGAGAGGATGGTCTTAAATCGCCTCACTCACACCATCGAGACCAAGGGTGCACTCCCGAAGCTTCAAGCAGGGTTCCGAAGAGGAAGAAGCATCAATGACCACATCGTGAGACTCGCAGAACATGTCCGTAAGGCCCAGTGGCAGAAGAGGATTCTGCACACCTGCTTCCTGGACATCGCCCGAGCCTTCGACACCGTATGGCACGCCAAACTTCTGCTGAAGCTTAAATCTATCGGAGTCTCCCCAGCGTTGTATTCCTTCGTTCGCTCCTTTCTCTCCGGCCGCTCAATAATAGTGCGCTGGAAGGGAGTCTTGAGCGGGCGAATGCCTGTCGACATGGGAGTTCCCCAAGGCTCAGTGGTAGCACCCACTCTCTTCGTCCTAATGTTAGCCGACATCGGGAAGGGGCTGAGGAAGGACACCACCATTACCGCCTATGCCGACGATATAGCCGTGTGGCGCCGATCAAGGCATAGACGTCCGAAGAAGGACTCTGCCCAACACAAGGCAGAACTCCGCCTCTTCCAGAGTCAAGTAGACATTGTTGTCCGCCACCTCGAAAGCCTCGGCTTCCTACTCTCTCCAAACAAGACAGTGTACATGCCTGTGCACCTTCCTGGCTACAACAGAGGCCATTACCCAACCTGGAACGTCCTC
>NC_134814.1:19422019-19444519 GCF_046742065.1 Oratosquilla oratoria
ATTATCTATTTATTTCACTAATTTATCTACTTCTTTATTTATTTTTTATTTTTCCTCATCCGACCTAATTATAAACCAAAAGGTCTCCAGTCGATATGCTCTTCCTTTGTAATCCTTTAGACATAAGAACATAAGAACATAAGAAATAAAGGAGACTGCAAAAGACCATAAGGCCTACACTAGGCAGCTCCGTATCCATCACCACCTGTCATCCCCATCCATAAAGTTGTCTAATCGTTTTTTAAAACAACTGATAGTTTCAGCGCTTACTACATGGTTACTAAGTTTATTCCATTCATCGACCACCCTATTAGTAAACCAATTCTTGCCTATTTCCTTCTTAAATCTAAATTTGTCCAGTTTATACCCATTACTGCGAGTCCTGCCCTGTTGTTTTATCATGATGACCTTGTTTGCATCACCCTTGTTATAGCCTTTGATCCACTTGAACACTTCTATAAGATCAACCGCACTCTGCGTCTTTCCAGAGAGTGTAAGTTTAGGTGCCTAAGCCTCTCTTCGTAAGGCAAATTTCCGAGTCCTTGTATCATTTTGGTCATTCTTCTCTGTACTGATTCTAGTGAATTTACGTCCATTCTGTAGGACGGAGACCAAAACTGTACCGCATAGTCAAGGATGGGTCTAACTATCGCTAGATAGAGTTTAATAATTACCTCTGCACTTCTATTCGTTACCGTCCTAGCAATGAAGCCTAATGCTATGTTAGCTTTATTTCTGGCGCTAATACACTGTTTCCTGGTTTTAAGGTCCGGACTCACCAGAACTTCCAAGTCCCTCTCGCACTCAGATTTTTCTAAAAACGTGTTATCTAAGTTGTATCTATTTTCGGGGTTGTGTAGCCCTACGTTTAACACGCTACACTTAGAGATATTGAAGTTCCTTTGTGTGTGTGTGTGTGTGTGTGTGTGTGTGTGTGTGTGTGTGTGTGTGTGTGTGTGTGTGTGTGTGTGTGTGTGTGTGTGTGTGTGTGTGTGTGTGTGTGTGTGTGTGTGTGTGTGTGTGTGTGTGTGTGTGTGTATTCATTCACTTGGTCTTTGGATCACGTGTTGGACTCGTGATCGACAGCTATTTCCCTCCTGGAAGAGAGTGTGTGTGTGTGTGTGTGTGTGTGTGTGTGTGTGTGTGTGTGTGTGTGTGTGTGTGTGTGTGTGTGTGTGTGTGTGTGTGTGTGTGTGTGTGTGTGTGTGTGTGTGTGTGTGTGTGTGTGTGTGTGTGTGTGTGTGTGTGTGTGTGTGCGCACGCGTGCGCAGGTCACCTAACTCAAAATCATATTTCTAAAGCAATGTAACGAGACTCCTTCTCCTCCTCTTCTGCCTCCTCCTGTGGCTGTTCCCTCTATCCAAGTTGTGTTTTTCCTCTATGTCATGACATCGTCCGAAGATCATTGCATTAAATCTGGATTTATGCAAGGTTGCTGTTGTGCTCGTCTACTGAATTTAATGTGAATTTGTTGCGGACAGTAACGTTGAGGGATGAGATGTATCAGTTTTTAGGGTCACCAGTAAGCTTGTGTTTTTCCGCCGTAAGAACTAGTGCAGAGTGCATTTTCTAGAATTTGTCAATTTGACACTATATGTTTACAGTATCTGATGAAAAAGAAATAATAGATTGACATTCATAGGTGTAAGCCAATAATGGCATATAATGCGTGTGGCGAGTCTTGAATTTGGTGAAATTATGAAGAGGGTGAGCATCATTGAGGCGTCCAACGATTGAACTGGTGACTAGTTCCTTTTTGTGAGCAACAGCTACCTACCTCAGTGGAATGTCCAGAGGATTCTCCTCTTTGACAGTAAGCTTGTGTTTTCGTGTGAACTAGGTATCTGCATTGTTTGTGGCAATAATCAAGGTCATAATATATTACTGACAGATCTAATATTGGGCTGATTGAATTGTAGGTGTATGACCTGCTTGGAAAAACTGAATTTCGAATGCAGCAGGCTGTAGTTTGGTCTGGACTTCATTTCGGAATTAATACTAATGTAGAACTCGTGTGTCATGCACTGCTAATATATTTGGTTTGTTGATTGCGTGTTGCTCATCAGGATGGTATTTTAAACAAATTATGTGTGTGTGTATATATATATATATATGTATATATATATGCATACATATATATATATATATATATATATATATATATATATATATATATATATTACACTAGGAAATGGAAAAACGTTTATTTCCAAATGTCATAATGACACAAACACTCGTCGGAAGACTAGCCTGCATAAAGGATTTGATGAAATACAGTACATGCCATGCTTCACGTAGGTGCCCTCGGCGAAAAGATTAGTCCGTGAACTAAGTCGTACTGTTTTGTAGGATCACGGTGGCGTGA
Organism: Oratosquilla oratoria; assembly: GCF_046742065.1. Taxonomy (NCBI): domain Eukaryota; kingdom Metazoa; phylum Arthropoda; class Malacostraca; order Stomatopoda; family Squillidae; genus Oratosquilla; species Oratosquilla oratoria. The sequence continues at coordinate 19,424,385 of NC_134814.1, forward strand.
CGGTACGTTCCTCGTCTTATAGAAAGTAAGCCGCTCAGGTGAGGGTTCGAATCCCAGTAGGAGAGTTTATTTCCAAATGTCATAATGACACACACACACACACACACACACACACGCACACACACACACACACATATATATATATATATGCAGAAAAAACCACTGGGAAATGAGAAGCTTAGTCCGAACGTTTTCGTCTATTTAAGACATTATCAAGGATAATGTCTTAAATAGACGAAAACGTTCGGACTAAGCTTCTCATTTCCCAGTGGTTTTTTCTGCATATTATTTTCACGTGTGCCATGTGAATTACTGCAACATATATATATATATATATATATATATATATATATGTAATTGAATAAGCACAGATGTGTATATATATATATATATATATATATATATATATATATATATATAGTGTATATATGTATATGTGTGCGTGTGTGCGTGCGTGTGTGTGTGTGTATATGTAAGTATATATTTTTCATCTGAATTACGCACTGGCTTTAACAGGTGTGTTCAGTACGATATCAGATTCCTTACTGCGTCTTTCTCTCTCGAGCGGGTGTAGTGTCTGTAAAAACAACTTTACCTTGGCCCTTCATACACAAGATCGAAAACCCACTTCCCTTACTTCTACATCTTCCTTCCTCTTCTCTTCCTCTACCTCTCCTCTTTCTTTTACCTCCCCTGTATTCAACAATATTCCCATTCTGGATGCTTGGCTGGTCGGCACTCCACGGGACATTTCTTGTTGATTTTTTCGTTTCTGTATTCCTGTCTGTAGGCCCGCGCACCAATGAAGTCTCCGGAGGGGTCTCTTTGGCTCGGGAAGGGGACAGAGTTCTTGAACCTCTTGCAGTAGAAGGCGTCGTGTTCGAGGACTTGACCTTGGATCGCTGGGTACAGGTACGTCTGCCAAAAGAATTAAGAATCACTCAATTTCGAAACTTGAATTGTCGCCTTATAAATGAAGCGGTCCTGAACATTGCTTCTGAACAGGAGACAAGGATGACTTCTTGTCCACGAGGAGCAAAGATGAAAGGGTGGTGGATGGGAATGGAATAGGTGGGAACGGGTGCATACATTGCCTGCCTACCTCCTTTATAAAAGGGAAGAGGCCCTTGCATACAGAAATATGAAACTGTCGCAAAAATTACATATCGACAACTAACCGAATAGATGTATTAAATGATGCATGCACTTCTGCCAATATATGTGACAACTTTTACCCTTTGAACTCCTTTATTTTGTTCATTTAGTCATTTTGTTCAGACAAACACCAATTGGCTTCATTCAGTTAAGGGAGACTTCTGAAGCATTAGTGGATTAATTCCGTCACAAGTAGTATAATGCTATGAAGAGGAAGGTTAGAAGCGACGCCAGAAGGCGCGTAGCTTTAGACGAAGCCGCATCGTTTGTCCTATGCACCTGGGCTGTTGGGGTAGGTAACAGTCACTGCTGGGAATCGGAGGGGAGGGTGGGATTCGAACCCACAACTGCAAAGCAAATGCAAGGTCACCACTCTTCCGACTGATTATGACACCAGCGCACAATGCTATGTAAAGGCATAAGATTGCCAGGTAGAAACCAGAATGGAAGCTTAGTGTGTACGGGTTAACTAAGGCGGGTCTAACTAACAACACGTATATCGAGTTTGAGCGTTGACCCCCCCCCCCCTCTGTCTCGCAACTAGGGTCAATTTAGCGGAGTGTAACGGTCATAACCGACATATCTTCAGCAGAAATATGAACTATTATTACTTTATTTGAGATATTATTTTTCTATAAGCTAAGGAAGGAAAATCTATATCAATATTTCTTCATATATTGCCCATTAGTTTGTAAACATAAGATGGCGGGCCCAGCGGGCCCCTTTCAGTCACTTGCTCCTGCTATGGAACTACAAATGTTGTTAACTTTGTTTAAACTTAAGTTCAAGGGGAAGAAGGGTGTTTAGGGGACTGTATGTGTCTATTGTGATCATGTCATTGAAAGATAATATATGGATGCTGTTGTGGTGCTATTTTGCATTCAAGAATCTTCAAATGCTACTATTGTATATCATTACAAAGTAAGAATACAATTACATGGGATAAAAACCCAGTGGTTACTAAAATAGTTCCTACAAACTACAGAGGAAAGATGGTGTTGTGCTTCGCAGAACGATGCAGGGGAACTTAATGTTTCATGTTGGGATAATTTAAGCTTAAGCTTAAAGTGAAGACAGAGGTGACAGCATAATGAACATGGTAATGAAATGTCAATTACAAAAAAAAAAAAAAAAAAAAAAGCGACATTCTTATGCAACCATAAAAAATACTCCTAAATACTTGTATGTAAATTGTCTTGCTATATCATTCATATGCAAGAACCTTAAGATGTCATGAAATTAAAAGACCATTATACCAGATTAAAATGAAAGAGCAAACTACTAGGACACGTGCATTTTTTGTTTTGCAAGATTGGTTGAATTTTGATTTATAGTTACGCTCATTGAAAGCATACATAAAAAAGACGAAGAAAATAAAATACTTACTCTCAGTGCAAATTGGTCCAAGCCTCGCTTATTACTGGTGATCATAAATATTTTTTCGCGAGCTTTAGCAACCTCTTTAGAATTCAAATCTAAGCAACCACCCCACATGCCGCCCAACATTGGCACACCGTGACCCGGATGGTCTCGCATGACGTGGTAGCACTGAAACAAAAATGTATAGTCAACTAAGTTGTTACATGAGTCAGCCCATATTTACATGCTAAAAATATCTTGAGAGAATATAGGGTATAATGAATTGTACTGGAAAAGCATCTGGACAGAAAGCCTTTCTGTAGACATGGACAAATATAAGAAAACAGATGATTGACTAAAGCTCAGGTGTTTAACTGAGTTTTGACATTCAGAGGTGCTTTCGTGCCATTCACAAGTTTACTATGAACAATTTATTAGCCACTTCCAAATTCAACATAAAGGGTTATCTCTAATGTAATGCAAGGTAATTTTAGCAGTTTTCTTTGTCCGTTAGTATAAAAAACGATATTAAATCCCAGATAACAAATGCACAACGCGTCTTCGCAGTGAGATGCCAATACGGAATATTTTAGTGGCTCATTTATGCGACACAAGCAGAACCCGTGGAAATTTCACGGGATTTACGAAGGAGTCTTCAGTCTTCATAAGGAGTCATCAAAGTCTCCCGATGTTGTCATCGAATTCTCCCGTCGTGTGTGTCTCTCTCTCTCTCTCTCTCTCTCTCTCTCTCTCTCTCTCTCTCTCTCTCTCTCTCTCTCTCTCTCTCTCTCTCTCTCTCTCTCTCTCTCTCTCTCTCTCTCTCTCTCTCTCTCTCTCTCTCTCTCTCTCTCTCTCTCTCTCTCTCTCTCTCTCTCTCTCTCTCTCTCTCTCTCTCTCTCTCTCTCTCTCTCTCTCTCTCTCTCTCTCTCTCTCTCTCTCTCTCTCTCTCTCTCTCTCTCTTTCTCGTTAGGTCAATCATAAAGGCAATATTATTTTTTAATCGTTTATGTCATGTCACACTAAACATTTATAGACGTTTGATTATCTTCATGTAACCTATGATTAAACTTGTATAGACGTTTAAATACTGTTTATTTATTTATCTATTTATCTATTTATTTATTTATCTACTTATTTTCGTGAGGTTCTGTAAGGAGCTTTGAAAGTAACGCGACATGACGTCACACGTTAAGTTTTGAATAAATGCCTTTTTTAATATTTCGTTTATCGAAAGATTGTGATAAATAGGTGAATAAAATCGTCTGTCTTTAGCCAGAATAAAACTACTTTGATTCCTTTGCACCGTGACGCCGTGTCGGAAGCGCTGAAGCGACGTGACGTCACCGCTCTCGGCCAATAAGTCATCTTCGTTGCCGTGACGTCACCACTGTCGCTTAGCTGGCAGCCAATCAGTCGTCTCCTTTTTGGCGTGACGTCACCGCTCTCGGTCAATAAGTCGTCTCTTTTGCCGTGACGTCACCACTCTCACTTCGCTCGCAGCCAATCAGTCGTCAGCAATTTTGGAAGGCTTCGTTGCCGTGACGTCACCGCGTGACACACATAGATAGTTACAAGCGTATTAATATATAGACTGTTTCTATCTAAAATAACTTCCATTGTCAATTGTTTGACAATTACTTCGCCGGTCACTAAATAAACTTAGTTAACCTTAGAACGCTATTAGAACAAATTTGGTAGCATTCAGGACTTTATTTTACGAAAAAGTAGACAATTTCACAAAGCTTGAAGACATCTGATCCTGTACAATGGCCTCTTCCCATTTTGTCCACAGGTCATATCATTACCAGCTTATGCCATATTATTCCTGTATATTTCTCATTACCATTGCCCTTTCTGAAGGATTACAAAGGATTACAAAGGCGGAGCATCCCGACACCTTTTAGTCCATATCTAGGTCGGATGCGAAAAAAATCATAATAATAATAAATTAATAAAAAAATATATATGATAATTAATGTAAATAACAAATAAAATACATAAATGAATAATAAAAAAATAGGACCAAATGATAATAATATAGAGCAAGGTATAAATAAAAAACAAAATGATAATATAAGACATGATATTGAAACTCAAAATATGTCAAAAAGAAATAATCACGAGTTTCTTAAAACGATGTACTTTAATGCTCGTAGTATTAGGAACAAATTTCAAGAAATACAGGCGTATGTCAAAAGCGAAAATCTCGATATGATAGGAATAACTGAGACATGGTTAAATGGTACAGAGTTCGAAGCTGAATTTAATATTGCGGGATTTAAACACTTTCATCAGGATAGAAACCACAAGAAAGGTGGGGGTGTTCTATTGTACGTTAAAAACAATGTTCATGCTTGTGTTTTAGAGAAAGTGAAACAGGATGCATATGATAGTTTGTGGGTTGAGTTAACCCAAACAAATGGACAAAAAATGAATATAGGTGTACTATATAGGCCAAAGACATTATCATTAGCAGACGACAAACTGTTATTTCAAGAACTGTCTAGTTTCTGCAACCGGGATTTATTGATAATGGGTGATTTCAATTTTACTGACATTGATTGGATGACCCTTGAACATGGCCATATAGGTAATCGCTTGATTGATTTTCTTGGTGACAATTACTTAATTCAGCATGTAAAAGAGCCCACAAGATATGGAAACTTACTCGATCTATTGATCACTAGTCGCGAAAGCATGGTAAGTGATGTAGAAGTCGGTGAATCTGTTGCAAATAGCGATCACAACTTAGTCAGATTCAAACTCCTAAACAATTTTAGAATAGATACTTGTGCTTCTAAAATACCCGATTTCAGTAAAGCTCAGTTCATAGGACTACGTCAGGAGCTTCAGCTTACAGATTGGGAGGCAAAATTAAACGAAAGGCCTGTAGATCAGATGTGGGAAATATTTCAAAATACGCTCACTAAGATGATTCAAACTTACATTCCTTTTAAGGACAGACGTCCCCCAAATCAATCTCGCCCAAAGTGGCTCGACAAAGAAACTGAAAAAAGTATTGCTAAAAAGAGACAGGCTTATAAGAAATATAAGTGTTCGGGTGCATCTAATGACTATGAAAGTTATGTATCAATACAGAGAGATTTAAAAAAGACAACAAGAAAAAGAAAACGACAATACGAAATGAACATCGCTGAGAAATCCAAAGAGAATCCCAAAGAATTCTATAGTTACATTAGAGATAAAAAGGTTGTTAGGAATCACATTGGTCTACTATTATCTGCTGACGGTCAACTTGAATATTCAAATGAAGGAATGTGTAATATCTTAAACAATTATTTTAGCTTGGTATTCGTAAACGAAACACCTCAAAGTGAATTCCAAACTGAAACCTGTGAAAAGTCTGGGGTAAACTTACTCACTACGGTAAATATAACAAAAGAAAAAATTAAAAGGTGTATAGACAAACTCAAAGTTAATAAAACACCAGGGCCTGACGGTTGGCATCCAATAATCTTAAAGAAATGAAAAATGAGATTGTTGTTCCATTAGAAATTATTTTCAAGAAATCCATCATATCCGGAGATGTCCCAAGAGAATGGAAGCTAGCTAACGTTACTCCCATATTCAAAAAAGGTGACAAAAAGAAACCAAATAACTGTAGGCCTATAAGTTTGACTTCAATCGTAGGAAAAATAATGGAAACTATCATCAGAGATGCTATCGAACATCATTTAGAAAGTGACCGTTTGATAAATGATAGCCAGCATGGTTTCAGACGGAAACGTTCTTGCGTGACTAACTTACTCGAATTCTACAACACAGTTATCTCGAATTATGACAAAAGAAACAATATAGATTTGATATATCTAGACTTTGCAAAAGCTTTTGATACCGTCCCACACGAAAGACTACTTACTAAACTAGCTTTGCATGGAATAAGTGGTAGCCTATTAGGTTGGACTAGTAATTGGTTGAATGGTCGAAAACAGAGAATTGTTTTAAATGGACAAACTTCTGTATGGAAAAGTGTTGCAAGTGGAGTTCCTCAGGGTTCCGTTCTTGGGCCACTTCTATTCATAGTATATATAAATGATATAGACCATGGACTAAAATCTACTGTTTCCAAACTTGCTGATGATACAAAACTGTGCGGAGTGGCAAATGATCACTCAAACCAATTAGATATTCAAGAAGATTTAGATAAATTACAGCAATGGTCTGAAAAGTGGCTAATGAAATTTAACACAAGTAAATGCAAGGTAATGCACATAGGTAAAAATAACAGTAAGTACGATTACAAGTTATTTGGAAATTCGATAACAAAAGTGGATAGTGAAAAAGATCTCGGCGTAATTATCAGTAACGACCTCAAATCATCCAAGCAATGTATTTCAGCCTCTGAGAAAGCAAACAAGATTCTGGGACTGATTGCGCGATCTTTTGATTTCAAAAGTCCCTCACTCATTAACAAGCTATATAAATCGTTAGTTCGTCCACATTTGGAATATGCTGTTTCCGTATGGTCACCGAATCTCATTAAAGACTTTGACAGACTGGAAAAAGTACAACGGCGAGCCACAAAACTGATTCCAAATATCAAAAATAAATCATACGAAAATCGACTAAAACACATGAATCTGTTTTCCCTAAAAAAGAGTAGACTCAGAGGTGACTTGATACAGGTCTTTAAGATTCTAAAGGGAATTGACAACATCAAAAGTGACAAAATTTTGACATTGAATGAGAATCAGACAAGAAACAATGGTCTCAAACTGTCCGGAAATAGATTCAATTTGGAAGTAGGTAGAAACAACTTTGCCAACCGTGTAGTTAATGAATGGAATAAACTTCCTGTACAGGTAGTGCAATGTAGTTCAGTTTGAAGCTTTAAGAATCATTTAGATAAATACTTAAGTAAGAGGCTGTAATGATTATAATTTATCTTATATTATTTGATTTTGTTTTGTTATCATTTGTCTGTCTGATTTTCATTTATTATTAGTTATATGTTAATTTATCATTTACTATTTACCTGTTTGTTTATTATTTTAACTATACCTATGCATTTATTTACGTATTAAATTTGTTATTTACATTATTATAGTTTTTATTTATTATTTTATTATCAATATGATTTTTTTTTTTTTTTTGCATCCGACCTAGATATGGATCAAAAGGTCTCCTGTCGGCATGCTCCGCCTTTGTAATCCTTTGTAATCCTTTGTAAATAGTAAATGATAATAGATTGATACAGAACTAATAATAAATGAGAATCAAACAGACAAATGATAACAAAACAAAAACAAATAATATAGAATATATTATAATCATTACAGCATCTTGCTTAGGTGTTTATTTAAATGATTTTTAAAGCTTCGAACTGAACTACATTGCACTACCTGTGCAGGGAGTTTATTCCATTCATTAACTACACGGTTGGCGAAGTTGTTTCTACCCACTTCCATATTAAATCTATTTCCGAACAGTTTGAGACCATTGTTTCTTGTCTGATTCTCATTCAATGTGAAAATTTGGTCACTTTTGATGTCAATTCCCTTTAAAATCTCTAAGTCTACGCTTTTTTAGGAAAAACAGATTCATATGTTTTAGTTGATTTTCGTATGATTTATTTTTTATATTTGGAATCAGTTTTGTGGATCGCCGTTGTGCTTTTTCCAGTCTGTCAATGGCTTTAATGAGATTCGGTGACCATACGGAAACCGCATATTTCAAATGTGGACGAACTAACGATTAATATAGCTTGTTCATGAGTGATGGACTTTTGAAGTCAAAAGATCGCGCAATCAGTCCTAGAATCTTATTTGCTTTCTCAGAGGCTGAAATACACTGCTTGGATGATTTGAGATCGTTACTGATAATTACGCCGAGATCTTTTTCACTATCCACTTTTGTTAACGAATTTCCAAGTAACTTGTAATTGTACTTACTGTTATTTTTACCTATGTGTATTACCTTGTATTTACTTGTGTTAAATTTCATAAGCCACTATTCAGACCATTGCTGTAATTTATCTAAATCTTCTTGAATATCTAATTGGTTTAAGTGATCATTTGTCATTCCGCACAGTTTTGTATCATCAGCAAATTTGGAATCAGTAGATTTTAGTCCATGGTCTATATCATTTATATATACTATGAATACAAGTGGCCCAAGAACGGAACTCTGAGGAACTCCACTTGTAACATTTTTCCATCTAGAAGTTTGTCCATTTAAAACAATTCTCTGTTTTCGATCATTCAACCAATTACTAGTCCAACTTAATAGGCTGCCACTTATTCCGTGTGAAGCTAATTTAGTAAGTAGTCGTTCGTGGGGGACGGTATAAATAGGAACTGATTAACTATTTGGCAGTTGTAAGGATAAATTAAGTTTTTTTCTTCTTATTTGCAAACACAGAAGAAGCATAAAAAGTAAAGTGTAACACTGAATGAAAGCTTCCATTCAGTATTCACTAAGGGAAAGAAGTCCAAGGGAGAGAAGGATGACGCTGTCTTATACAACATTGCAAGTGAATAAACTTCTCGAGAACTTGGAAGCGAGAGAGACCTTGAACCCAGATGTGATTTCGTAATGGATGCACCACCGAGGCACTTTGTTACGTAGTTACCACGTAAAAGCAAGATCATAAAAAGAACCGAATGTAATGAGTTTAACGTTACTTTGACTTTGTTGTTATACGCCTTTAGACATACTTAGAGACTTGCATGTTGAGATCACTGGATTTATATGTTGCTAGGCTATAGTTATTTTTGTATCTTGGTTAATATAATTTTCAAACCTCAACAATAATGTTAATTTTTTCACAATAAAGCTCTTTAAAACTTTTTAGTGCATGCAGTTTAGCATGGGTGAAATCGTATCTCATTTTCCTCGATCGTCATATATCTTGTATTTATATGTAGTCTAATCAATATACCTGTTTGTATCCTGTTTGCATGTATACGTCCCATACAGCCAGTCATATGACCCACGCGCAGGCCTCACCCACCATTCCAATCACACTCTCTGGACACCGTTTCCTGTATTGAAACTGCTGAGGCAGACATCACGAGGTCCAGTAAAATACACATTTCGCTGACCCAGCAAACCCTAGCTTCGCGACAGGCAGGCAACACACACACACACACACTAACGCACACTTATAAGTGCAGTCCACCGCCAGGCATGTCAATTACGAAAAACAACATAACAACGAGCTTCTCCCCTTTGGATACACATATATAATAAGTTTAGAGATGTACCTATACGTAAACATAAGAATTAGGTTGTCAGAAACTGTAGGCTCCCGTTAATAATCATGTAAGCACCATCGTCGGTAACCGACCGATTGTACGCGTCAGCATATTTCTGAACAAAAACCAAACGCACGGCCCGAGAGAGCGGGTCGGTGACGTACTTGAATACTGTTAGTGGTGATGCTAAGGTGTAATAAGACTGTTAAAATCAAGGAAATAAAGTGAAGAAAATGTGACATAGTGTTTGATGTGTCCGGCTACGCCCTGGGAACCCTACACACGGGTACATCGAACGAATGGTGGCAGCCACAGTACCCCCCCACATCTCCGAACAGAATCGCCTGTCTCCAAGCAAACACGTCTGAGTAAGTCCCCCACGCCACACGACTCCATTCGAGCCGGCGAAACCAATACGACTACTCCACCTCCCAGTGCCAACCGCTCCCTCTGCCGCAGTCCAAGCGACTAATCAACCTCTTCACACCAAGCGTTCCCTCCCAGACGCACACAACCTGAATCACCCAGTGTTATTCTAGTACTCTCATACCACCGACCCATCTACCGTCAACCTACTGACTACAGGTAACATAACAAATTTCCTCAACTTACTTCCACTTAATTCCAATATATCCCGTGATAATACACAATACATTACCCATCACTCCCCATCCCTGATACTGCCTGTCTTCTTTTTTTTTTACGAGAACATCAACGAGGCACTCCCCTCATCTAGATATAATTCTACACATATTGACATCTTACGTCCTCCTACATACGTAAGGACAAACAAGTCTACGGCCCGCCACAGCCACACCTGACGGACCGGAAGCACATCGATATAATTATCGATAACCGGGAATATACCCATAAAGGTACCCTATGATTACATATATATAACCTATGTAAAAATCACTCTCAACCAAAATATAACCAAAAGATAACTAAAAATATTTTTTTTCCTTCTTTGATCAATAATTAAGTTTTAGTGATTTAATAATTCAACAACATTATCTTATTATAAAACTAAGCTACTTAATTAAGTTACACAACTAAGTTAAAATCATTTTTGCATACTTCCATCTTGTACTGTACCAATTTATTATTTAGAATACTGTATTTTAAATATATTTCTCAATAACTATTATAATCACATAATTTTTTTGCCAATATCAAATAATTCTTCTTCACAATATTTTATATAACCTTTTACACTGTATATCCTTTATATATATATATATATATATATATATATATATATATATATATATATATATATATATATATATAAATCAAATACCAATTTCACATATTCCTAATACCATTTCATATTTATAGATATGCAATAACTTTTACTAGATTTGACTATTACATAATCTCACATTCATATGCATTCTTACAGTTAAGTAATTCTTGTCTAAACTATATATATATTTATGTATACAATAACCGTTAATTGCTTTCACTACGTATTACCCATTTATATTTACATAGAACTTAGACATTTTTATAAATGTCACTTACCTTTCATAATTACTACTATTAACCAGCTATATATATATATATATATATATATATATATATATATATATATATATATATATATATATATATATATATACATATAATTATCATCATACTGTAATTTGTGCAATATAACCCATTATTATTATTGCCACATTTACATTTTTACCATTTATATTTATATGTTCTTTTATGTAACTATTTTATCTTAGACTACAAATCAAACCTAACTATTAACTAATACATACCTCGCTAGTTAACGACAAACATGGCAACTGGAACAAGAAGTAAAGTCATTCAAAAGATGCACAACGTCCTATCAAGATCCAAAGAGGAGAAACAATCACAGGACATATCCAGTGACAAAGAGGAAATACACACAGAGGACTTAACTGACAATGACAAACCAGACCATTTTTACCTATATCCACGGGTTGACAGTACCTCTAAACAGTTAACCAATGACCAGTTAAATAATTCTGACAAAACTGCTCCTAAGGCAGGTACCCCAATAGCCCCTCTTTATGAGAACGATGTCCTACCTTTTTTCAACCAACCTCCTCAAGTAGACCCCTCTAACCTCTCTCAACCACAACAACCCATTCAACCCACCCAATCAACTCCTCAAAATACTCCTCCTATAAATATTCATCAGTTCAATCCCCATATCCCCACACCCTCCTTTCCCCCTCCCGTTCACCCACAATACCAACCTCATCATCACGCTCCCCATACTGTTCCATCACCCTACCAACACTTCCCATTTCCTTCTCCCCATATCCCATCTGGTCAAGCCCACTCTACACCACATCACTACCCACCACCCAACCTTCCTCCAAATCCACAATGTTATCCTTACTCACAACCTCAACCAACAATAATTAACAACTATCAAACCATAACCCCCCTCACAGAAATCCCAACCTTTTCCCAAAACAGTGGATTATCCATAAACGACTTCTTGACAGCATGTGACCTGTTTTTCTCAAAGAACCAACACTACTCTGACACAGATAAAATAAATTTGTGCCGTCAGAAAATAGACCCATCTGACATTTGCCGTTCAAAGGCAAGGATGCTAGACAGTTTAGTTGCATGTGGAATCACATATCAGGAATATAAACACCACCTTCTTAATGTCTTTCACAACAAACAAGTTAACAACATCTCCTTCCTTCCCACTTTCCTCAATAACACTAGAGTCCAACCACATTCCGTTACGAACATTATGGATTTCGTAGCAAACGGAATTAAAGAAGTCAGAGAGGACCTAGAGAATAACTCTCCTTGGACCCACACTGACCAATTTGGTCAAAATGTAATGACCACAAAAAACTTACTAACATTCTTTGAGATAGGTTTCTATCTCTCCCAACTCCCTCCAAAGTGTTTAAAGGAAGCCTCCAAAAGGGAACTAGACACTAGAAACCCTCTAGCTTATACCTATATCTTAGACATCATCAATGCTTGCAATGTATCTTTAGACACCCCCCCACTATCTCCCCAGACTAAATAGCCTTCACTCACAGCAGCCCCCTCCCACCAATCAAGGACAACCTTCTAAGTGGTGCTCCTACCATTCATCACCCAGTCACAACACAAGAGACTGCATACAAAAACAACAAATACAAACACAGGCACCACGCCACCCTATCCCTTGCTCAGTTCATGGAACCATTTCCCACACCGATGCCCAGTGTCGAACACAGCAACAACAATACCCGCAGGTACAACACCACCCCATCCCTTGCTCAGTGCATGCTACTACCTCGCATACGAATGCTCAGTGTCAAGTTCAGAATCAAAACAAACAAGTTCCATCCCCCTTTAAACCTCCACTCCTACCTACACCAACACATCCAAACAAATACTGCAGCCTACACAAAACAACAACTCACTCCAACGAAGAGTGTTACCTACAGAAATCACAACCACAACCTCATCAGAGAACTAACCAACCATTCACCGCCCCTCGACACACCCCTCGACAAACAGCTCCCTCCCACACAACACGCACAACCCAACACCGATTGGGGGAACGTGTACCAGCCTCACGCACCAAACCACCATAGGAATATCTCATACACAACACAACTACGTCACCCTAGAAGTGAGTTTAGATCAACTCACAGTTGACATGATGGTTGATACAGGAACAAACCTGAACATCATCCCAAGAGCTCTCTATGAAGCATTAAATGACCCACCCCAAATTCAATTTTCCAATATGGAAGGACTCCTAATAGAAGGGAGCACCATTTCTCTACACGACACCATAGACTTAAACATAGAAGTCAATAACTACAAGGTAGGTTTCACACCTTTCCACATAGCTGACGAATGCAGTCTCGATCAACAAGGTATAATAGGATTAAAATCATTGAGGACATGGAAAACTATTATAGACCTAGACAAAAATAACATCTACTTCTCAGATGTAAATGATGAGCCAACTGTCACTGAGACACCCGACTCAGACACACAACCTCTCTCATGTCTCCTTTCCTCAAATACTCCAATTCCAACTAACAACTATTCCTTCCGACCACCCCCTTATGTCACCTCAAAGGCATTGATGTCTAACACAGTCATCATACCCCCTAGACATTCAATAACAGTTCCACTATACATACCCGGAGCAATCGGACATCAGGACGTCATAATCGACTCAGACACGTCCAGGCTTAACAACATAGCCATTGAGTCCTCCTGGGATACAATATCAGACAATAAACACACACTAGCTATGTTAACAAACATGTCAGACCAACACCGTAAAATCAGGAAGAATACAAACATTTGCGCAGTCCACCTCCATAATTCCCTTATCCAGGAACCACTGCCACAACACATCTCCCCCCTATCCACCCAGACCAAATCACGACATCAGCTACCGGAGAAACCCATAGTGAACTGTTAACCCTCCTACAAAGGAATAGATCAGCTATCGCCTTAGAAGGTGAACCACTAGGCAAATGTGATATTATCAAGCATCACATCCAAATCCCCCCTAACACCCCCCCTTCATACACCCCCGCTTACCGCATACCTCACAGTAGGAAATCCCAAGTCAATGACAGTGTCCAAGAGATGATACACCAAGGCGTCATTTCCCATTCAGACTCCCCATGGAACAGTCCCCTCTTCTTGGTCCCTAAGAAAGATGGAACCTTACGCCCTGTAGTAGACATCCGAAAGATAAACCATTTAACTCAATCTGACCCACACCCCCTCCCCGCCATGCAAGATGTACTACAATGCATTGGCAACGGGAATACAGTTTTTTCCACAATTGACCTTAAGTCAGCCTTCTGGCAGGTGGAATTAACAGATGAGTCCAAAGCCATAACAGCTTTCTCCACTGATAAAGGGCATTTCCATTTTCAACGGATGCCCTTTGGCTTAAAAAACGCCCCCTCAACCCAACAAAGGTTGATGACCCGGATTTTCAGTTACATGATAGGAGTCTCATTGTTCGTCTACTTAGACGACCTCATCATTTACAACCCCACACAAAGAGAACATCTTCACACACTAGAGATTGTCCTAAAACGACTCAAAAACACTGGATTAAAAGTCCAACTAGAAAAGTGTAAATTCCTACAGACGGAACTCACCTTCCTAGGACATAAGGTAGATGCCAGAGGTATCCATACCAACACAGACAAGATAGAAGCTATAAACAAATTCCCAACACCCAAAAACACAAATGAAACAAGAAGCTTCGTAGGTCTTGCATCATACTACAGACATTTTATCCGAAACTTTGCTGATATTGCTTCCCCTCTGACCAAATTCACAAGGAAAGGCGAGCCATTTCAATGGTCAGAAGCAGAACAGCAAAGTTTCGACACTCTCAAACACGCACTCACCACAGCCCCTGTACTAGTTTTCCCTGACATGAAGAAGGAATTCCTTCTTTACACAGACGCCTCCTCTGTAGGAATAGGCGCAGTCTTACAACAAAAGGACGACAATGGCAAAGAGCACCCCATAGCCTACGCAAGTAGAGTCCTTAACAAGGCTGAGAGTAATTACTCCACTACTCACAAAGAAGGGTTAGCTATCGTTTGGGCACTCAAACACTTTAAACATCTCATTCTAGGGTACAATATAAACATCTTTACAGACCACCAACCCCTAGTTTACCTTTTCAACACAAAAGACCTCCACGGGAGAATTGCTAGATGGAAAACCACCTTACTAGACTTTGATCCCAAGATAACATACTTAGCCGGGAAAGCTAATGTAGTGGCAGATTCCTTGAGCAGACAAAACCACATCAACCCTGTCACCCAAACCACATGCATACCTATGCAAGAACTTAGGGATGAAACAGACAGAGACCCAATATGGTCCCCAATAAAGCAGCATCTCATTTCACAAACCCCCTTACACTCCCGACCACCTGTCCCTATTGAGGAACTCAAACTGGTCGACGGAGTCATAAGGAGAACCATTAACACAAGAGAGGTTACTGTTATCCCCAGAGCCCTTGTCTCCAAGGTCCTACACATATTGCACGACAGTGCAATGGGAGGCCACTCGGACAGGGATAAGACACTAAACACGGCTAGGCACACATACTACTGGCAAAATATGAAAAGAGACATAACCATGCATATTGACCTTTGCGTCACTTGCAACCAATTCAGAGGCCCTGACCCAAAACAACTCAATATCAGAGATATCCCACTCCCTGCTGAGCCATGGGAAACACTTGGCATTGACCTACTGAAAATGCCTACGAGCCATCAAGGTTCCAACTATGTACTCACAGCAGTAGACTACTTCTCTAAATACACCATCCTCATTCCACTCCAAGACAAAACAGCAGAGTCTGTAGCCAAAGCCCTAGTTAACAATATCTTTTGTAAATACACCATCCCCCACCTTATGTTATCAGACAATGGCTCTGAATTCAGAAATGAAGTAATGCGTGAAATAGCACACTTATATCAAATCAATCAAACTTTTGCCACTGCTTACCACCCACAAGGTAATGGCCTGTCCGAGCGAACAAATCGCAAGGTCCTAGAGGTTCTCAGACCTCTGGTCAACGATCTCATGGACAGTTGGGAAGATTGGCTACCACAGGTACAAGCCAGTATCAATAGCACAGTCAATTCCGCAACAAAAATGTCCCCACATGAAATCATTTTTGGCCAACCCATGCGCCTCCCCTATCACATTTTCAACCCCCCCCCACCCCTATACAACCTAGATAACCTCGCACACTGCATCAAAAGAGGTATGCAAACCATTTACAAGCAAGTTAGAGCAAACCTGAAAGAAGCCCAGGAGAAGACAAAGACAAAACAACACAAACGGTCAATTCCACTTGACATAGCACTTGGCGACTCAGTCATGGTAAAAGACTCAAGTAGGACAAACAAACTCAAACCCAAATTCCTAGGCCCCTTCACAGTCACAAGTTCACAATAAGAACTCCCTTCCGAATCTCTAGATAACTTCTCTACTTCCTTCCGACCATTATAACCTTAGCGAGGGCAAAATACACATATCCTTAGTCATTCAGACACTGCCCTTTTTCCACAGATGAAATCCCTACAACTCCTCCCCCTCATCGTCCACCTCGCCCTCTCCGTCCCAAGGCTTTTGCCCGGCGCCATAGTCAACAGGCATGGCACCGCAGCATGCGTCGAAGACTCCATCATGGTGAAACTCCGCATCTCACCCACATCCTTGCTAGAACCCATTACTAGACTACAAAATGACCTACTAGACGTAGAGAAATTAATAGGCAGGCAAGTACCAAATAACACTCATCAAAATTATGAAATCTCACTGACACTCTACCACAACGTCAACACATTACAGAGTAAACTTGACCAGATAAAGTACACAATATACCACCTCCCAGACCCAGACAATGACACCACAAAGACCGGAAGAACCAAAAGAGGTCTATTCGATTTCGTTGGCATTATTTCTAAATCCCTATTTGGAACTGCTACTGATCAAGACATTCAAACAGTTCATTCACACATAGGAAAAATAACAAGAGTACTCCACCAACAAGGGAAACTCATAGACTTAAATTCACAGAACATAGACCTCCTCGCTGATTCTGTAAATTCGGTGATTGACAAATACAATGACCTTGCACACTTCACAAACTCTCAGTTGTCTCAGATCACAAATTCCCAAACGGCCCTTTTCTTCCTTCATCACCTGAATAAACTAGATAAAGAACTAGATAGCCTCAAAGACCATACCAATCTCATCCAGAGAGACATTTGGAACGCCCATGCAGGTGTAGTCGACTTCCAAATGATCACCCCAACTCAGCTTAGCCAGACACTACGACGAGCCCACAGTACACTACAACTTACCCCCTTCTTTTCTAAACATGAAATACAGCATTATTACCCAATCTTGGCATCAACTATCTTTCAACAATTTATTTTAATCAACATACCGATGGACCCTATCAAGAGATTCTCCCTTTGGGAAATTTATCCTTTCCCATACCCTTACCAAAACCGCACAATGACCCTCAACCTACCAACCTCTACCATCTTAAAATCAACCGACGGTCAGTGGCTGACACTGACGTCACCGGAGACCATAGCAACTTGCAAGACAGCACGACCCAACTTCCACATCTGTCCAGCCTATCCCTTCCACTTCCAACTAACTAAATCCCAACCCTGCCTCTCGGAACTTACAACCGACAGAATACATTTTACCGAAACTTGTGATTTCCGTTTCTCAGACAACACCCAAATTCACCATACTCATGTAGGACATAAACACTTCTTATATCTCCCTCATCCAACCTTAGTGTCTGTTATGTGCCCCCGTAAACCACCCACCCACCATAAGATTAACGGCTCCGTCACACTGCCAGACATTTCCCACACCTACATGATGAACTCAATGCTACTCCCCAATAACCTCCACGACCAAGGTACCCTCAACTTGACCCACGACCTAGGCCCCATAACCCAACTAATACTCCCTCCCCTACCTAAGATCCCCGATACCATCCTTCCAAGCAAGATAGACATAATACACCAACTGAATAAATCGACCACTCTGGACATGGATTCATTCGACTTACATCATAGGATTCTCCCCTATACCTCTACAACCCTCTCACTCCTAGTCTTTCTCTTCATCACAATAATAATAATCATATTCTGTTGCTCGAAGTAAAACCCTCTGCATCATTCCAACCCCCATACCCAAATTACTGTAAACCTAGATTAAGTTCCATACCCAAATTACTGTAAACCTAGATTAAGTTCCATACCCAAATTTCTGTAAACCTAGATTAAGTTTATGCTGTCTCACCCACGTTCATGAATATCATAATATTTTTTACGGGAAACCATATATATATATATATTATCATTACCAACAAGTGCGATGTGTTACACCACACTACCCATAGAACTGGGTTGGACAATGACATTCCCTACATGAACGCCATGACAATAACAAGCAGCCAATACCCCAGACGGGTTAGTTTTTATTTATTATTAATATGATTTTTTTTTCTT
The DNA here is from genome assembly GCF_046742065.1 of Oratosquilla oratoria. Lineage (NCBI taxonomy): Eukaryota > Metazoa > Arthropoda > Malacostraca > Stomatopoda > Squillidae > Oratosquilla > Oratosquilla oratoria. Next base: position 19,443,169 of record NC_134814.1, read on the forward strand.
TTTTTTTTTTTTGCATCCGACCTAGATATGGATCAAAAGGTCTCCTGTCGGCATGCTCCGCCTTTGTAATCCTTTGTAATCCTATATAGTGTAACCTTTCATATGATATTGAATGTAATATGTACTCTGGTGAGACACAACACTACCCTTCGGAGACACAACATCGCCACCCTTACCTACAGCTCATGACCCCCCTTTGGGTCCTCAAATTAACTTCAACAACACCCCCCCCCACTCCACACATAAACACCCAAGATTTTGTGTCTCTGACCCCTTGTGTACCTTGAGATTATGCCGGCCTTTCCCACGGCTCGGCATCTTGGTCGCTCCTCGGATCAAACTGTCGTTGGTGACGTATGAAGACTGACAAAGTTATTAATTTGCTTTATACACGTATTTTGTCCTTTGCTTTGTCAAACATGTTCCATTCATTGCATATAGATTTATGTATGTGTATTATCTTGTGGATCTATCTTGTCAATCTTAGGAATTGATTTACGTAAGATTAGAGAAATTGCATATTATCATTGTCTTCGGACGTCGTAAGACGTCGGTGGGAAAGTTCATGGCTTACGTGCGTCCTGGAAAAATTGCGTGTCAAAGGAAGCTGTGGCAACAGCATCCCCTAACTTTCATTTACGTATGTATAAATTTTCATATAAAAACTATTAAGTTTCTGTTTATCTAAGATTGACAAGGTAACTTTATCATATATTGTTTTGTATACATTTTTGTATACATTGATGTAAAGAATATCCGTGTATGTACTTGGAAGTATTAAAAAAATCTCATGTTAATCGTTGCATCTAGCGACACTTGGCAGCCCTCCGGATTTTACGGAGAAGTGTATATATATCAGTGTTTATAACGGTTAAGGTTGATCTCTGCTTAAGTACAAATTGTACCACAACTTCGACTTTGCCCTGCCGTTCACAAGGTTGCTCTGCAACTACCTGGACGACAGGTCAATTAGAATAAAGTGGCGGGGCTGTCTGTCCCAACCTTTTGTGCCGAAGGCTGGAGTACCGCAAGGGTCAGTCCTTGCCCCCACTCTGTACAATCTATATACGAATGACCTGCCAGAGCCGGCTTATCCTCGCAACCAGGCTCTAACTCTTTCGTATGCGGACGACACTAACCACATAAGCAGACACAAAACGCTGCAGGGAGCGTTACACGTAATGCAAAACATCCTAGACGGGGCACACGCGTGGGAGCAACAGTGGCGCATTAAGACCAACGCGTCGAAATGCAATGCTGTACACTTCCGCTGCAAACGAACCAACAGAACAATCACAAACACTCCTCTTAAAATAAACAACACAAACATCCCAGCGAAGGACCATACCCG